>NW_015164670.1:562202-567318 GCF_001447785.1 Gekko japonicus
GGGGGGGGGAGGCGCTAGAGCACATGACCGTTTAGGTGGGGAAAGGTTCGGTGGGCTCTACTTGGGAGGGGCTCCTCCCACTCTGCTGCTATGCTAGTTACAAAAATCTTCTGGTGGCTGGCCTATGCAATACCCATGTGTGCCTGCACAGTAACAACTTGATGAATAACAGTTACAGGTAAGTGAAACCCTGTTTTCTTAGGCAGAAGGTTAAAGGCAGGGCCTCAAAGATAGCATCTTCAGAATTGCTACCAGTTCCACATGCAGGGCCTGTTAGCCAGGAGGAGATGATAGTTCTCAATGTATTGCTGAGAAGGTGTGCTGGGCAGAAGAGTTTATGTTTATTTGGCAATGGGGAATTTCCTGGTATGAGCCTGACTAGTGCAAGAGTGACAGGCTTTACCTGAACTGAAAAGGAACAAGGCTGCTGGTGCTTAATGTCAAAAAGTGGCAGAGCACTTCCTAAAGTCCTAGGGGAAAGCCAACGGGAGCTTCTGGTTTGAGATTACTCAATGGGAGTAGTAGTAAACACTGGATAATATGGGAGGGAGCGGGCTAGAACTCGATAGTGTGAGGAAGGTTGTGTGAGAAAAGGTAAAAGCCAAAAATACGGGTGGCTTTAAAGAGGGGTTACATTCATGGAGGCTACTAGCCACAGTGAATAAAGGCAACTTCTATATCCAGACGCAATAAACTTATGAAAACCAGTGCTAAGTAGCATCAGGCACCTTGGCAGCCTTGGCCTCTACGACGTTTGTTGGTCCTGCAAGGCAACTGTTTGGAACAGGCTGCTGGAATAGATGGCCCATGGATCTGATTCACTGGGACTATTCCTATGTTCTTATTGTGGGTAGATCCTTAAGACCATGGTTCTTTATACAGAAGAACAAACTGTATGTGCTTCCTGTAGCCATGCCTCACATTTTAAACACCCAAATCCATGTATCTACTATTTTTTCAAGGAAGAGCAAAGCGTTTGAAAGCAGCAGTGAGTGCTGCCTGTGGGATGCTGTTGTGGGTCTTGATCCAGCACATAAATGAACTTTCATAAGCAGTTCTCCTTACCTGGAGCAGGAGGCA
Source organism: Gekko japonicus (assembly GCF_001447785.1). Lineage (NCBI taxonomy): Eukaryota > Metazoa > Chordata > Lepidosauria > Squamata > Gekkonidae > Gekko > Gekko japonicus. The sequence goes on from NW_015164670.1 coordinate 563,283, forward strand.
GTAAGAGGCTGTTGGGGGATCCCAGCCAAAAGCATGTCTTTCATGCCATTTTGGAGGGAGCTGGTTGAGAAAGGAGGACAAACCGGCAAACACGGCCTGTGGCTGTGTTGGTCCACAGAAGAATCCAAAAACTAATGTCCTGAGTAACTCAATTTTCCTCAGAACCAACCAAAGTTATCAACACACAAACTTTTGATTCTTCATGATCAGGCTCATTACAAAAAATAGGGGGGGGGGGGGGGGGGGAAGAAAAAGCAACAACAGAAGGCAGGAGTGTGCAGACCATGTCCTGCAGCATTGTGGAGCCCGGGGAGGACCTTCCTTGGAGCTAGGGTTGCCAATTGGCTTGGAAAATTTGTGGAGACTTGGGGTGTTGCCAGGGGAGGGCAGAGTTTGGGAGAGGAAGGTTGCTTAGCAGAAATGTAATGCCAGAGATTGTGTCCTCCAAGGGAACACTGATCTCTGTAGTATGGAGATCAGCTGTAATTTCAGAACTCCAAGTCCCACCTACTTGGAGCTAGGGTCGCCAGGTCCCCCCTGGTCACTGGCGGGGGATGGGGGGGTAGGGTTGCCAGCTCCAGGTTGGGGAACTCCTGGAGATCTGGGGATCAATGCTCCCTCTAAGCTGTTGAGTCTTGTGAGCAAAAATTCTACTGTGGGAGCTACGTGCATTAAAGTTGTGAGCGAGTGACTTGGCTACTGCATAAATTAGTTTGCTCTGGAGCCCTCCTTCCTCAGCTGAGACAAAAATGTGTGAGCCAGAGGCTAAAAAACTGAGCTCGCTCACACTCACTCAGTTTAGAGGGAACACTGCTGGGAATGCAGCCTGTGGAGGGCAGGGACCTCAGTGGGAAAGCATCCCTTTCTCCAGGGGGAACTGATTTTTGTAGTCTGGAGATGAGCTGTAATCCTTGGCGATCCCCAGGCCCCACTGGAGGCTGGCATCCCTACAAAAGTTGGAGCCCTCAGGAGATAGATTCGGTGGTGCGGCTGCGGGCGAAAGGGCAGTCGAGCGCCCCTGACCCTCACGCGAGCCAGCCTCTCCCGTGGCAGGGCGGAGAAGCCCACGGAGAAGCCGGTCAGTCCACTGCAAAACAGGGCGCAGATCGGCAGTCTGTTTGCTGATGGTGTGTGTGTGTGGGGGGGCGTTCTCACGCGCGGCGGGACCTCCCCCCTCCCCCGGGTGGGCCAAGGAAGGCTTGACGATTGTAGGTTCCGTTGCTAGGGAGCCTCCAGCCTCTTCCGCGAGGATGTACCGCCCTTTCCGGTCACGGGGCGCTGGCCCAATCAGCGCGCGCGGTCCAGGCCGGTGGGCGCCGGGGCTGGATCGGGCTGGGCATGGCGGCGCTGCAGTTCGGGGCGGCGAGTGGGGCTGAGGAGACGGCCTTGCCCGGCGGGAGCTTCGGGGCGGCGGACTCGTTCCCCAAAGATTTCGGCTACGGCGCCGAGGACGACGACGACGAAGATGACGACGAGGCGGCCGAGCTGGGGGCTCATGGGGCTGCGGCGCAGTGGGAAGTCGTCCATCCAGAAGGTACGCGTAGCTTCGCTTCCTCAGTGGTTTGGCAGCCGCCACCGCCCTCCTCGGTGGCGAGGGTCGTGGCCAAGTAGGCCTGTGTGGACGCGGACGATGGGAGGCGGGCGGTGGCAGGCAGGAAGGAAGGATGCCCTTTGGAGCAAAGGAGCTGCCTCCTTTGTAGGGCTCTCCGTCGGCCGCAGTGGCCTAGTCCGAAGCAGGAGAGCGCTGACACCTCTGCACGGACCTAGAACCGAGCCCGCCACTTGACTGAAGGCCAAGAGCCCGGTGGAGGGCGAGGGCTGCACTGTGCCCATCGTGGCAGTGTTCCTCTTTGCTGCCCTGGTGACACTTGGCTTCATACGGTTGGCTGGGGCAAAGTGCCATAGTGCTCTTCTTCATTAGCTCACTCAGCAGGCACAGGATAGAGGTAGGCACCTCTGTTTTCCTTCTTATCCACCATGCCAGTGGGGCAAAGCCAGATGCCACTGTTCTCTTTTATCAAGTCAGGCATTATCCTGCCTGTAGTCTTCCACCGCAGCCATGTTGAGCCTGGGGTGGCAAGAGGAAGTCAGTTGCCTTTCTTTGCTGGCTGCACTACACCTAGGTCAGCAGGGCAAAGCTTGGGTGCCTTTGTGCCCATTCAGCTCCTTGCCTGCCCTCCCGAGGCGGGGAGGGGCTCTCTGGTTCAGGTGACCTTCTAAGATAGCAGCCCACTGGGACTTTGCTCAGAAGAGTAAATTGCCAGTCCACCTTCAGATAGCAAGCTAATTGTCTTTGCTGTGCTCTGTTTTGTCCACAGGTGGTGTTTCACAAAATGTCTCCCAATGAAACCTTGTTCTTGGAAAGTACTAACAAGATCTACAAGGATGACATTTCGAACAGCTCCTTTGTGAACTTCCAAATATGGGATTTTCCTGGGCAAATGGATTTTTTTGACCCGACGTTTGATTATGAGATGATCTTCAGAGGAACTGGAGCCCTGATCTATGTTATCGATGCACAGGTCATTATGAATGAGAGAGATGATGTCAAGAATCTGTTGATTTTTGCAAGGATTACGGTGGGCTGTGGGTAGCACTAATTCTGCAATCTTGACATAATATTTTATTTTATGGCAATCTACAGATGTTAAAAACAAATATTTGTAAACATCATCTGTTTTTCCAAAAAGCAAACTGTTGCCCAAATGCTCAGTGTGGATTACAACTGCTTAAAATATTCTAGTACAGCTAGTGATCAGAAAGACATTGGATGTAGTAATTGTATCAGATCTCACAGAGATCCATTTGGTGAGGGGAGCGAGACGAGGGCATTGCGTATTGTACGTTACACTCAACCATAACTAAAACTAAGTCAACTTAAAGCCATGGTTTTGAATCCTAGTTTAAAGGACCATAGCCATAATTCGTGGGGTGTCCCACATTTGCACTGTTACACTAGCCGTACTGTACATTACTTTTTGTGAGATGTCTGAACCTTACATTTGTGTAGCTTTTAACAGGTGTTTAAGCAAGCACTGGGAGAAAATATATTGCTCTAACTTGTTCACGGGATTGCTTAATTTGTATGATTTCTCATAATGTTTGTTCATGTCACACTAATTATAGTTCATGATGATTTTTTTGCATAATGGGGTATCTGTTTTCTGGTCACGCAAAGGCAGTGAGTTGCATCTTAAATCTTGTTAACAGGATGACTACATGGAAGCTCTAACTAGGCTCCACATTACAGTTTCAAAAGCCTATAAAGTCAATCCAGACATGAACTTTGAGGTTTTTATTCATAAAGTAGATGGCTTGTCAGATGACCATAAAATAGAAACTCAAAGAGATATTCATCAGAGAGCCAATGACGACCTTGGTGATGCTGGGCTAGAAAAACTTCATCTTAGGTAAGTCATACTGGTTGGGGTTTTTAAATTTTTGGGGTTTTTTTTGCTGCAATACATGGCTAATGGCTCCTTTCTGTCTGACAGCTTCTGCTTGGGATGAGACGAGAAGCAGGGAAAGCCAAGCTTTGTGAGGCTCGTTATTTTTTTTAATTTATTGTAGTTATTGTTTGCTTTTCTTACTGAGGGGCAAAGCAGATTACTGTTACTTCACAGTCAAGAATTTAGCAAAGATTTAACAGATGTTTTACAGCTATTATATTTCCCCCCCCCAAATCTGTCCTTTGACCTCTGATCTCTTAGCACCATTCACCGGTGCCTTGTTATCTTTTAGAGTTTATGGTTTGTTTTCCTTTTCTCCCTGTTAGGAGTGTGAATGTACTCTAAACAGAGGGTAGGGTGAATTATGCTTGGGAACAGAATGGATAAACGCTTTTCAAAATAACACACTATGGCCTCGTTTTTTCTTATCTATAAAAAAAGAACTCTGTATCTGTTCAGTGTGCCAGCTTGAACTAGCATCAGGAATGATCATTCTTAATAAAATTGTATGCTCTGTCAGCAAAAGGCTTGAGTAAATCTTCTCCCAGATTGTTGGGGGGGGGGGGGGGGGTTGCCGGGTTTTAGAC
>NW_015164670.1:567403-609404 GCF_001447785.1 Gekko japonicus
AAGCTTTAGAAAATCTTCTCCCAGATTTTGGGGGGGGGGGGGGGGCTTTGCTGGATTTTAGCAAATTCCCCTAACAATTACACGGTGTAAATTGATGCAGTCAATATGACTAGATATCTAATGAGTGATGTATTACAAGCAGGATTCCAGAAATCTGAATGAATGTACAATATTTAGATGTGATACAGAATGCAGGTACAATGCAGAAAACGGGCCTTTTCCCTTTATAAAAGTGGCCTCCTGAACCATTCTGTCAAGTGCATCATTCAGATTTATTGTGAGTTTCAATCTATAAATAAAACTATGATGGGGGTTAGTTAATGGCTACTAGATGTAATGACTAAAAGGAACATCCACAACCAGGGGCATTAAATCTCAAGACTGGTGCTAGGAGGCAATATCAGGTAGAGACTGTGGCCTCCTCAGTGCCCTGTTTTTTGGTCCTGGTTGCTGTGTAAAACTGGATGCTGGATGAGGGGGACCACTGATTTAAATCCAGCACTAGAGTCAACATGCCAGCTGCCCAGGGATTCTTTATCTCCAGTGGCAGGCAGCACATTCTGTCAGCTTGGCAGGTCTTTCAGGCTTAAAATTACAGCACAGCTACTATATGAGCTATCCATATGAATCCAAGCTTTTGGCTCCAACATGAAAGTCAGTCATCTTGCCTCTGCACCGTTTGGCAACCCAGGATGTGTGGTTGTGTCGCTTCTGTGCCCAGAAGCTGGTATAAAATGGGTAGCCACACTTACTTGGTAAAATTTGTATTATCCCCCCCCCCCTTTCCAGTCTCACTCCTCTCTTGGTTTGGCTGTTTGGCAGTGCTTGGAGCCAGATAGTGGACTCCAAGATTATCCAATTAGGCTTCTCAGTCCCACATTTGTCTGAGCTAGGACCTGACAGTTTATAGCTTGGTTAGAAAATAACTTGAATTACTTGATTAGTAGCATCTCATATCAGATGCCAAAGAAATCTGCTCCCTGTTCTTCTGGGGTTTTATGCCCTTATCACCTTTTGTTGTGAATAAGTATTTATATTCCCTCATACACCCATGCATCTTTTTTCTTTTGGCCTTTTTCAGTGCACTACTGGCCACAGGTTTATATGTTAGATTTTCCAGTATTCCACACAGACAAATGTGGGTCAGGTACCTGAGCCCATGGCACAAGCTCTGTTTTCATGTAAACTCTATGTTAGTTGAAGAGCTGCTTTGATAATTCCTTTTCTTGCAACATTTCCCAACTGAATGATGACCGTATGCGTAATCATCTGTCTGGGAATGAAAACTACTATTCTCACTGTTGCTAAACATATCTCAGTGGTAAAAGTTTGGAACTTAATGCCATTTCCTGAGCCTCAGAATAGCCAAAAAGTAAACGTGATGACTAGCTTTGGAGTCTTTATGGATTTAATGTAATTTTAAAATATATGTATATTTCCTTTTATTTTAATGTAATCGCTCCTAAATTGGCTAAAAGCGAATGTGCCAGATGATGTTTTGAATGAATGAATGAGTGAATGGAATGGAATATACTGTACATAACACAGTATTCATTAGATTGAATAGCTGTCTCTTCTGTTATAATATGCTTTTGCAGCAGTTTATAGTTAATTAATTGCCTGTGTCAATACAACTATCAAATTTTTAAAGCTGCTGGGAATTAATGGAATAGCATTTGTGAAGTGTTAGCATTTGCACTGCCATCAGCCAGAGCCAGGTGACCCCTCTGGTAGTGGTGCTTGGGAGGCTTGTTCAGCTCCAGTGAGGGCACTGAGAGGGGTGCTAGACAGGTCCATCTGCAGTGCCACAGGCTGGGTTCAAGCGGTGAAAAAGTGCTGCCTCCCCACACTGCTGTCCTGTGGTGCCAGGTTCAGCTTGACTTGCTGGTGGCCTTTGCAACCCTCCGGCATAACAGAAGTGCCTGTGATCCTCTCAGAGAGCAGCCAACCAACCCCAATCTTCATCCCTATTAATGAGAAAATGTTGGTTTGGTCCATTCAGCCCTTGACCACAGTGATATTTCTTTTAGTATTCAAGGACATGTCAGAACTTTATTTGTTTTAAGCATTTGTACCGCACAAAGTAAAGAAGTTTGGGTCACAAGGTAACTTATATTAAAATAATTAGAGTAAAAACATGAATTATTTCCATACTGCAGATGGTAAGGCAAAGAGGCTTGCATAAGGCCAGTCAGTGTGTTTGTGGCAGAGGTGAAATTTGAATTTGATGATCTCGCAAATCCCATCTCATTCTCTTAGCCATGACAATAAGAAAATGATTATGACTTGAATCCTTTTCACGGACTATGAAACCATCTTTTTCTGATTGTTGATTGGTTTTGGCATTTCAAATTTAATACAAAACCATGGTTTTGTCTAGAATAACTGTGTGAATAGTTTACTTTAAACACTTTGCTAGAGATTCTAATTAGCGGGTCCTTTGTTGCTTTAGTAATTCCTGCAGTGCTGCTCTCTGTTTTGACCAAAGCAGCAAATGCGAGTTGGAACTAGTCAAACAATTAATTGCAGCATTCTCTTTTGTAGCTTTTATTTGACTAGCATCTACGATCATTCAATATTTGAAGCCTTCAGTAAAGTGGTGCAGAAGCTTATACCCCAGTTGCCAACTCTGGAAAACCTGCTAAATATCTTTATATCGGTAAGCAGCAGTTTATTAAATGATGCAGTAACATTGAAATAGTAATGCAAATAGGAGTACAATGAAGATGGCAAAAATTGCCATTGATGACGTACAATTAATTATTTGACATCTTGGTGATAAACACTAAATAGCTGATATGTTTTTTGTTAGAATCTCACACTTCTGCTTTGGAAGACTACATGATTATTTTTGACTAGCTACAAAGCCTGAAAAATATATAATTTCCAGATGCAGAGGAAATAATTCTCTTTATCTCCTCACTTCAGGACTCTTTAAAAATAGAGTGGCAAGTGACAGCTACCATTTCCTGAACTCTTAAGAAATTCCTTCTCACAAGAGGTCAGCCACCGTCTCTGGTATTTCAAGTGAAGAGTAGACAATTTTTGTCCCACCCTTCCTTTAGAATACTGTGTGTGAGACACTTTATGCCTTTCTTTTTAACCTCACAACAGCCCTGTACTGTACAGGTTCTTGCTCAGTGGTAGAGCACATGTTTTGGATAGAGAAGATCCCTGCTATCTGGTTGAAGGATCACAGGTAGCTTGAGTGAAGAGAGAACTTTCTCTGTCTGAGATGGTGGGATTGCTGCCAGTCAGAGTAATCCACATTGTATTAAGATGGGTGGAAGTTTTAGTTGGGTGTGGGGCAGTTTCATATGTTGATATGAGGTATTTCAGACCAAGTGTGTGTGTGACTGGACAAGTTTAAGCAGTGATCCATAAAAGCACTTGCCAGGAGAAAGGAAAACATGGGGGGGGGGACATGCTATCCCCTCTGGGAAAAATGGAAAATTTGGGGGAAAGTGAAATACATGTAATACTTACCAAGCCTAAACATCTGTAACAACACAAAATATATAATTTATAGTTAGCATATAAAATTGTACTATATGGTATGTTAATTAAATGTAAAAGTATAAATACCATTGTTTTCTACAAGCAAAAGTGCAAGAACGTCCAGTAATAAACAGAGAAAAGGAAAGAACTGTAAACTGCTATGCTTTGTGTTACTTCAGCATGTGCCTTAATTTTTGCCATTTGAGAGAGAAAAAAAACCCCATAAAGTTGAAAATAGAAAATACAAATTTAGTAGGGGAAAGAATGCATTATTCAGACATAACATGCATAAAAGGGATAGCGGCATGTTTGGATATCAGGTTAAACTTTATAACATTGAAAAACAGTGAATAGTATTGAAGCATATTAATTGTGGACAAAAATATTCACGTATGAACAATGGCTCGTATCCACTTGAATGTTCCCATGGCAGAAAGATTTCTGCCTTTAGAGAGATCGTATCCTCCCTGCTGCAGCTCAAAATGCTCTCTGAGAGCACATTATCTGGGGGCATCTTGGACTGCAGTGGGAGCAGGGAGGTGAAAGTCATACCTTTTGCAGGCAGAAATTCCTCTGTCCATGTAAATGCTCCTATGGATCTAAGCCTATAAATATATTCTTGAGGCCTTAAAAATATTCATTTCAGAAGAGACTATTTTAAAGGAATTTTCTGCATATTCTTTAAAATTGTCTAATTTTTCCTGGCCTTCACCGCTACATGCCCAGCACAAGGAGGATATGAACCTGCTCTCTTCAGGACAGTGGCAGAAAGACAGTCTCCCCACCCACCTTGTTTCTTTCACATAATGAAAACAGTCACCTCATTTCCACTTGCTTCTGTAAATTTTGTTACTGTCAAGCTGTTGCACATGTGAAATCTGACCATTCACAGTTCTAAATCTGGGTGTCGTTTCTTTGAAGAATTCAGGGATTGAGAAAGCTTTTCTCTTTGATGTCGTCAGCAAGATTTATATAGCAACTGACAGTTCCCCTGTTGACATGCAGTCATACGAGCTCTGCTGTGACATGATTGATGTAGTCATTGATGTTTCTTGTATATATGGGTAAGTGACAACACCACATTTCCAAAGCCACTTAAGAGTAGTTCAGAAATACTTTGAGAAGAGTCGTTGCTGTCCTGCAGTGTCAGAGACTGTAGCTCCTTCATCGTTGTACGGGTTGGGATGGTGATGTGAACTTTTTTTGTGGGGTTTATTGAATCCTGGGCCTCTGCTCCAGATGCTGACAAGTTGGGTTTCCTAGATGAGCTGTATTAATGCAAACACATCTTCTACTGTAGCAGAAGGAATTGGGTTCCAATTGAGTGAGAACCACAGAAAGCTTGTCTACAGCAAAGCCACAAAGGCTTCACCTGTGTGTTACTGACTGGTCTTAATGGTAGGAGAGGAACTTAATGCAAACTTCATCTTGCCAGTCCACATTGCTGTCTTTTTCAGAGCATCCTCAAGGTGGGCAATACATATTTCAGTAATAAAATACTGATGAAGGTGGGAAGGGGAAAATTGTCCATATTAATTTGGAAGATTAAGGTTGTATTACTTCAGTCGTGGATGTGACGGCCAGAATTTGTCATTCAGAGGTTTTAGTCTGTGTTGTACATCTGTCAAGAATTGTTCTTCTTCCAGTAAGATTCCAGTAACACCTTAAAGACCAACAAGTTTTTCATGGTATAGTCTTTTGGGAGTCACAGTTCCCTTCGTCAGATACTCGTCAGGAGCTTTGATACTCAAACACTTATATTCCTGGAAGTCTTGCAAGCCTTTAAGGTTCCTCTTTAAGGTTCCTCTGGACTCAGATGTTGATCTTCTGCTTCAGACCATCACTGCTACCCATTTGAAATGATCTTTTGAGTGGTGTATTGCAGTTGAAGGGGAAAATAGATTCATTTTAAAGATGCTGGTAATTTCATGTCATGTGGGTGTGTGTTTCTGGTGTAACAATTTGCAGTCAGGAAAAGTTTTTTCTGTTGAAGATATTCTATGGCTTGGGTTAGTGGTGGGGTTCTGTTCTGCAACATGGATAGCATGGCTTGTCTGGCCTTAATCTTTTGTTTATAGTCCTTTATGACCTTTATAGTCATGCTGCTTACAGCCATGTTGGTCCAAAAGCAGAGGCCGAAAACACCATCTGTGTAATACCTATATTGGGGCCAACCCAATGATGCACAAGAGTGTGCAAGCCATCGCATCCCTCAGAGATCTTCATTAGAGTTTATGGTAATAAAATTGCCTTTTCTATCCAAGTGGGACTCATAGGTTTCCTGTATAGTAATTTGAATTGAGTGGCTTCTTCAAGCTTTGCTCAGTTAACTGGCAATCCCTTGACACATGAAGTGACTTTCACTTGTTATTGTGATCAAACTGTTCACTCTACAAAAAAAAAAATGCTGCATTGAAATACCGGAATTGAACGTGTGTATTGAACAAGTTCCTTTTCTTCCCTCAAACCGCTATAGGCTAAAGGAGGATGGGAGCGGAAGTGCTTACGACAAGGAGTCTATGGCAATTATCAAACTAAATAACACAACTGTTCTGTATTTGAAAGAAGTGACAAAGTTTCTGGCCTTGGTGTGCATCCTCAGAGAAGAAAGCTTTGAGCGCAAAGGTGAGGAAAAGATCTGCATATTACTTGGTTCAATAGCATTAGCAGGTTGGGGTGTTCTCAAGTTACAGCTTCCTCCATCTCTTTATAAAGAATGAATCAAACTGTACTCTTCATCTTTTAACAAAGGGGGGGGGGACTTAAACTAAATTGAATTAAGCACCTGAAGGTTAAGAATATCTGAATGTATAGCCTCAATGATTCTGTCAGTCAAATTAAAATTAGTAAATATTGACAGATGTACAAAAATATGTATGTATTTATTAGAAAGCAGATTAAAAACAGATATTGGCCCTTGTGATAGCCTCAGTTAAGAATCAGTATGTACAATGGCAACCAAAAATGACCATAATTGACCCTGACCAAATGTGTTTTTGCCCATTGACCTTCCTCAGTGATCAAACAAATGATGTTACAGGATGGCTCCTGATATTGCAACAATCATTTCTTATAAATTGACCAAGATGAAGTCTGTGACCAAAGATAAAGGTTAATCAGAAGCCTCAGTCTGGATAGTTTGCGGCCATGGTCATGTACACTTTCCTGTGGCAATAATTCAGTTGTGTACCTTTCTTGCTTGGTCAGAAAAATTCAATGAACCCAGGAGCCAATAGTAATGTAACAAAAATGGCTGCTGCAGCTTACTTTCAGAAACTGAATAATTCGATTATAAATGCTATATTTTTTCAGATTTGAAGATTTATATAGAAATTATTTTTATTTTATTTATTTTCGCATTTATATCCCGCCCATCCCGTAAATGGGCTCAGGGCAGATCACAGCATTTCAATAAATATGATAACATTTAAAACACATTATAACACATAAAACAGTAGTCATGCTTGCCATAGGGAGAATCCGATCCATTCATGCAACTAAGTGTGGCTGGTTATCAGTGGATGGGAGACGACAACCTCGGGGGGGCCATATGTGGACCAGTGTTCCCTCTAAGCTGAGTCGGTGTGAGCTAGCTCACAGTTTTTTAGCCTCCGGCTCATGTATCTTTGTTTTAGCTCAGGAAGGATGGCTCCAGAGCAAACTGATTTATGCAGCAGCCCAGTCGCTTGCTCAGAACCTTAATGCCAGGAGCTCAGAAAGTAGAATATTTGCTCACAAGACTCCACAGCTTAGAGGGAACATTGATGTGGACACCCGCTGCCTCAGCCAAAGGCCTGGCGGAACAGCTCTGTCTTGCAGGCCCTGTGGAATTGAATAAGATCCCGCAGGGCCCTGATCTCAATAGGGAGCACGTTCTACCGGGTGGGGGCCAGGGTGGAAAAAGCCCTGGCCCTGGTCGAGGCTAGGCGGCTGTCCTTCAGGCCAGAGGATCACCAGGAGATGTTGACTCTTAGAGCGTAATACGCTCCGAGGCATATATGGGAAGAGGCGGTTCTAAAAATCCATACAGCCAATCCCAACAGTCAGTCAGAAGCCTTCCTAGGCAAAACCCTACCTGGCCGTGTCCACTTTCTAAAAACACTAGGCTGGTGCCAGTAAAAGTGTCAGTACCCATGGGGACCCCTGAGTTAGAGTAAGGCAGTTCTTATAATTATGGGGAAAAGTCCTCCCGATGCAACTACTGAAATATTTTTATCAATTGACAGTCCCAAAACTTAAGAAGAGCTTTTACCTTGGCAAGAATGAATGTTCTTCCCTTGGCAGTTTTGGAGGGCAGATATAATAGAGTATCATACTCTAATAGAACATGCAGATGCTCATATGATAAAATTGAAACCATCGAACATATGATTTTGGAGTGCCCTATATTCAATGACTTGAAGGCTAATTTAGTCACCCCTTTAGAAGAAGAAGAAGAGAAGAGATTGGATTTATACCCCGCCCTTCACTACCCAAAGGTGTCTAGATAGATAGATAATTATTTATGAAGGTGCCTCAGAAAATGTTATACCCAAAATGTTTCAGGTACCTTTTAATTCTTCATTGGGTTAGAACATGATTTCTCCTCAAGAAGGCTTGTGTGATGAGTGGTGGAGTTCTGCTCATGTAAACACAAAATGCCTTTTGGTTCATGCTTGACTTGGCGTTTTGGAAGCTTTTAAGGACTCTCGAAATCTAAATACGCACCAGAGAATTCACCGCATAGTCTGAACACTCCAACACCATTCTGGTTGGCTTGCCCACATATAAAACAGTCACTTGCTCTTTTATTGTTCCTGTCTGAGTTGATTTTATCAAAGGAGCATTATAAAAATAGTAGCACAGCCACAAACAGACTTATACACAAAGTACTGCATAGGTGGCTGTAGGGAACCAGTGCTTTATATATAACTTTATCAAAGCAGCCCCATTTCAGACATAAACCCAGTTGGATCTTGATAGCTTTGTGTGTTTGATCTTAATTCTGGAGCTGCAGGAGTGTTGGATTGCAGTTCGTGGCAGCATTTAACACTCTGTTCCTTTTCATCCTTCAGCTGTTATATTAAGGCTTGATGTTTGCTGCTGTAAACTATTTGTGGCTGACTTAGATCATCAGACTGAGCTGCAGGAAAAGGGTGGTTGCTTTGCAGTTGTTTGGTATTTCCAAGGCATCTCAGAGTCTGAGGATGTTAACTATGCATGTTACAAGAACTGTGGCTGTCTTCAAAATCTGTGATAAGTCATACAGTTCTGGGGCTCATAACGCTGTACAGAATAACTTTCTGTCCCTTTGATCAGCCAGATATAATGAATTACTTAATAAATCATGAGCTGAGTCAGGCTGTAAGAAATTGTGCACCATTTCTCTTCATTGAAATCTGTGGTTGTCCTTTCTTCCCCTCCCAGGTTTAATAGACTACAATTTCCACTGCTTCCGCAAGGCCATCCATGAGGTCTTCGAAGTGGGTGTTTCCTCCCATCGCTTCTGCAACCATCAAGCAAATATGCCCAGTCTAAAAGCAGTGACTCATAATGGCACCCCTAGAACCGCAGTCTAGGGGAGACCAAACCTTGGATGGCCAAGTGCTTGCCCACCCCTGTTGTGTGTGTGTATAAGGGGTGAGCGGCCAAAGAGGGACTGGCTGCATACATTTGTGTGCGCATTCTGAAAGAGAAGAGAAACCCTTGCCTTATGGAGCTGGGTGTGGCACAAGCAGAAGGCTGCTAAGCCTTTGGGACCGAGAGTGGCTGCTTCTGTATTCACGTGGTGGCTCTTGGGAGTTGAAAAGTCTCCTTCACCTGGACCTCTCCCTTGATAGAGCATGGATTATTCCAGAGCTGAGCTGAGCTGACACACGCTCAGTATTCTTATATGTTTAAGCCTAAGTAGTGTTAGATAATTTGCCTTTCCACAAGAAGTCTGGGACTCTATTACAGAAGTTCAGAAGCTGAAACCTTTACAGCTCGTGGCTTAGTTTTAACGCAGTCTGAAACATTCCATGTGGTTTTTTTTGTTTTAATCATATTTTGCTGTAAACATCTTAAAAAATAATTCCTTATTCTGTGAGCTTGAAATTGCCATGCCAAATTGTGCTAGCCCTCCTCGGTTTAAGTCCAGCAGGACCCCATACAGTGACGGTGCTGAGAAATCTGTGGTTCTCTTATAATTTGCTCTTTGTTTGAGAATATGATAAAGACAAGAATCAATCGTCTTAATTCTGTGGTTTCGAATGGGCTTAGAATACTTGTTTTGGATTCTCAAGCTTGTTGGTGAGCCAATGAATGCTGCTGGCAACAGTTCCTTTTCCTGTTCCTAAAGCAGCTTCTTTACTAAAACAACTTGCATTTCACTCAGTCATGGTTGACTTCTCTGGACTTTCAGTGCTTGTTCCTTTTTTCTTTTTCGACACCAAAAGTTGTATATGTTCAAGGGTTAAGTTCTGGCATGCGGCTTTGGCCAAGTATATACCAGCCTGGCTTTAAATTCTTTTGCTTGACTTTGCAGCGGTTGGTCACCAGACAAGAATGATTCTTCACCCCCATGGTTAGCAAGTTCCCAAAACTTTCCCTCAATTCCTTGGTGCCAGTTTTCCTGGGATGAAAGCTTTCATCTGAGTACATGAACTATCTTTGCGACCTTCATATATGAAAAGTTGTTGGTCTGCATTTCCTGTGGTGCATAACTCTTCTCTGTTCCAGTGTCTCAGGACAGACGTCTGTGTGAAAATGGCGAAGATGGTGCTGTCTTGGGGTTTGTGGATTCAATTCACAGGGGAAGGCTTTCATGTGATTTAACCCTCCCCGGAATGGATCAACAGAGTGCATTTCTTCCAGTGGTGTCTTCTGAATGTTCCCTAGTTTCTGTTCCCAAGTAGGGGGAAGAGGGTTCATTATTCCTGAGGGATGGTTTTAGTTGGAGAGGCTGCTAATTGTCTTGCAACAGCCACTCTTTCTGACTTCCAGATCTTCCGGCATTCAAGCATTCCACACCAAAACCTCATGACAGTTGGTCATGTGCAGTTTAACAGGACTGTGTGCCATTTTAATTTATTTTTAGGGCATGTTGAGCCTGCTTTTTTCTAAAACCAGACTCTTTGGCCCAACTACACATTTGAAAGACTGAGCTCTTTATTGGAAGTACAGTGTGTGGCTTTCTTTTGGACACTCTAATCCTCAGGTCTGCAGCATGGGACATATGTGGAGTTATTCAAGCAAATCTGCAAAAACAGATTAGTGTATGATCAACAGAAAGTGGGTTTGGAGGTATTTGGCTCCCTGAACACTGAAGCCCACTGAAGAATGCTTTGCTATGCTAGATCCCTGTCTGTCTAGTCCAGTCATCTTCAATCCATGGGTCTGCTGGGTCAAGAGCCTGTATACAGCTGCCTTCTTTTGTGTGTGCGCTGCTTTTGCGTGGTGTACTGCTCTAATGCTAGTGTAGAGAGTGAGGTCAATCATTGACGGAGAGGATTCTTTTCAGCACAGGCAAGTTCAGACATTCCAGACTGTCATGTGACTTTGATGTCACCTGACTAGCTGCTGCATGTTCAGTGGATCACACGTGGCTGCCTGAGGACTAAGGTTCCATGCCAGATCTGGAAAGGTGGAAGATCTGGTGGTGAGAACTATTCCCTGGTGTTTGTTCCCAGCCTCTGGTAGTTGAACGTGTATATGGCAGTTCCATTTAGTTAACAAGTTATATTTCCCAAATTTCTCTCTGCTTTCCTTTTTTCTTTCAGCCTTCTGATGCTTGTTTCTGGCATATCGGCTCTGTGTCTCTGAATATCACCTCCAGTTGTTGCTCCCCAATATGCTTTTCTTTGGGGCATTGTTCCTCCATTACCCTCCATGTTCTTTTCCTCTCAGTGCCTCTGGCTCCCTACCCTTACCAAAACCTGGCTGTTCTCCTCTGCAGTGGCCACTGTGGCTGCCCTCGCTTTTGGGATCCTCGTCTTCTCCAACCCACTTTGCCCTGAAGGCTGCAGAGGTGCTGTTTGTTGCCTTTTGCCAGTTCCTGTCCCTCCTTACTGTTTCTCAACCTTTCAAGATCATTCCATTGTGTATGGTTCTCCTCTACAACTCATTGCTGGAATCCTCTCTTCTCCCCACCCGACTTTGTCTTCATATTGATCCTTGGCGGTTGGCTCACATTCCTGCCTAAAAACATCACAGTTTTGATAATCCCTCTGGCCCCAGCTGTTTACCTCCTTCCTCAGTCCTTACCTCCTAGATCTCATATTCACTAAGAGCAGCTTATTTGTGTTCTCTATCTCTCTTGACTTCTCTGCAATGGAATATCTTCTGCCTGGCCACTGTTCTGTCTGCTTCTGCGCTGCACAATCTATCCATACTATCTCCTGGTTCTTCCGACGCCTGTGGTCCGTTGCCTCAGTGATCTTCTTGGAAGCCCAGTCACTTCTGCTCACTCTTCAGATTCTTTAGTTTGTGCCTGCAACTCATCCCTGCCCTCCGACTAACCGTTTGTCCCTCTGGCTCATTTACTATTTCTGTTCTTTCTACAGCTCTACTCCTGAGTTCTCTCCATTCCAATCTGCTTCTCTAGTTGTATGTTTAATATTTGATGTTTCATCTCAGTACGTACAAGACTCGGTTTCCTTTTATGCCTTCTGTATTGACAATGTGGTCATCCATCTTTAGAAATTCTGTCCTTTTCACACCAGTAGCAAAATGTGATTCGTGGTATGATCTACTCTCGTCTCAAATACTTTGCTCTCTGGGGGGGTTTCCATTGTCAGTCTGCTGCAGCAGAAAGTAGACAGGAGTTTTATGGCAGGTTAAAGACAAACTCATTTTTTCTTACAAGTTTTTGTTGACCATAACTGCCATACTTGCGTACATAAAACCTTGTGCGAGAATAAAAATTTGCTAGTCTTTAAGGTGCCACAAGAACACTTGTATATATTTTTTCTCTTTGGTGTAACATAAGAACATGAAAGTTAACCCTGCTTCATCACACCAACTTTGCATCTAGATCAACATCCTTTTTCAGACTGATTGCGATGGATACATGCTGAACCCATGTTCTTTGATAGATGGTGAGATAGGAGAGGAACCTTAGTGTCTAGGTGGTTCTCATGGTTTGCTGATTGTTTAGAATGCTAGTTTTTCTTTTGTGTCTAATGCAAGCCCAGTCTGCTGAGAATTAAGAACATGCTACTGTGGAATCTGGGATAAAGTGCTGTTGTGAACGTTGTATACAAAGCAAAGATAGGAACAGAGAAGCCTGAAGAAAGGTGTGTGTGCGTGGGGGGGGGGTTGCTAACAAAAATTGTATGTAAGTGCTCACATTTTTGTAAATAAACAATTTAAACATACCTATCTGGGCCCCAAAATTTATGATATTCAGAAAAACATCTTTAAAATGCAATAATTCTTCTATTTGTGATGTTTAAGCAAACCCAGCGGAGATAATTGGGCTTCTTTGGCATAAGGTCCTCGCTTCCATTGTTCTGCATTCCCTCAGAAGATATATATGCAGGGGCACAGAGAAGCCTATAAAAAGGGTTATAGGTAATAGCGACAGATAGGCCTGTCTTCCATAAATCTGTCCCAACCATCCCAACTTCCTCATAAGTTCCACAAGTCAGCTAACTGCTGTTAGAAGCAACATGTCCTTCTGTTTGTCTTGAATCTATTTTCAGGCAGTTTCATAGGACTACCCTGTGTTCCAATAGCATGGAAAAGGGAGAAATGTTCTGTCCACTTTCACTGCACTGGGCATAATTTTGTAGTCTGCTGTCAAGTCACCCCTCAATTGCTTCCCCCCCCAAAAAAAGTATTTTGCCTGTGCCAAGATCTGATGGCTGCTGTTTAAAGGTGCTTAAAAAAACGGACTACCTGTCATTGGCCATGAAAGTGAAATGGAATGTAGATTCCCAGAGGCATGCTCAGGGCAGGCAGGGAATGCTTATTCCCTTCTCTGGGAATCAGACTACCAGAGGATGGACCCTTGGTGCAATCAAGCCCTCTTTGCAGGTGGGGCCCCCACAGTATCTCCTGCTTGTTCTAAACTGAAGGAGAATAACTCAGTTTCTCCCCTTCTTGAACCTGCTGCCTTTAGCCCATTTGGGTTCTCTTCTGCTGCCTTGGGAGGAAGGGTACTACAATATGGAAGAGATAGCTAAGCACATTCAGGTACCAGTGGGGTGGAAAAAATTAGGTGATTGCAACCCCCCCCCCCCATTTGATTATTGTTGCACTCGTGAATCTCATGGGTCAGTTGGAAAGGAAGCAGGAGCTGTGGCCCACTTGGGTTGAGAAGAGGGGTTCTTAGGGTTGCCAAATTTAAGTTGGGAAATTCCTGGAGACATGGAGTGCAACAGCCCAGGGAAGGATCTCAGCAGGGATGAGATGTCTGATAGGGCTGCCAACTCTGGCTTGGGAAATTCCTGGAGGTTTAGGGGTGGAGCCTGGACTGAAGAAGGCAGGATTGGGGGAGGGACCCCAGCAGAGTATAATACCAGAGTCCACCCTCCAAAGCAGCCATTTTCTCCAGGGGAAGTGATCTGTATCATCTGGAGATCGTTTTTTAATTCCAAGAGTTCTCCAGGCCCCACCTGGAGGTTGCCAACCCTAGGGACTCCCATGGGAAAAGGGAGGAAGGGCTGTGGCTGATGTGTTCCCAAAATCTGGGCTTGACACTACTTTGCACCTGGTTTAAAGTGGGCAACAACAAACATATTGAGGAGTTAGTATATGGTAGTGCTAGCTTGGCCCCCCCTGACCGATCCTGATAATGGGCTCGCCACATACTATCCGGAAGTATGTCTCTGGGAGACACGGCCTTGTCTCTGCAGGCGGGCTCCTTTCCACCGGTCAATTTCCCTGCCTGGCTGGCCACTTGCCCTCTCCCTTAACCTCTGTACCCTGGCAAAGGGAAGAGGTTCAGCGCTCACACCGTCTGTCTCTCTCCCCTACCCCTGCTTGTTCTTCCGCTGCCTGCTGCAGATGGTCTTCATCGTCCTCCCGCTTCCCTCCAGGCTGTCGAAGGGCCAGGTCCACCCGCAGCTCCCTGGCTCTCCTGGGAGGGCAGGCCTTTTCCCCCAAGCATCAGAGGGCTGATTGGCTGATAAACCTGACTTCCTCCTTCCCGCTTTTAACCCTGTAACTGCTCTCCCAGCTGGCAGGTCATATTCTTGTCAATCAGCCAGGTGACGTCCAATGCTCCCTCTAAGATGTGGAATCCTGTGAGCAAAAATTCTACTTTGTGAGCTACTGGGATTAAAGTTGTGAGTGAGTGATTTGGCTGCTGTGTAGATTAGTTTGCTCTGGAGCAGTCCTTCCTGAGCTAAGGCAAAAATGGGTGAGCTGGGGGCTAAAAAACTGTCAGCTAGCTCACACTAACTCAGCTTAGAGGGAACACTGGTGATGTCTATGCTGTTGGCATCCGGCTGAGCAGCCTGTGTGTGTGCGTGTGTGGGTCCCGTCCTGCAATAGCCAGAATAAAGCCACACCCCGTATTGTGACTGGACGTCCCTCTGGATCTCACCCCTGTCCCTGGTAAGAACAGGAGGTAGTGTCCCCCCCCCCCAACACAAACTTGAATGGGTTCTCCATTTCATACACTCTCACCTCCAGAGAGGAAGGGTTCTGCAATGGTCAGGCAGCTCAGGGCAAACACCCACCTCGTCTGAATAAAGCTGGAGGTCCTAAAACTGTCACCCCAGAAGAATGGAAGCTGCCATTGGAAAGGTACCCTTACACACACCCCGGTCGGGCCCCAGGCTCCATGGCTGCTGATTCCAGTTCTACCAGGACACGGAGAGTCTGCCGAGGCAGGCTGCAGGCGTCTTTCCAGCAGTGCTGGAATCAGAATCATGTCTGAAATAGCCACCTCCTTCACTTTTTGAGTCCCCCATGTTTATATTGCACTCCCTCCTGGTGTTCTCCAATCGAAGTCCAATTTTATGTCTTCTTCTTTGTTCATTCCACAAGATGGCAGTGCAGCTCCAAGCATGCGTCAATATTGAAAGCCTTGAGTCAAAATGTGGTGGCTGGGTTTAACGTAGTTTGCATCTGGCATACTTAGCTGTAGTGCTCCACCCCAAATGAAAAGTGGGATGTTCTCTAGTCTACCACTTAATCTTGCAAAGGGCGACTTGTTTTGTTTTTGAGCCACGGCACCTCTGGACTGTAGACCTCCTTGTGGCCAAAACCAGGCTTGCCCTGCTCGTGACCTGTCTTGTGTGGTGCAGAACTCCTACGGGTACTTCTCTTCTGCTTCAGTTCTGTTGGTTCCATGACTAGAAGCTAAATCAAAGAATCTGAACCCTCTGGTGGCTGGTTTTTCACAGCCAGGTTCACAGCCAATCTGAACCTGCAGCTAAGAAGGAGAAAATGAACTCTGACACAGAGATAAGTCTTTCCATGACAAATCTAAGGGGAAATCTCTACTCTGCTACTCTGAACTTCATGAAAAACCTTCATCCCCAGTACAATCAATGCTAGAACCACCCAGCCCCCAAGACTTTCTGCCTGTTCTGAAGATGTCCTCTCACCATGTCAGTTATATAGCTGCCCTCTCCATTTCAGAGGGAGAGACTGAACTAGGGGACACCTTTAAATAGATATAGAATCATGCTTTACTTCCAACTCTGTTTAGCAATGAACAGAAGAACACCACCCCTCCTTAGACAGCAGATTTTATTTTAAAAATTGTCCTGATTGGCACAAACATCACCTTGGGAGCATGGAAATGTCTTCCTGATGCCATATCCTGCTCTTCTGTCTGTAGGGAAGATTGGGACTGTCAATCCATTGTCAGTTACATAAATATATCCTAGGGTTATGGTATTTTGAAAAGCAAAAAAGAGGACATATTTCCAGAGCGACTACTTCAAACAAGTGATTACTATGACAAATCTCATTTTAAATACCCCTTATTTAAGCTCTGCGACTGAACAACAAAAACTGCTACTACTAGGAATATTCATAACCTTCCAACCCCAACAGAGGACATTTTCATCAGTTTTTTTAAAAGAGCGGCCAAAAGAGGTTGAAGACCAAAAAAAAGGACATTTTGTGTAAAAAGGAAGACATCTTGTAACCCTAATACATCCTGTTGCAATTGTCCATGTCCCGTTCATCATCATCACACGGATAGTGTTACTGACGTTATGGAAGCCATGATGCAGTTCCTCCTCTTGAAATGTCAAAGGAACTGAGACAACTGAAAGAGACTGAAATGCTGATGATTCTTTGCAGATGTCAGCTGTAAGAAAGTGAACATTCCACATACACATAGATTCTGAATCTGACATTCCTTCTAAACAATCAGCTGAATCTAGGTTATTTGTCTCTGATTTTACCTAGCAACCTCTTTAAGCTCTAGATCCTGTGTTTTGGGTTCTCTAAGTTATTCTCAGTAGCTTTTCCCATTATGCAAGGTGTACAGGATATCACTACAGGCTCATGGTTACAACCGACTTTGGTTCCTCCTTCCTTTAGAAAAATTGAATCCATATATCAAATGAAAAAGGACAGTCCTACCTTCCTTTTCATGCACTCCTCTGTACATTCTACTATATAAGCTTTATAAGTGAAGAGAAAAGGTTGCCTTCCACACAACCACTTTGTGGTTGTCTCATTGCTGGTGTCGCTGCAGATAACCCACAGTAGCAATGAGGCTTCTACATGGCAGGGTTCTCCACAGTTTCCCTCACCTGATATCCCAGCAGTGACCATCTCCTCTCCTCTAGGCAAATATGGATTTTGCAATTTTTAAAAAAATAGGAATTAGTATATTTATTTATTACCTGCCTTTCTACCTTATAGAACTCACAGCAGTTTACAAGAAAATAAGAATATAAAACATAATAATACTTAAAGCACATAAAAGGCCATGAATTCAATTCCCAAACTGGAAGTGGCAATAGGCAGGAAAAACTAAACTGATTGAATGCCTTCCTGAATAAAACCATCTTCAGCTGCCTCCTAAAGTTCGAGAGTCAGGAGGTCAGGTGCCACCTCCCTTGGAAGATTGTTCCACAATCATGGAGCTACCATTGAAAAGTCTTGTGTACCCAGCAGATGAGCTTTGGTTGATGGAATAGTCAAGATGTTACTTCCCAGGAAGGAACATATTGGAGAAGACAGTCCTGTAGACACCCCAGCTGATATACCATTGTACCAATAAACACTGCAGTTTCTTTGAATTCCCAGCTTCCATTTTTAAAAAAGTAACATAAGAACATTTTTTTTTTGGTCAAAGCAATGGTATTCCCAGTAGTCATGTATGGCTGCGAGAGTTGGACTATAAGGAAGGCCGAGCGCAGAAGAATAGATTCTTTTGAACTATGGTGCTGGAGAAGACTCTTGAGAGTCCCTTGGACTGCAAGAAGAACAAATCAGTCAATCCTCAAAGAAATCAACCCTGACTGTTCCCTGGAAGGCCAGATAATGAAACTGAAGCTAAAATACTTTGGCCACCAAATGAGAAGGGAGCACTCACTGGAGAAGACCCTGATGCTGGGAAAGATTGAAGGTCAAAGAAGACGGGGACGGCAAAGGATGAGATGGTTAGACAGTGTCATCGATGCAACGAACATGAAGTTGAGCAAACTTCAGAGGATGGCGGAAGACCGGAAGGCCTGGAGGGAGCTGGTCTATGGGGTCGCAAAGAGTCGGACTCGACTGTGCGACTGAACAACAACATAAGAACATAAGAAGAGCCCTGCAGGATCAGACCAGTGGTATCTAGTCCAGTATCCTGTCTCACACAATGGCCAACCAGTTCCTCTGGAGGGCCAACAACATATGTTCCAAGCCAGACTGGTTGTGTATAAATCAATGGAACAGTGTAGCTCCAGATGATAGTTATAAAGTTTTGATGTCAATCAAGCCTATATTGAGGAGCCCACACCCATCAAAGGTGATAGCTTTATACAACCATTCTGCCCTTGGCTATCATTCTATTCACTGTGTGTGTCCATGTGTCAACCAAAATGAAGGTAGCCACTGGTAGACCTCTCCTCCATGAATCTGTCTAATCCTCTTTTAAAGCTGTCTATGCCTGTAGCCATCACTATAAGCTCTGGCAGCAAATCTCACATTTTAATCACTCTGTGTGTAAAGTAGTATTTCCTCTCATCCATTCTGAATCTACTGCCGTTAGCCCCTTCCCTTGCACAGATACACTCTATTCCTTATAATCTCCAGATGGGAGTCTGCTTTGGGGAGAAGGTCTTCTGGTCACTTAGGGTTGCCAGCTCTGGGTTGGGAAATACCTGGAGATTTTGGGGGTGGAGCCTCAAGAGGACGGGGGTTGGGGTATAATGCAATAGGGTCCACCCTCCAAGGCAGCCATTTTCTCCAGGTGAACTGATTTCTGTCATCTGGAGATCAGTTGTAATAGTAGGAGATCTCTGGCTACCACCTGGAGGCTGGCAACCCTGCTGTCATTAGGTAAGAGGCAGAGGCAGCCTCAGATTGCTGGAACTAATTTTTTCCCCAAAGCTACAGCTAGTTCTCTGTCACAGTACCTTAGTGCTTCCTGAAATCTGTTTTGCAAGGTTCGAACCCTTGTTGTTGTTCAGTCGCACAGTCGAGTCCGACTCTTCGCGACCCCATGGACAATCTCCCGCCAGGCTCTCCTGTCTTCCGCCGTCCTCCGAAGTTGGCTCAATTTCATGTTCGTTGCATCGCTGACACTGTCTAACCATCTCATCCTTTGCCGTCCCCGTCTTCTTTGACCTTCAATCTTTCCCAGCATCAGGGTCTTTTCCAGTGAGTGCTCCCTTCTCATTTGGTGGCCAAAGTATTTGAGCTTCAGTTTCATTATCTGGCCTTCCAGGGAACAGTCAGGGTTGATTTCTTTGAGGATTGACTGATTTGTTCTTCTTGCAGTCCAAGGGACTCTCAAGAGTCTTCTCCAGCACCATAGTTCAAAAGAATCTATTCTTCTGCGCTCGGCCTTCCTTATAGTCCAACTCTCACAGCCATACATGACTACTGGGAATACCATTGCTTTGACCATGCGGACTTTTGTTGGCAGGGTGATGTCTCTACTTTTTATCATGCTGTTTAGGTTCGCCATCGCTTTCCTCCCAAGGAGCAGGCGTCTTTTAATTTCATGGCTGCAGTCA
The DNA here is from genome assembly GCF_001447785.1 of Gekko japonicus. NCBI lineage: Eukaryota > Metazoa > Chordata > Lepidosauria > Squamata > Gekkonidae > Gekko > Gekko japonicus. The sequence goes on from NW_015164670.1 coordinate 587,005, forward strand.
CAGTCTGCGGTGATCTGGGATCCCAGGAACGTGAAGTCTGTCACTACTTCCACGACTTCCCCTTCTATTTGCCAAGGAGTGATGGGGCCGGATGCCATGATCTTAGTTTTTTTGATGTTGAGCTTCAAGCCCACTTTTGCGCTCTCCTCTTTTACTCTGAGCAAGAGGCTCTTTAGATCCTTTTCACTTTCAGCCATTAGAGTGGTATCATCTGCATATCTGAGGTTGTTGATCTTTTCCCCAGCAATCTTAATTCCCGCTTGTGATTCATCCAGGCCAGCATTTCGCATGATGTACTCTGCATATATATTAAATAAGCAAGGCGACAATATACATCCTTGTCGTACTCCTTTTCCTATGCTGAACCAATCAGTTGTTCCATATCCGGTTCTAACTGTCGCTTCTTGGCCCTTATACAGGTTTCTCAAGAGACATGTGAGGTGGTCTGGTACTCCCATCTCTTTAAGGACCTGCCATAGTTTGTTGTGATCCACACAGTCAAAGGCTTTAGCATAGTCAATGAAGCAGAAGTAGATATTTTTCTGGTACTCTCTTGCTTTCTCCATAATCCAGCGAATGTTGGCAATTTGATCTCTAGTTCCTCTACCTCTTCGAAACCCAGCTTGTACTTCTGGTAGTTCTCTATCCACGTACTGTTGAAGCCTAGCTTGTAGGATCTTGAGCATGACCTTGCTAGCGTGTGATATGAGTGCAATTGTGCGATAGTTTGAACATTCCTTGGCATTGCCCTTCTTTGGGATTGGAATGTATACTGACCTTTTCCAATCCTGTGGCCACTGTTGCGTTTTCCAAATTTGCTGGCAAATGGAGTGCAGCACTTTAACAGCATCATCTTCTAAGACTTTGAATAGCTCAGCTGGAATACCATCACCTCCACTAGCTTTGTTGTTAGCAATGCTTTCTAAGGCCCATTTAACTTCACATTCCAGGATGTCTGGCTCGAGGTCAGTGATTATACCGTCGTGGTTGTCAAGGACATCGAGGTCTTTCTTGTATAGTTCTTCTGTGTATTCTTGCCATCTTTTCCTAATCTCTTCTGCTTCTGTTAGGTCCCTACCGTTTTTGTCCTTTATCATGGCCAGCTTTGCATGGAACGCTCCCTTGATTTCTCCAACTTTCTTGAAGAGATCTCTAGTCCTTCCCATTCTATTGTTTTCTTCTATTACTTTGCACTGTTCATTCAGGAAGGCCTCCTTATCTCTCCTTGCTGTTCTCTGGAAATCTGCGTTCAGTTGGGTAAATCTTTCCTTTTCGCCTTTGCCTTTCGCTTTCCTTCTTTCCTCTGCTATTTGTAAAGCCTCATCAGAAAGCCACTTTGCTTTCTTACATTTCTTTTTCTTTGGGATGGTGGTGATTGCTGCCTCCTGTACGATGTCACGAACCTCTGTCCATAGTTCTTCAGGCACTCTATCTATCAAATCCAGACCCTTGAATCTATTCTTCACCTCTACTGTATATTCATCAGGGATGCGATCTAGGTCAAACCTGAATGGCCTCGTGGTTTTCCCAATTTTCTTCAGTTTAAGTCTGAATTTTGCAATGAGTAGCTCATGATCTGAACCACAGTCAGCTCCAGGTCTTGTTTTTACTGACTGGATAGAGCTTCTCCATCTTTGACTGCAAATTATATAGTCAATCTGATTTCGGTGTTGCCCATCTGGTGATGTCCATGTGTAGAGTCGCCTCTTAGGTTGTTGGAAAAGGGTGTTCGCTATGACCAGTGTGTTCTCTTGACAAAACTCTGTTAACCTTTGCCCTGCTTCATTTTGCTTTCCAAGGCCAAACTTGTCTGTTATTCCAGTTACCTTTTGACTTCCTACTTTAGCATTCCAGTCCCCTATGATGATGAGGACATCATTTTTTGGTGTTAGTTCTAGGAGGTGTTGTAGGTCTTCATAGAACCGGTCCACTTCAGCCTCTTCTGCATCAGTGGTTGGGGCATAGACTTGGATTACTGTGATGTTGAATGGTTTGCCTTGGAATCGGACAGAAATCATTCTGTCATTTTTGAGATTGTATCCCAGTACTGCCTTTTGCACTCTCTTGTTGACTATAAAGGCCACACCATTTTTTCTACGAGATTCCTGGCCACAGTAGTAGATATAATGGTCTTCTGAGTTAAATTCGCCCATTCCTGTCCACTTTAGTTCACTGATTCCTAGGATATCGATGTTCAGTCTTGCCATCTCATTTTTGACCACGTCAAGCTTACCTTGATTCATAGATCTTACATTCCAGGTTCCTATGTAGTATTGTTCTTTGCAGCATTGGACTTTCCTTTCACCATCAGACACATCCACAACTGAGGGTCCTTTCGGCTTTGGCCCAGCCGCTTCACTCTTTCTGGGGTTACTTGTACTTGCCCTCTGCTCTTCCTCAGTAGCATATTGGACACCTTCCGACCTGAGGGGCTCATCTTCCGGCGTCATATCTTTTAGCCTTTTGATACTGTCCATGGGGTTTTCTTGGCAAAAATACTGGAGTGGGTTGCCATTTCCTTCTCCAGGTGGATCACGCTTGGTCTGAGTTCTCTGCTGTGACCTGTCCGTCTTGGGTGGCCCTTCACGGCATAGCCCACAGCTTCATTGAACTGCGCAAGCCCCCTCGCCACGACAAGGCAGTGATCCATGAGGGGGTTCGAACCCTAGTTTCACTTAATAAAAAAAATCGTACACCATTGTGTGTGTGTGTGTATGTGTGTATTTAATGGGCTGGTGCTTGCTCTTAGTGTTCATAGGATTTTAAGCAAGCTGAATATCACAAAGCTGTATGTTTTTGTTTCTTGCTCTCTCTCTTACATTTCCCCTCCTTCACTCCTGAGATCAGGCTTCTGTATACTGTGCTGATAACACATTTAGTTTGTTTACTTATGATGCATCTGAATTGTACATGGAGAGGGCAGATGGGATCTATGCCCAGGGGGTCATAGTGGCCCTCAGCAAACCTGGTTGCAGCTGAAAGGCTATTGGGTGCTTGAACTTGCAGCTTGGGTCCATTTGTCTTCATTAGGGGGTGGGTGCTTGTTGAAACGACTCAGCCCACAACAGCTTTTCCACCAACAGACAGGATCCATGTAGGGGAGAATTCACCAGATGCAGTGGAAGGAAATGCATGAAGAGGTGGAACGACTGTGTGTCGCAGAGCAAAAGACAGATCTGTATTTTGTTTCTGAGTGCAATTTACAGAGCATAATGATATTGGAATCTAAGAAACACACAGTCATTGTAGACATGTTCAATCATAATTTTCATGTGAAGGGAGGCTTTTGGCTCAATGGCAGAGCATCTGCTTTGGTACGGAGGAGGCCCCAGGTTCAATCACTGGCATCTCTAGTTAAAAGGATCAGGCAGGAGGTGATGTGAATGACCTTGGCCTAAGAACCTGGAGAGCTGCTGCCAGTCAGTGCAGGAGATACTGATCTTGGTGGAACAGTGGGTTACCTCGGGGTAAGACAGCATCTTAGTAGGGAGAAGGGCTGTGATTCAGTGGTAGAGTATCTGCTTGATGTGTAGAAGGTCCCAGGTTCAATCCTCAGCATCTGTATTAAAAACGATCAGATAGGAAGAGATGTGAATGAACTTGGTCTAAGACCTTGGAGTGCAGCTGCCACTCAGAGTGGCAAGACTGACTTTGATGGCCCTGTCAGGATCCCCCTGGGTCGTTGGCGGTGCGCCCCCGGTGGCCGTGGTGGGGGGTGACAGACGGGATGCCCGAGGGGTGCGAGGTGGACGAGCGAAGGCGTCTGAAGAAAGCGGGGGAGAGGTGGCCTCAGATTTGCAGGGGGCGGGGTTATGTGCACCCCGTAGTGCCCCTCTGCCCACACGCTGCGACGGTGCCCTTCTCCTCTCTCCCTGCTCCTTCGTTCCCGGGCTCTCTCTCTGTGCCTTCTGGGTCGCTACGTGCCTTCCTCCCCGGCCCTCTCTGTTTCCCCCTTTTATTCTCTTCCGTCCTCGCTCGGTCCGCCCCTTCACCCCTCGTGCCTCTGGCCCCGCCCCCCTACATCAGTGGGAACGCCATCAGGGCGTTCCCGGGTGTGCCCGAAAGCCGCCGGCGGCTCCTGCGGCCTTGAGGCCGCGCTGCGGCGCCGTCCAGCTGCCCCACTCCTACGGGGCGTCGTCACAGACGCCCTCTCCCGAGGCCCCCTGTGCCGCCGCCCTTTGGTCGGGCGCGGCCGTGGCTCCCGGACGGGCCGTCGATGTCGGTGACTGGTAAGCCGCGCGGCCCCCTCCTGCTGCGTCCCTCGGTGGCATTGCCTCCCTGCAGCTCGGGGTTGCCTGGTGGGGCGGATTGATCTCGGCGGGGGTCGGGTGTGTTTGTTGTGGGTTCCGGGGTCGGTCGGGCCTGGCCCGCGACCCTCGGAGCGGGACAGGCCCATAGCCTTATTCAGTATAAGACAGCTTCATATGTTCATAATGAACTTCTAAGAAAGCCATTTCCAACATGCTATGCTCCTAACCACTTACAATTATTATTAATACATTGGTGTTTTAAACAGAGGCACTGTTTTCTTTCCAAGATCAATACTGCCATAACTATATTGGAAAATTAAATTATAGTAACTTTACATTTTAAGGGTCCCATGAAAATTATTCTCAGGCAGAACCTAATCAATGTTATGGACTCAAAATATGTCACTCTACATGAAGCTATAAAAAGATTAATGTACATTTTTTACAAGAAATTAGTAGCTTAATGAAGTGGATAAAAACGCTGTCACAACTTTTATTGGATCTAAATTGCATTGTAGTGGAGGTACAGTAAGTGCCTAACGTGTAATGACAGGATGACTCATGACTAGAACTGGAAGGGTAATTTGCCCTCAACTGACACACAACCGAGGCATTAACATCACAGTCGTCCCAAGCCAAAAGGAGACACATTATTTCATTTCACAGCGAGGCTTTAAACAAAACTGTTAACTTGAGAAATATTGATCTGCTCTTCTGTGAAATGATGAAATTGGAATGGTTATAGTACATCTTAAAGGCTGGTGCAATGACAGACCCTGAGAGGAACACCCCATTCGACTGAGAGTCACATCATGATACAAAGTCCTCATGGCTGCTACAAATGGACCACATGTGTGCTGGGAGATGTTTTTCCCAAGTGCACGGGGCCCCGATTCTGATTGGGGCTGGGTTGCCAATTCCAGGTTGGAAAATTCTTGGAGTTTTAGTGATGGAGCATATAATGTACTGGGTTCAGACGCGTTAGCAAGTGATCAGCTCATATTTATTAAAATTCAGCTCTACTAGAGACAAACTATCCAGGTTCGAACCCTGCTTTTATCTGTGCAGCACCCAACACCCCCCCCCCCACTCCCATGATTGGCTATTTACAGTGTAAGAGTCCATCATAGGTCAGCCTTAGGATCCGAGCAAACCTATTGGTCCGCACTAGGATCTGAGTCGGCTATTGCTCTAAATCCTGAAGGTGTGCTAGACTGCATGGCTTCCTTAGTGCTTCGTGTTCACACATGTCCATATCAATACATAACACCCCTCCCCCCATGGTTCGGAACCCTTAGCTGACATAGTCTTGGAGGTAGGTTGGCCTGCGCCATTCTCTGGTCGAATGGCAGAGTTCAGTTGGAGGTGTGGCAGACTCTGATGCGGTGGCCAAAGTGGGAGGGGTTGGCGGTGCTGGACTATTTGTGTTTCCTTCCGTGGTGGCTGGCATTGGCGACCCAACTGATCTCTCGGCTGGCGCATCCTGTTGGGCACTGCTCGTTGGCGTGGGCCTCGTGCACTCCGTTTCCTTGGGGCTTGGCAGGTCATCATCGCTGTCCTCCAGCGTGGCCATTGCGGGTTCCTCAGGAAGAAGGCGGCGATGGAGTTGGTCGATGTGCCAGTGAAGCCTTTGTCTGTCTTCTGTGGACACCTCATAGGATACTCGCCCGGTCACTCTGACCACTCTGGCCAGGATCCACTCCGGCCCCCTTGCAAAGTTGCAGACATACACTGGATCGCCAGGGAACAGTCCTTGGGGGGCCCCTTGGCTCTCTTGGCCGCACTAAGCTCTGGGGTCCGGTCGGGGTGCAGCCTGTCCAGGTGGGTAGCAAGCTGCCTTCCCATTAGAAGTTCCGCAGGGCTGCAACCTGTGGTGGTGTGTGGGGTTATCTGGTTGCTGAAAAGGAAGGCTGCCAGCCGGTGGTCCCACTCACCCTGTATGATTCTGTGGAAGGCCTCCTTGGTTGTCCTCACCATTCTCTCAGCCTGGCTGTTGGTCGCAGGGTGGAAGGGAGCCGAGCGGATGTGTCAAATAGAATAGTACCTTATGAATTCTTGGAATTCTGCTGAACTGAAGGCTGTCCCATTGTCCATCACGAGTGAGTCGGGATGCCGTGTGTGCTGAAGATTCACCACATAGTGTGGATAGCGGCTCGGGACGATTGTAGATGCAACTGGTACCACCTCTAGCCACTTGGTGAATGAATCTACTAAGATGAAGAAGAGCTGGCCCTGGAAAGGACCTGTGAAATCCAGGTGTAGCCAAGCCCAGGGTTTCCCACAGGATTCCCACTGCCGTGCCGGGGCCCGGGGAGGCTCTGGCAGGGATTCCTGGCATGTCTGGCAACGTTTGACACAGTTCTCAATCTCACTGTCCATGCCAGGCCACCAAACCTAACTGCGGGCCAGAGCCTTCATCTGCACAATCCCTGGGTGCATTTCATGGAGGGCTGTGAGGACTCGCTGCTGTAATGGTGCAGGAACTATTTCCTGACTTCCCCATAATGGGCAGCCCTTATGGGCTGACAGCTCGTCCTGGTGGGAGGAGAATGCTGTGAACTCGTGGGCCACCCCCTCCCCACCCAGAACACGGGACAGCACGTGGTCCTGAGTGGTGTGGCGGGACACATTGGTTACCTGAAAGGGCCTGTCCGCCAGGTCCTCAAGGAGCAGGATCTGGTGCGTGGGCGCTAGGTCTGGTTTGCCTGAAGGCAACGGCAAGCAGCTGAGGACATCTGCGTGGCCCATCGCTTTTCCAGGTCAGTGTAACAGCGCGTACCAGTAGCCTGCGAGGAAGATGGACCAACAGAGCACTCGGGGAGACAGCATCTACAGCGTCTGGTAATCGGGGGCCAGGAGACCCAAGAGGGGTTTGTAGTCAGTGACGATGGTGAAGGGCTGGCCGTATAGGTAGTCATGGAACTTCTTGACCTTCTCCACGATTGCCAATGCCTCCTTGTCGATTTGAGCGTAGTTGGGCTTGGCTGAGGAGAGGGTCCTAGAGCAGTAGGCCACCGGGATCTCCCAACCATCGGGCAGCTGGTAGCCTAGGATGGCACCGACCCCGTAAGGTGAAGCATCGCAGGCGAGGACCACAGGAAGCGCTTCATCGAAGTGTGCCAGGATCCTTGATGACCCAGGAACACAGTCGCTTGCTTTGGGCCCCAGACCCACTTGGCCTGTTTGTCGAGCAGACGGTGCAGGGGCTCCACGATGGCAGCTTTGTGGGGCAAGAAAGAGTGGTAGAAATTCAGCAGCCCCAAGAAAGCCTGGAGTTTGGCCTTGGACGAGGGTGGTGAAGCGTTGATTTTATCCAGTGTTGGATGAATGCCCTGTGCATCAATCGCGAATCCCAGGAACTCTACCTGTGGCACCCCCAGCAAACACTTCTCCCACTTCACCTTCAACCCGGCTGTGTGGAATCATTGTAGGATGGGGCGCAGTCTATCGGTGAAACTCTCGGGCGTGGGGGTGGTGATCAAAACGTCGTCAAAGAATGGCTGGACCCCGGGGATACCTTTAAGAAGACAGTCCATTAGGTTTTGAAAGATCCCTGGGGTGACACTCACCCTGAATTGCAAGCACCGCACCCGAAAAGAGTGTGACGATTGTTTGGGCCTTGGCTGTAGCATTGTTGACAGGAAGCTGCTGGTATGCTTGGACCAAGTCCAATTTACCAAAAATATTTGCGCCCGCCAATGAGGTCAATACATGATTGACTACTGGGACCGGGTATGTGTGGCCCTGGAGGGCTTTGTTGATAATACACTTGTAGTCCGTGCAGATGCGAACGTCTCCATTTGACTTGACTGGTGTTACTATGGGGGTCTCTCAGCAGGCGTGCGGCACGGGTTCCAGGACTCCTTGGGCCCCCAAGCGTTCCAGTTCCCTGTCAATCTTGGGCTTGAGGGTGAACGGGACACTCCTGGCCTTTAAACAGATGGGCCGCACCACCGGGCCACTGTGTAGCGGCCCAGTGTACCATCAAAAACCACTGGGAACTCATTGCACACATCCAGGAAATTGGATGGCCGCACGTGGTGCACTCCAGTTATTCCCAGTCCCAAAGGTGTGAACCAGGACATGCCCAGTAAGCTTGTGGGAGCGGTGCGGTGCTCATGCCAGAGTCCGAGTCTGGCTCATTGGGATCCCATCCTCGTCGCCAGTATAATGGCGATGTGGGTTCAGACATGTTAGCAAGTGATCAGCTCATATTTATTAGTGAAATTCAGCTCTACTAGAGACAAACTAGCTGGGTTCGAACCCTGCTTTTATCTGTGCAGCACACAACACCGAACACCCCCCCCTCCTGTGATTGGCTATTTACAGTGTAAGAGTTTATCATAGGTCAACCTTAGGATCCGGGCAAACCTATTGGACCGCACCAGGATCCAAGTCGACTATTGTTCTAAATCCTGAAGGTGCACTAGACTTCCTTAGCGCTACGTGTCCAGATATGTCCGTATCAATACATAACAGAGCATGAAGAGGTCAGGGTTCAGAGAGGCGAGGGACCACAGTGGGGCCTAACACCAAAGCATCCATTTTCTCCAGGGGAACTGATCTCTGTAGTCTGGAGATCAGTTGTAATTCTGGGAGCTCTCCTGGAGGCTTGCAACCCTACTTTGCAGCCCTCCCCAGGTGCCATTGTCCCTACCAGGAACATTACCCAGGAGCTGCTATTTCCGTTGTTGAGAAACTAGTGTGTCGCCATCACTGCTTGTAAATTTCCCAGCAGCGCAAATAGTTGAGTGATTTGGGGTCAGGCGAACAGCATGGGGGAGGAAGGCTAAAGGCACTTCATGCATGTTATGGCCCTGGTCAGAAACAGACTTCCGCACAACAGTTTGCTAGTTCTAGGCTGGGAAACACTTGGAGATTTGGGTGGTGGAGCCTGAGGAGGGTGGAGTTTGGGGAGGGGAGGATCTTCAATGGGGTATAATGCCATTGAGTCTACCTTCCAAAGTGGCCATTTTCTCCAGGTGAACTGATCTCTGTCACCTGAAGATTAGTTGTAATCCCAGGAGATCTCCAGCCACCATTTGGGGATTGGCAGTCATATGCATCTGGGAGTGTGATATGAAGTCCTTGTGGCACCCAGGGGGACTTTGTATCGTGTGAGTGGGCCCAGAAAGTGTTCAGAAGCTGATTTCAGCTAGAACTATTGGATTCAAACAGATCAGCATGTTGCTCTGCTGAGCCCTGGAAGTGCCAGAGTCCCGAACAAGACAAGCAATCGACAGGAAGAGGCGAAAAAAGCAGGTGCTAGAAACAATGGTTAATTGTCTAAACACTGTTTCAGCCCCTCTTATCTCTTTAGGATGGTTGGAAATTATTTAAAACCATAGTAATCCAATTTGTTATAGAATAAACACCACAGATTAGGAAAGATACTGGGACGGGGAAAGCACAGAAATTGATCCCAGACAGACACAGGAGCCATTCAGAGTGGAGCTTTAAATCACCAGTCAGTAGGAGCTGTACTGGGGAAAGAAGATCTGACTGGGTGAGGTAAACAGGCTGTTAGAAGTTAATTTCTGAAGGTCGAAAGTCAGATTTTGAGGGTTAGTGTAGCAGCAGTGGAAACTAAAGAACTGAGGGAATATCTCATCTTTGGGCTACTTTTCCCTGCCTGAATGTGCTGTTTCTGAACAGTCTTTGTAAAACAGGCACAGGGGAAATAAAGGGTTGCCAGCCTGCAGGTAGTGGCTGGAGATCTCCTGGGATTATAAGTGATCTCCCACAGTGACAGAGATCAGTTCCCTTGGAGAAAGTGGCCGCTTTGGAGGGTGGAGGGTGACATTATATCTTGCTGAAGTCCCTTGCCTCCCCAAATTTTGCCCTCACCAATCTACATCCCCACCCGACCCCCGATCTCCAAGAATTTCCCAACCCAGAGCTGGCAACCCCAGGGGAATCTGACAGGCTGGGGCATAACCCAGGATTAAAAATCTCATTAGAAACTAGGTTTAAGGTACTGATCTCTTATTTCTGAGCTCTACAAGGGCCTATTATATAGTTAGTAGCTGCTTAGACAAGACATTGATTCTAGACAGGCAGCCGACTTCTTGGCCGCATATCCTCGCAGCCCCCATTGTTTTTCTATAGTTGACCCTAACCTGAATGCTAGCCTGATCCGATCCGCTCTCAGAAGCTAAGCAGACCCTGGTTAGTACTTGGATCGAAGACCACCAAGTGAGTCCAGAGTTGCTACACAGAGGCAGGCAATGGCAAATCAACCTCTGTTTACCCTTGAAACGCCCCTGAGGGGTTGTCATTATTTGCTTGCGACTTGAAGGCACTTTCTACCACTAGCCACCTTGAAGAACTTTATGTACATATGTATTTATTTAAAATGTTTATATTGCACCTTTCCCTTTGGGAAACAGCAGCTCCAAGACAGTTCATAGTATTTCTGGACATTAAAACACATATTAAACAGCAAATTTTTGCAATCAAAAAAATAAACTACACTTCACAGTCTACCCCAACCAACCAAGACTGTCCCCAATTTAGCATAGTACATAGGCTATGTTTTGGAACAGCTCTGGTTGCAACCTATTCTTTTTAAAAAATATTAATTTATTTAAAATTTTCTAACAATGGAGAATTAGCAATGTATCTTTCAGGCAGTACATAATAAATGAACAAACATTATCTCTTCAATATTACTTATAGGCCAGTCTAATATAATATGGTACTATTTAATCCTAATTCTGTTTGTTTTCTCTTACAGGTAAATCAATGATATACAGAAAAGAAAAAAACACATTTAAAGATATATCAAGGTATAACTTGGTGTTTCTTTAAATACAAGAGGGGGACCCGCGATACTCGCGGGGGGGTGTCTGTTGTGGAGAGAGGAAGGGAAGGCGATTGTAAGCCACTTTTGAGACCTATGAGGCCTGCTGGGTGACCTTGGGCCAGTCCCAGTTCTCTCAGAGCTCTCTCAGCCCCACCTACTTCACAGGGTGTCTGTTATGGAGAGAGGAAGGGAAGGTGATTGTAAACCACTTTGAGGAGGAGAAGATCCAACCGGCCTGCCGGCTCCGGGGAGGCGGCGGCGGCAGCGAGGCCTCTCCTCCCCGCCGGCCCGCCCGCCCTACCTACCTTCCCGGCCGGCCTGCATTCGGCCAGAGAAGAGGCTACCCCCTCAAAGCTCCTTGGCCAGGTGCCCTTCCCCGGGCTCCTGGGGGGTTTACGAGCCTGCTCACCCCCTCCATCCGCCAGAGCATGGAGACACCCCCGGGAGGTCCAGGAGGTGAGTCCGTGAGCATGCCGCCATCAACCGGAAGTCTCGACTCCCAAATATTTTAGCTGTGAAGAAGTCCATTCAAATTTAAAATGCTGTCTTAATGCAGATTTTACAGAGTCAGTTATATAAATTGGATAGATATATGATTTGGTTATGTTAATTTTTAGGCCTGAAAGCTCTGCAAATTGATATAAAATTTATTGAAGTTCTCCAAGTGAGGATTCAGGTTTTGTCAGATTACCATATTGTCAGCATAAACTTTATGCTCTGTCTGACCTGTCGTTATACCATGTATATTTTCATTATTTCTTATTTGCTCTGCTAATGGTTCCATCGCCACTGCATAGAGGAGAGGAGGCAGGGGACAGACCTGTCTGGTCTCTCTCTGTAAAACTAAAGGGTCAGAGTTAAGATCATTGATACGTAGCCTGGCTGTTGGATTAGAGTATATTGCCTCTAAGGCGCTAAAATAATTGTTTCTCAGGAGAATATTTAAATAAGGAATTTCTAGAGAAGCAAAGGCTTTCTCTATATCAATGGAAATAAAAATTGATTCTAATTGATGCTTTCTTCCATAAGAGAGTAAATTTTACATGCGTCTGACATTATCCACAATAGAACGCTTTGGTATAAAACCTATTTGCTCTTCCTTGATAATATCTGGGATTATAACCTGAAGTCTATTTGCCAGTGTTTTTGAAAATAATTTTGTGTCTACATTTAAAAGAGATATGGGATGATACGATGTTGGATTGTTAGTGTCTTTATTTTCTTTGGGAAGAGTGGTAATCAAGGCCAAGTTGGTGGCGTTTTACTATTTTCCATTACATAATTAAACAAATTTGTTAGGGGAAAAACCAGAACTTCATGGAATGTTCTATAAAATTCGGAACTATATCCATTTCTACCTGCCACCTTGTTTATTTTCTTGTTCTGCTATTGGTTTATCTAAGAATTCTTTTTGGGAGTTTGTTAAATTATTTTTTATTTTGTGTTGTTTTAGATATTGTGAGATTTTTACTGTATTTGGAGCCGAAGTTGAATATAACTTACAATAGAAATCAGTCATACAACTAATAATCTTGGCTGAGTTAAAATGGATATTTCCATGATTATCTCTAATAGATGTTATTCTTTTGACATTTTTACATGTTTTTTACTCTCCAGGAGAGAAGCTTTAGTGTCTTAGCAGATTTTTGCTAATGTTGTTGTCTAACCTGTAATAATTGCTTTTGAACTGAGGTGGTTTCTAAAACCTTTTGTTCTGCAAATTTTTTAAAAATAGTTTTGTTTCCTGTGGCTTTGTGTTGTTGTTCCAAAACTGCAATGTTATTCATTAATAGTTTAGTTTCTTTTTGTTTCTGTCTTTTCAGGTGGGCCGTTATTGCTATAATCCTTCCCCTCAGGACTACCTTAAAGGCATCCGATATAATTATGGGATCTACCTCTGTGTCACCATTCAGTTCAAAATAGTCTGTTATATGTTGTATCAACTCTTGTTTCATGGATTCTCACAATAAAATTGAATTGTCTAAAGCTCAGTATCTGTCTTTAGCTGGGGAGTCAAATCTCTGAATCAAGCAATACACTGGTCTGACCACCTCCAATGTCTGTTTCTATTATATTTTCTGCTAATTCTTTTGATAATAAAATGTAGTCTAATCTGGAATATGAGTCGTGGCGTGCTGAGTAGAAGGAGTAGTCTTTCTCTTGAGGGTGTGTTACCCTCAAGCCTGAAGTCTTTCAGTAATGATTTTATTTCCCCTTTATGAGAGGAGTTGTTAGTTAAAGATTGTTTAAAATCTGACCTGTCCAATGAGCTGTCTGCAACAATATTTAAATCACTGCCAAGAATTAGTGCTCCTTCTGCAAAGGATCTGATTAATGTAAACATGTCTGTTAAAAATTGAGTCTGCCCCTCATTAGGCGCAATAGTGACCGTTTGACCATCTAGTTGGCCTTTAACTATTACATACCAATCTGTGGCATCTGCCATACTGTCTTTATAAATAAAAGTGAGTGATCTACCTAGCATGACTGCCACACCGCTAGATTTTGAGGTACCAGGCACTCGATACCTTTGTATAAACCACGATGTCCTAAGTAGTGAGAATTTGATGATGTCCTAAGTGGTGAGAATTTGTCATGTTTCACGTGAGACTCTTGTAATAAGAGGATTTCAGGTTTGTCTCTCAAAATGCCTGTTTCAACACAACATCTTTTGATATTGTTGTTAATACCTCTAACATTTAAAGTCCTAATCTTGTATGTTAAGGCCATTAGTATCACTAACTATGGCTGCCACTACACGGGACGGCTGAAACGCGGCTAATCAGAGCCGCACCGAACTTGAGACGCCGCGGTGGGATCCCACGGATCCCCTCAGCCGCGGCGCATTGCTCCCCGGCACGATCAGATGCCGGGGAGCAAGGGGGAGGCTGCCGAACTGTGCATGCTCGAGCATGCACAGTACGGCTGGGGGCCCGCCTTGAGCCGCTTCAAGGGATACAACCACCTAGGTAGGTGGTGCTTTTTTGCTGCGCGGTATCGGCGTTTGGGACGGAACAGGGACGGGCAGGCAACGATTCCCAGATGTTGCCGTGGGATCGTGCCCGTTTGCTTTGCCCCCGTTCCGTCCCGCTCCCGGCCCAAAAGGCCTCGTATGGACAGGACCTATGTTTACCAAATTTGAAACCCACTGTAGTCCGTCAATCTCAAATATAAAAAACTCAAAATTACACTCAGTTGCTTACCAACACCAAGTTCTTTCTGTCTCTACTCTTATAAAACTTCCTACTTTACTTATCCTATAAACTTATGCTATACAAAAAAAATTAAATGCACCACTTGTTCTATATATATATATATAGAACTCCTCAGTAAAAATATCTTAAAGATGTCAGTCTGCTCTGAATAGTATTATTAAGACTCTAGCCTATAAACTGTCCAACCTTTTCTAAGAATCAGTAGGAGGGCATTCCCCCAACTTCCTTTGGCAGCTCTTTCCACAAAATGGGCAATGGCTAATCTTGGCATCCAAGCCTTCTTTCAGAACTGAGACAGCCACTTCTGAAGGCAGAGAGAGAGTAATATGGAGCTGGCTGTCATCAGTGTGTTGGGTGAAGTCCCACCTCAAAGCTGTAAACAATATTATTCAGCATAAATCTGGGGAAGTATTGAGAAGATTAAAAAATCCTACAGAACACAAGAGGATACATTCTAATCTGCTGATTCAGCATCTGCAATTATCACTATTTTAGTTCTTCCTGACAAAGATCTTCTGGAGGTTCTCTGCCACCACCCTACCCAAGCACTTTTCCCCAAAGGGAAAATTAGAAACTGGAGATTCCCCTCCAGCTCTTGTTTCTCACTGTCTGCATTCTCAGAGGTGCTGCCACTTCCACGCTCAGGGCCAGCTAGATAGGCACAGATCAGGGGTCTCAATGCGTGGATGAGAAAGTGGTGCTTGGAGGAATGGTTTAGATTTCTTAGGCTCTGGGGAACTTTCTGGGACAAGCCAAACCTGTACAAAAGAGATGGGCTTCACTTAAACCAAAAGGGAACCAGGCTGCTGGCAATTAATATCAAAAAGGTGTCAAAGCAGCTTATAAACTATTCCCGGAGGAAAAGCTGACAGAAGCTGGGGAGCCTCCACTTTGAAATAAGTTAGTCCAAAGGGATGATTGCATAAATGCTCAGGGTAATATTGAATAGAACTTGGGAGTGAGGGCATAATGGTGACTGAGGGCCATGTGTGGCGACTAAGGAGCAGAGGGAGGTGAGGGTTACTGGAGAGGGAAGCACATTATAGGTGTCTATATGCCAGTGCTAGAAATCTCTTAGCCAAAATGGGGGAGCTGGAGTGCTTGGTGTTCAATGATAATTTAGATGTAGTAGGTATCTCAGAAACATGGTGGAATGGGGAAAATCTAATCTTTACAGAAGTGAGGGGAATAGTAAAAAGGAAACTGAAGGGGAAACACAAGAGAGTCAAATGCCTAGAGGATGCTTGGAAGCTATATAAAACCACACTAATTGAAGCCCAAATAGAATGCATTCCACAGGTTAGGAGAGGCACTGCCAAGTCTAAAAGAAGGCCTGCGTGGATGACCACGCAAGTCAAGGAAGCTATAAAAAGTGAAGAGGCTTCTTTTAAAAAGTGGAAGGTCTGCCCCAATGAATTGAACAGGAGGGACCACAGGCTCTGGCAAAAAGAAATGTAAGTCAATAACTAGGCATGCAAAAAGATATTTTGAAGAGCTGGTTGCTAAAAGCATCAAGGCAAACAACAAACATTTTAAAAAATATATCCAGAGCAGGAAACCAGCCAGAGAAGCAGTGGGGGCCTTTGGACAGGCCCAAAGCAACAGTGAGGCTTTTGGTGGCTCCACCCTCTTTCTTAAAGGCAGAGCCCCAGAAGAATTTGTCCTTTAAATGCTTTTTTCAATCATTTAAAATTTTTTTTAAAGGTGTGCACTCTTTTAAGTAGAGTGGGGTGCTGTAGTTGACTAATTCCTGCATGGGTCTCCTTCAAGAGAGTTTTTCTGCTTGTTAGCTTTCTTGGCTATAGAAGTCATCACCCCCACCTGCCAGCTTGTTGTCCGAATTGTTGTTTCGGCTGCAGGGCCGGCCCGAGGTTGTCCTGTGCTCTAGGCGAGCGCAGATGCCAACCTCCCGGCGGGGCCTTAAGACCTCTCCGCTAGGCTGGGAGGAGGGGGGAAGTCCTTGGCTTGACTGCTCTCCCCCGAAAGAAAGGCAAGCCGGGTGCCTGCCCCCCCCATGGCGAAGGACGGCAGCGCGGCTGTGGCGGGCAGAGGAAGGGAGAGCTGCTGGAGGAGAGGTGGTGTGGAGGGAAGCCCCCTCCCCTGGATCGCCGGGGACCGCACGGGGTGTGTGTGTGTGGGGGGGCGGCACAGGCAGCGCCGTCGGGGGAGTCGGGGGGTGGGCGGAGAGGTCTCCGCAGCCTGGCTGCCTCACCTTCCTCCTCGCTGCCCCCGCCTGGGGGGGGCAGGCCTCGGTTTCCCCAGCCGCAGAGGCGGCGGTGACGGAGCCGGCTTGCCCTGCCCTTCCTCGGGAGTCGGTGTCGCGGGGGCGTCCTACCAAGGACACGTGCAGGGAGGAGCCCGGTGGTGCGCCTGCCCCCCCTTTCCTGCCGCAGCCGGGCAGGAGAGGCCGAGGAAGGCGGCGGGAGGGAGGAAAGTGCCGCACCCTGCCCTGTGCCCACGCTGGCTCCTCCGCCACAGTGCCGTCCATGCCGCCAGCAGATATCCTCCCAGCCCCAGCGCTCCTCCCAGCTGTTGGCCAGACGCACCGGCGGCCGCTCCTGCCTCTCCTCCCGCGCCTGTGGGGGCTTTGGGGGGGGGCGGCAGGGCAGTTGGCGCCCTGGACGGGCCCTGCGCCCTAGGCCAGACACTAGCTGGCCTAGTGAAAGAGCCGGCTCTGTTCGGCTGGCAGAAGTGATTAACTTGCAGCAGCTGACCCAGCTGTTCATGTATGTTTGGCTAAGCCTCTGGTTTTTCAGCTTCACTGGCAATTCCTTTAGGTCCTTTCTTCTTCTGCATAGCTATATCTTATTTATCTTGTATCATAATTGTACACTATCCCTTTGCTGGGTGACTGTAGGCCTAGGTAGCCCAGGCTGGCCTGATGTTGTCAGATCTTGGAAGCTAAGCAGGGTTGCCCTGGTGAGTCTTTGGATGAGGCATCACCAAGGAATACCAGGGTTGCTACCCAGAGGAAGGCCATGCCAAACCACTTCTGAATGTCTGTTGTCATGAAAACCCTATGGGGACGCCATAAGTTGGCGCCAACTTGATGGCAGAAAATTAAAAAGTGCTGTTTGTATGAGGGGCTATTTCTGACCAAGGATTTGTTTTCTGGCCGGAGTCTGCCCAGTGGTTATAGCCTAGAACACAGTTGCTCTTGTCTTCCAAGACTCCACAGAAAACCTTTCACTTTGACCATTTATTGAAATAGGCATCCACAGAAGTGGGATAGTGCGTTGCTACATATTGAAGGAACATTGCCTTCCGTTAGCTCTAACTATAGAAAGAAAGAGCAAATGGCAGATTTCTTTAACTTGCTAAAATGTCAGATTAGTAATGGTGTAATAGAATAAGAAATTAATTCCTTCGCATTGCCCGGTTTTCTTAATCTCTCTATTACATCTTTTGCATACACCGTCATACTTAGCGCTAATGCTTCATTTCCTACTGTCAGATAATTCCTTTTTGCTGTAAGTGCTGAGCATATGGGCTTGTACTCTTTTGGGGAGTCACCACAGATGAAGTTGATTTATCCCGGCAGCTGATGTAATGAAGGAGTATTGTGTTTTCCACTGTGTTGAACCCAGAGGTTCAAGCGCCTTAATGTAATTGAATTGATTGTAATATCTTATAAAAGCTTCTTCGACAAAAAAAAATTCCCAGTCACCAAAGGCTATTTAAAACAAACAAGCGTCCTTCTAGGCTGGAATGACAGGAATTGGCGAGTGCTGAGATCAAGAAGCTCTGTGAAAAGCCAGGCATGCACTGAAGAAAGCGATCTGTGTTCAACCCCGATGACACCTTAACAAATGCCACTGCTGTCAGAGTCCTGCAGCAATCAGTTTCCCACAACTTTCTATCCAAAAGAGTAAAGTTTATCGGAGTCTGTAAAGGCAAGTCATCTGCACATACATTTAGTGTCAGGATTAAAAATAAGTGCACGTAGCCAAAAGATATACTTGATTCAAAGGGTCAAAGGATGGGCCAATCAGAATAAAAGCAAAAGCCCACCTAAGCTAACCGGCTATACATTCCCAGAGAATAGAGCAACAAGGCACCAAGGTCACAGTCTCAGACTACAGGGCAATAAAGAAGAGGGAGAATCGAAACATAACATTCCAAGCCAATCGTAATTCATCCAGCAGCAAGTATCCCACCATCCCAACCATGGCAGATGCATAGCTGACAACTGCCTATGGACACTTCACGGTGTCCTCCCCAGTGCATTCCACAAGACACAAATAATACCCAGTTCAGGGCACCCTGTTGACAGGGGCTTGAATCTCCTTGAAGCACAATCACACCCAGCATTCAAACACCTACTCTTTTGATCGGCACATTCACAGGGCCAGAAAGAATAATATTCCTGTAATATATAGGGCTGCCAAGTCGCCCTGGGGGGGTGGGGAAACCCCCGCTCCAGAGGCCCGTTCCCCGACGCTGGGGAATCGGGCCCCGGGGGGAACCCCGCCCTGGCGTGCGCGTGACCAGGAAGTGACGCTATGACGCCGGGCACGCTGGGGGCGGAGCCACGGCCATACAAGGGAAAACTTTATGGAGGTAAGTGCCACTTGGCAACCCTAGTAATATATGATTGCCAACCTCTAGGTGGGGCCTGGAGATCTCCCAGAATTACAACTGATCTTCAGACCACAGAGTTCAATTCCTCTGGATAAAATGGCTGCTTTGCAGGATGCCCCCCTGAGGTCCCTCCTCTCATCAAGCCCCGCCCTCCTGAGGCTTTACTCCCAAATCTCCAGGGATTTCCCAATCCGGAGTTGGGAACTCTACCATAATACCCCACACTCAGACAGCTCCATAGCTCGGTTGGGAGAAACATGCATGAGAAGCCTCCCAGGAGAAGGGCTCAGTCAGTTCCTTATGAGAACCTCGTTCCCACTCCATGCAGCAAATTTCTGCTTGCAATTTCTCCCCCGCCCCAAATTGCTTCCTCCACACAGACTATGTGTTTCATCGAGTAGGAACGGTATCCAGGAACCAAAACGGGTGCTTCAGAGAAGCCAGCTCCTACATTTGTGTGACAGATAATGGACAAGAAGAGACCAGAATACAAAACACACCTTTGGCCTGCTTTGGTAGCCACACTGTCAGTTGCAAACAAGGCAGAGGAAGCAGGAACAGGTGTGCTGCATACTTACCCTTAAATATGTTTGCTAGGCTCAAGTGTCGCTTCCTACCCATGAGGTGAGCCTCTCACCTGTTCCTCTGACCCTTGGTGCCCTTCCTTGCATAACTATAGGTTTTTTCCACATTCTCTTTTCCTTGCTTGCAAGTTCCCATTTCCTCCGGTTTCCACCCCATTCTGTGGGTGCTTGGGGGGGGTCAACAAGGGCAAGTGATGCTCTGTCTTCTTGGTGCTTGGTCCATGTGTAATGGCACCTGGTATTTCTGGCCACTGTGTGACACAGAATGTTGGACTGGATGGGCCTTTGGCCTGATCCAACATTGGCGTCTCTTATGTTCTTATGTGGGTGTTTTGCTCCCTCCAGTGGTCAATTTGATATTACACTGGTTTATGTCCAGCATATCTTCCTGCAGATTTAAATTTGCAGGTTTTTATGCTGGAAATAAACCAGTGTAATATTGAATTGACCACTACATAGCTTGACTAGTATCATATACAACCTATGTATTGTCTTTAAGGAATTTTCCCTATGTTTAGCACCCATTGTTTTAAATTATAGTTTATTCCAAACTAAATTCTAACAGTCTTTAGGAATTTTAATGTTAAAGTCATTATCTCATAATTATACTAAAATCTTATACATTCTAGTCAGATGATTCATGTTAGTTCTTAACTCTGGTATTCAGTAGGACTAGACCATAATAACATAATAACCCTGCTGAATTAGACCCATGGTTTAACTAGACCAGCATTTGGTCATATGAAGTGGCTGACCAGTTGACCTGGATGGCAAAGCAATCAGGGTGTAGAGGCTGAAGCCTTTCCCTGATGTTTCCTCTTAGCTACGGCATGAGGGGATGGAGACTGTGGAAACCACTGATGCATAATACCATGATGTCACTTCTGGTTGTGTACCCGGAAATGACATCACAATGTTGGTGACACTCTAGGAATTCCCCAGCTCTCTATGGTTTTAGTGCGCACACACACTCATACCCTCACTTTTGCTCTTGCTGCTCCATTGATTGGCAGTAGAAGCCCAGAGCACATGGGAGAGCAGTTGCCTGCTGTGGTGGACTAGCTGGCACCCCTATTCCTTGCAGTGGCGCACAGTGATTTACTGCCCCTGAATGTGGAGGTTTCTATTTAGTCACTATGGCTAGTAGTCACTGATGGAACTCTTGTCCATAAGCCTGTCTAATCCCTATTTAAAGCTATCCTTGC
Source organism: Gekko japonicus (assembly GCF_001447785.1). Taxonomy (NCBI): domain Eukaryota; kingdom Metazoa; phylum Chordata; class Lepidosauria; order Squamata; family Gekkonidae; genus Gekko; species Gekko japonicus. Next base: position 607,645 of record NW_015164670.1, read on the forward strand.
TGGTGGCCATCACGATGTTCCCTGGCAGTGAACTTCACCATTTAATTACTGTCCAGTAAAGAATCACTTCCTTTTGTCCATCCTGAATCTATTGACCATCAACTTCCTTAGGTGCCCTAAGTTATCCCAAGTGGGAGGAAAATTTTCCAAACACTTTCTCTGCCCCATGTGTAATCTTATAAACCTATATCATGTCTTCTAAAAGAACATGAGGTCTTCTTCAAAACCTTTGAGCTCTTGAGAAATGCCTGAGTTTATATATAACTTATATATAACTTTTCTTCCCTGCAATGTAAAAATCACGTTTTTTTTGCAGGCAGTGCCAGGGGAGGGCATGGTTTCAGAGGGAAGTCAATGGGGTATAAGGCCATGGAGTCCACTCTCCAAAGCAACTGATCTCTGTAGCCTAGAGATCAGTTCTAATTCCAGGAGGTCTCCAGCTGCCACTGGGAGATGGGCAACCCTAGCTAAATAGGATGCCACATTTATAATTAACATCATACAAAAGAGCCACGTGATTACTCTATGCCCTCTGCACCAGCCCACCAGCCACACACCTACAAGAATATAAGTGTTAATCTTTTTTGGAGTTTTTAGATGTGAAGTGTCATGAGCATTTTAAATTTAAATGTAAATTTAACTCTGTAGTTCGAATGGTTTTAAATGTATATTTATTTTTAATATTGAGAACTTTGTTGTATTGTTTGCAATATTTATTGCCTGTTAGCCGCCCTGAGCCCTACGGGGGAGGGCGGGATATAAGTTTAATTAATAAATAATAAATAATAAATAAATATTAATATTAAATACATGATTATAACCTTTTAAATTACCAGGGTACCTCTGAGCATGTAGAGATGTCTCTCTTGACCACTGTTGAGCCTTAGCTAGCCTTGGTGTATCTGGAGTGACAGGACGGGCCTCCCTCTCTGCTTGCCCACTCTGCCCTCAGTGTGAGGCACAGCAACTCACGCAAGAGAGAGACTCTGCCAAAGCTCTCAGAAGACAGCAAGCTGATCATGGAGAAGAGGGAGGAAAATCACCTCCCCCCCACTATGGCCAGCTTGCTGTCCTCACAACAGCTGTCCAGATGTTGGGATGAGACCAGGGAGGCTGAATAGAAAGGCCAGGGTTGATGGTGAGGGTGGGCCTTTACTTCCATCCCTAGCATGAGGTTTACCTCTCACCTGTCCTTCAGTCAGGTGAGAACCACTTGCCAGCCTCAAGCCCTACTGGGAAACGGCCTGCCTTACTTTCTTGCAACTTGCTGCGCATGCCACATTTGGGGAACAATGTCCAGAAGAACCACAGGTGGCATGTCAAAGAGCCATATGAGGCTTCTGAGCCACTATGTAAATATCTCTGCCCTAACTAAATCTTTAATCCATATTGCTTAGAATAATTGAACTTCTTAAAATTATTATATTAGCCAAGCAGGTTAGTCCCTATGTAAAAGAATGAACAGATATAAATTTGAGATTAAAAGTCACACAGAAACCACTGGGAGAACATTTTAATCTACAAAGACATTCCATTGCTGACCTATGAGTGGCAGTTCCGCCACAGAGAAGCTTCAGAGGGAAATTACAATGTGAGATCGCCGAACTAGAATTCATTAACAAGGTCAGAACAATGACCCCTCCAGGGCTCAACAGGGACATAGGATCTTATCTTGTTACAGATGCTAATTTTCTGTACTTCACATCTCTGTGAATATCTCAACGCTCTAATCAAGCTGATTACATTTTCTGTTGTACCTC
>NW_015164670.1:609440-621813 GCF_001447785.1 Gekko japonicus
TCGGCATTCTGACTTTCCCTGACCTTTCCTGGTTATACTCCTTCTACCTTCTAAACTGGACATAAGGGCTGATGGACTTCTATTCTCATTTGTATCTGAAAAACTGAGCTTTGATTTATGAAAGCTTATACCATGGAACATTTTGTGGGTTTTTAAGGTGCTGGTGGACATACATTTTGTTCTTGTTCTTCTTATTATTGTCATAACAGTGAGGTATTCCCTAACCGGAATCATAAGAACATAAGAGACGCCAATGTTGGATCAGGCCAAAGGCCCATCCAGTCCAACACTCTGTCACACAGTGGCCAAAAATACCAGGTGCCATCAGGAGGTCCACCAGTGGGGCCAGGACATTAGAAGCCCTCCCACTGTTGACCCCCCCTACCTTGTGGCTAATAGCCACTGATGGACCTCTGCTCCATATGCTTATCTAATTCCCTTTTGAAGCCGTCCATGCTTGTAGCCACCACAACTTCCTGTGGCAGGGAATTCCATGTGTTAATCACTCTTTGGGTGAAGAAGTACTTCCTTTTATCCGTTCAAACCCGACCACTCAGCAATTTCATGGAGTGCCCATGAGTTCTTGTATTGTGAGAAAGGGAGAAAAGTACCTCTTTCTCTACCTGCTCTATCCCACGCATAATCTTATAAACCTCAATCATGTCACCCCTCAGTCGTCGTTTCTCCAAGCTAAAGAGCCCTAAGCGCTTTAACCTTTCCTCATAGGGAAAGTGTTCCAACCCTTTTATCATTCGAGTTGCCCTTTTCTGCACTTTTTCCAAAGCTATATCATCTTTTTTTAAGGTGTGGTGATGAGAACTGCACACAGTATTCCAAATGAGGTCGTACCATTGATTTATATAGGGGCATTATGATATTGGCTGATCTGTTTTCAATACCCTTCCTAATAATCCCCAGCATAGCATTGGCCTTTTTTATTGCAGTCACAAGTGGTCTTGACATTTTCAGTGAGTTATCTACTACAACTCCAAGATCTCTCTCTTGATCAGTCTCTGCCAGTTCAGACCCCATCAACGTGTATTTATAGTTAGGATTTTTGGCTCCAATGTGCATCACCTTGCACTTGGCCACATTGAACCCCATTTGCCATGTTGACGCCCACTCGCCCAAAATTGACAGATCCCTTTGGAGTGCCTCACAATCCTCACTGGTTTTCACCACCCTGAACAACTTTGTATCATCCGCAAATTTAGCCACTTCACTGCTTACTCCCAACTCCAAATCATTAATGAACAAGTTAAAAAGCAGTGGACCAAGTACTGATCCCTGTGGTACCCCACTGCTTACCCCCCTCCACTGGGAGAACTGCCCATTTATACTCACTCTCTGTTTTCTATTAATTAGCCAGTTTTTGATCCATAAAAGGACTTGTCCTTTTATCCCATGATTTTTGAGCTTGCTTAGGAGCCTTTGATGAGGAACTTTATCAAAAGCTTTCTGGAAGTCAAGGTAAATAATATCTATTGGATCCCCCTTGTCCACATGTTTGTTCACCCCCTCAAAGAACATTAACAGGTTTGTGAGACAAGATCTTCCCTTACAGAAACCGTGCTGAGTCTGCCTCAATAGGTTTTGTTCATCTATGTGCCTACTAATTCTTTCCTTAATAATGGTTTCCACCAATTTACCTGGTATCGACGTCACACTGACTGGCCTGTAATTTCCCGGATCTCCTCTGGAACCCTTTTTAAAGATGGGAGTGACATTAGCTACCTTCCAGTCCTCAGGAATGGAGGCTGATTTTAAGGAAATATTACATATTTTTGTCAGGAGATCCACAAGTTCACATTTGATTTCTATCAGAACTCTTGGATGTATGCCATCTGGGCCTGGTGATTTATCAGTTTTTGTCTATCAGTTTTAGGACCTCCTCTCTCGTCACCTCAATCTGACTCAGGTCTTTCAACACCCCTCCTGAAATCAGTGGTTCTGGAGTGGGCAAGCACTTCTCATCTTCCACAGTGAAGACAGAGGCAAAAAATGCATTCAGCTTCTCAGCCATTTCCCTATCATCCTTCACTACTCCTTTTTGTCAGGACCCACAGCAAATCAATCAAGCACACACTTCTAAGAAGGTTTTACTTTTATTGAAAAGCCATAGATGCAGTAACAGGAACACTGTTAGGAATGGTGGGCATTCTATGTGCATAATAGGTTATAGGGCGTTTGTATTCACCCCCCCCCCCCGGGGGGCCCAATTACAGGGGTTCCCGCACACGGGCATTAAGCTGAGAACAAACGGCTGCAAAAGCAAAACAGGTAAGAAGCTTCCCACGACTCTGTCCAGGCAGAGACACCTCAACTCCTCCAGTGACCTTGAGAGATAAGCGTTGCAGCGAATAGGCAATTAAGCGCAAGGGAAGGAATGTACATGTAATGAAAACACACACCATACTATTGGCAGCTGAGCTGACACTTTTACCCCTTGATCATCCAAGGGCCCCACTGCCTCCCTGGCTGGTTTCCTGCTTCTAATGTATTTGAAGAAATTTTATTGTCGGTCTTTACGTTTCCGCTGTATGCTCCTCATATTTCCTTTTTGCCTGCCTGACCACAGACTTGCATTTTATTTGCCATAGCCTGTGTTCCGTTTTATCAGCCTCACTGTGACTAGCTTCCCACTGCTTAAAGGAATCCTTTTTACCTTTTACAGCTTCCATTACTTTGTTTGTTAACCATGCAGGCTTTTTCCTATACCTATATGTGCGTTTCCTAACCTGCGGAATATATTTTTTTGAGCTTCTAGGATCGTAGTTTTAAATAGTTTCCAAGCTTCCCCAATGGTTTTGACCCTTTCTACTTTTCCTTTCAGTTTCCTCCCCACATGTCCCCTCACATCAGAGAAGTTACCCTTTTTAAAGTTAAAAGTGGTTGTGTCAATCTTTTTGGCCAATTCCCTATTTATACAAATGTTGAACTCAGCAACATTACGATCACTGTTCCCATGCGGTGCAATCACTTTTACATCTCTCATCAGGTCTTGAGTGTTACTTAGGACCAATTCAAGGATTGCCTCTCCCCTGGTAGGTTCCGTGACCATCTGCTCCATAGCACAGTCATTTAGAGTGTCTAGAAACTCAATATCTTTTTCTCGACTAGAACACATATTGACCCAATCAATGTGTGGGTAGTTAAAATCACCTATTATGACACAGTTTTTTTCCCTAGCTGCTATTGTTGGTATCAGTGTAATGCTCCTCATTTTTCAGGTATGAAATGTAGCTTTTGTCAAGGCATTGTGCACAAGTGTCACTTGTCTGCCTTTCTGAAGTGGTTGGGGTATCTCTTTGGGTCACAGTAGCCTGGCACATTATGGAATGCCCCCCTGACCTGGATGGCCCAACCTAGCCAGATATTGTCAGGTCTTGAAAGCTAGACAAGTTAGTTAGTTAGTACTTGAGACCACCAAGGAAGACCACCAAGGAAGTCCAGGGTTGCTCTACAGAAGCAGACAATGGCTCGTCTGATCTAATCAAATCTCAGAAGCCAGTAAGGTTTTAAAGCAGAGTCTAGATGGCCATCTGACAGCAATGTTGATTCTGTGAACGTAGGCAGCTCATGAGAGGGAGGGCAGGATAGGCTGCATCAGTGCTTAGTTCTTGAGGCCCTTTCTTACATGCCCAGGGAAAAGCTGATCACCACTTCAGAGTCAGGAATTTGGCTGGAGATCCTGGAGGGTTTTTGTCATCTTTTGGGCATGAAACAGCAGTCACTGGGTGTGTGTGTGTGGAGGTAGTTGTGGATTTCCTGCATTGTGCAGGGGGTGTGACTAGATGACCCTGGAGGTCCCTTCCAACTCTGTGATTCTATGACCCTGGTTAGTACTTGGATGGGAGTCCCCCAAGGAAGTCCAGAGTTCTAATGCAGAGGCAGGCAATGGCAAACCACCTGTTTGTCATGTGCCTTGAAAACCCTATGGGGTCGCTACAAGTTGGCTGCAATCTAACAGCACTTTCCACCAGCCATCTGAAGGCCTCCTGCTGTCAGGAGCTGCCAGGAGGGTGACTGTTGGTTGTGTGGCTCATTCATCTTCTCTTTTAATTACTTCCATATTTTATTGTTTAGAGTGTCTTCGTCCCTTTGCCTGATGTTTGTGCTGGCAGTATCCATCCCCCCTCCCCGTCTCATGCAGTCAGCCCTTGCCAATGCCCACTCCCTGGCTCCTGCTTGCCAAATGCAGACCGAGCCAAGCGGCCACTGCCTCCGTAGGTTCAAGCCAGCCTCTTCCTCGAAACATCCTGTGGCTAAGGCAAACTTCAGTCTGCCAAACACAGAGAGTCACAGGGGCCAGCCCTGTCAAGCGCTGAGTGTATGACACATAATAAAAGGTTGAGCTGCCTCCCTCCAAGGCGGTGGAGCAGATCAAATCACAGAGGATCAGGCAGAGAGATGTTGCCTTGCTCTGAGTGACAGAAGTTAATAATTAGTGACAATGATTGACAGATACACTCCATCTGCTGCTCTGATGCCTAGGAGCGTTTCTCCCACTACTGTCTGTGGGCACAATGAACTCCTGTGGGAGAGGAAGATGGCCCGTGATTGACAGCTGCCTCCGAGAAAGAGATGGGCCGTTGACAGCACATCCACTGTCAGCAAAAGCACACGAGTCCCATGGAAATCTCACTTGGCTGTATACATTTATTCCATTTTCATTTATTATGTCAGGGATGGCTTTAAATATATATTACCAGGTAGCCTGCATTTTAACTGCAGGCTTTTTCGCATGCTAAATTAGAGACATTTGTCGCCTAACAGTGCAGCTCCCTCATTGCTCTACCTGCTCTCTGGCCATGTGCAGTTCAGAAGATGTAAACATGCCTGGATTTCTCTGTCTAATCAGCTTGTCTTGTGTGAGAGGAAAACTCCTGCACCACTAACCCTGCGAATTGCCATGCTAAAGGGTGTCATGCACCCCTTTGTCACAGAGAGACAATGCAGCAGCTGAAAGAGCATTTGGAATGGCTTTAAGATCGGCTCATCATGGTCCCGCAATGCTTGATCTTCATCATACTTTGCCTTCTACTTGCTTAGACTCTGACTGAGGGACTTTTTGTTAAAGCATTTCTCCTTGACTTGGTCTCCCATCTATCTATCTATCTATCTATCTATCTATCTATCTATCTATCTATCTATCTATCTATCTATCATCTATCTATCATCTATCTGTCTGTCTGTCTGTCTGTCTGACAGACAGACAGACAGACAGACAGACAGACAGACAGAAAGAGCCAAACAATCAAATTTAATATAATCTAGAGAGATCTGCAGTAAAACTACATTAAACTGCAGGTCCTGACCTGGATGGCACAAGCTAACTTGATTTCATCAGATTTCAGAAGCTAAGCAGGTTCACCTTGGTTAGTACTTGGACAGGAGACCACAAAGGAAGCCCATGCAATGGGACCCTGAAGTTTGAACTGTTATGGGGGCCCCTTCTCAACTAGCAACAATAGGCAGGTCATCAGAGGGGGTGGGGCTCGTTACTATAAAGAGGTGAAAATGATTGTTTTAGTTACTTCCAAAGCAGAAGATTAAGTGCCGATCATATGTTTGCTCTTTTGGTGTTTAATGTCCTGCAATTAGTTTTGCAGCATTTCAGGCAGTATTTTCAGAATTTTTTTCCTTTCTCCTTGGTGGGCATTTCTTGGGGTATTGGGGTAGAGGATGTAGCCCCCTAACACTGCCAGGTGATTTTCAGCCCCTCTGTCAGCAAAAGGTGACCCAAGTGTTGGTTGTCCACCTTGACAGGCCCAAGTGAACCCTAAATTCATTGGGTGGCCTTGAATAAGTTATCTCCTCAACCTCAAATCTCCTACTTAAAAGGGATAGAGGTGCCTTTCACACAGGTTATCTGCACTGAGTTCAGTGCTTTTAGGAAGCGTGTTTTTTCCATTTCCCCACAGCATTGTGGTACATTTGTGCACCTCTGGGTATTTCCACAGCTTTTCTCTGGTCTTTCCTGCCTTGCTCTACAGTTTTGGGAAAGATTTCAGTAAAACTGGGATAGCTGCTGAAAGTGGGGGGAAATTAGGATTTTTAAACTCACACGGCAGCCACTTTCCCTGACTGCATGGTAGCAGTTTCCCCCCCCCCCCACACCACCAGAGGTTTAAAAAAGAATTGGCATTAGAATATTATTATATGAATATACCATTGCAACAACAGGTGCAGCAGGTTCCCTGAATTTTATGTTTTTTTAAAAATTAAGTCTGTATCCCCTTCCCTTGAGGGGTAGTAGTCTTGGAAGCACCACTTTTAAAACGTTGGCACTTTCCCCTCTTTCAATGACACATCTGGTTCCGCATTCACCCACAAGCCAGGCCCCTTTTGGTGCTCTAATTAGCCTAGGAGGCCAAGGGTTGATCTTGTGGTAGAATGCCACACCTTGCCAAGAATCGTGTCCATATCCTCAGGCTGCACATGCAAGATACAGCCATACAAAGATGACAAGCGGAAACTGAGGGGATATCCGGAGAGCTTATCTGGGTAATTAGTGTGGGTTCCAAGCTGGAATGGCGAGAGAGATTATTGTCAAAATGCCTTATGAATTGGTCACAGTGGGCTCACAATGCCTGCTCTACTCTCAAGGGCCAGGATATAACAGGCCTCTCTGAACAGTTCTTCTCACTGGCACACTGCAGATACATTTATGTATGCAAGTGCGGTCAAGTTGCAACCTACTTATGGCAACCTCAGCAAGGGTCTTTCAAGGCAAGTTAGAAGCAGAGGTGGTTTGTTGTTGCCTTTCTTTGCAAGAGTCTTCCTTGGAGGGACGGGTGGCATGGGACCTCCGGAGGCCCCCGCGCCACCTTTCCCCACCCGGCCGCCGAGGCGGACCTGCGGGGAAAGACCTCTGAGGCCAGCAAGCAGGAGAAGCTGCCCAGAGGCCACCCACCCCCTCCTCCCCTGCCCGCCGAGGCAAGCGAGCCAGGAGGGGACTGGGGACCCCTTTACAACCCTCTCCGTGGGTTCTCCTGCCCTCCTGCCGGAGCGGCTGCACGGGAGAAGCCAGCCACAGACCCCCTGGCCCCCTCCTGGCCAACCCACCAAACCAAGTGAGCCAGGAAGGGGCTGGGGAGCCCTTTACAGCCCTCCCTGTCGGTTCTCCTGCCCTCCCACCGAAGCAGGCAAGTGGAAGAGGCCGGCAAGACGCCCCCTGGCCCCCTCCACTGAAGCAAGTGAGCCAGGAAGGGGCTGGAGAGCTCTTTAAAGCCCTCCCCATGGCTTCTCCTGCCCTCCTGCCAGAGTGGGTGAGCGGGAGAAGCCAGCCACAACCCCCTGGCCCCCTCCTGGCCCATTCGCCCAGCCAAGCGAGCCAGGAAGGGGGCCAGGGAGCCTTCTGCAGCCCTCCCCGTTACTTTTCCTGCCCTCCTGCGGAGCTGGGCACACAGGAGAAGCTACCCAGAGGCCCCCCACCTGCCCCCCCCACGCTCACCCAGGAATGATTCCTAGGGCCCATCGCATTCCTGTCTGCAGCGCGCCTTTCTCCTAGTAATAGATTAAAAAAACACTTCTTCATCCAAAGAGTAATTAACACATGGAATTCACTGCCACAGGAAGTAGTGGCAGCTACACAGCTTCAAGAGGGGATTGGTTAAGCATATGGAGCGAAGGTCCATCGGTGGCTATTAGCCACAAGGTATAGATGGAATGCTATGTATGTAAAGCTCTGTATTTTTGGTGCTTGTGGGGCACCACTGGAATTCTGGCCCCACTGGTGGACCTCCTGATGGCACCTGTTGGATTGGATGCCCATTGGCCTGATCCAACATGGCTTCTTTATGTTCTTATCCCCTGAAGGGGGTGACAGCACATTCTGTAACAGGGCAGCTGCATTGACCACATATCGAACTGTGCCATCCATGGAACCACAGGCTCCTTACAAAATGTAGAAAACGGTGAAATGTTCTTTTGGAGACTGCTTCTCATTGTTTGCATATGTTTTTCAATATTCCACACACACATTACTTTCCCGATGAAATTCTCTGGTAAAGCAAGGCAGTCAATTTGCAGAAAAACAGAAAAATGAAAGAAACCCCATCAGAGTCTGAATGCTTTAAAAATAAGCGAGTCCCTTTCTTGTGCAACACAGCATAGACTCTTCCTGGCCAGAGATAATATCGAATATTGCTTATCTTATTCTTTGTTGCTTTCAATTGGTGTTCTTAAGGCTGTATTTTTATTCTATTAAATGCAGATTGTAGATGGCACTGAAACTTTTTTCTGAGGACCAGAGAAAGGACAATGCACCACTGAAGACTTCCTTGAATTAGGAGCGTAAAGTCTTTTTAAAAATATGATTCTTTAAATGCTGAAGTAATTACAGAATAAATGTAAGGATAGATTGTGGACATTACAAAGAAAGACAGATCTTAGAATCAGAAGATTAAAATATGATTGTTAGAACATAACCTTGCTTGTGCTTCTGCTGTTCTGCATGTTTGCTTTATGTTTACACTAGGAGAAAGGCCCGTTGCGAAAATGAATGCGACAAGCTCTAGGAAGAGAGCCTGGGTACGTGCTACTTGTGGCCAGGCAGCACCGGCGCAGGGAAGTGTGGCACAGCCCGTTCCCCCCTCCCCAAGCCCAGCTGGGCCCCGCTGGGCCACCACCCGCTGGGCCAGCAAGGAGTGAGGGCTGCGCAGGGAAGCCTGCCCTCCCCCCATCGACTGCAGCAGCCTCTGCCCTCGACGGCTTCTCCTCCCTTCCGGGCACCCCCCGCAAGACGGGGGGGCCGCCTGCACTCGTGCACCCCACTGCCTCCCAAAGAAGCGACCCCTTCCTGCTGCAAGCGCCGGCTGGCCGACTCAACGGCCCAGCGGGAGGAGGCTGGCAGCCGGCCAGGCCCTCGCCTCAGAGGTGGAAGGGCTCCACTGGCAGATGCCGAAGCCGCCAGCGGGCTCCTCCGCTGCAGCTGCCTGCTTGCCTACCAAGCGGCCCTTGCAGGGCACGGCCAGGCGGGCTCGCGGCTGTTCAGCGGCCACGATCCGGCCTTGGAAGTTTCCTGGGGGGGGGGAGCTCTGCAACCCCCAGCCCCGGAGAGCACTCCAGAGGCAGGCCGGTGCTAGCGAAGGGGAGGACAGATGGCCGGGCCCTCCCAGAGTGGACCCGCATTTACCAGTCAGGTGCTGCCGCCGCTGCTCGGATCTGTCTTCAGGCTGCCAGGCTTCCCTCCCCGAGCCCAGTTGGGCTGCCCCAGCAAGGCCGGGGGCGGCACAGAGCAGCCCGGCCGGGCCCTCCCCCCTCCCAAAAAAGGGCCCGCGGCCTCCCAGGGCCAGGCCACGTCGGGCCAGGGAAGCATGGTGCGGCCCTTTCCCCACTCCCTGAGGCCAGTCTGGGCAGTGCAGGGAAGCCCAGCGGGGCCCTCCCCCCTTCCCGAAGAAGGGCCCGTGGCCTCCCTGGGCAGGACGTGCTGGGCCAGGGAAGTGCTGCTCGGCCGTTTCCCCCCTCCCCGAGGGCAGTCGGGCCGCCCAGCCAGCCCAGCGAAGCCCGTGCCTCCCCCCAGCAGCTCCTCCTCCTCCTCCACCTAAATGAGCAGAAGGGCCAGAGTGTCCGTTGTCTGAGGGAGCCAGGAACAGTGTGAGGCAAATTTTCACAGGTGATGCTTGTGTGGGCCTATGGAGCCAATGACCTTCTGACATTCCGAGTGGCAGTTCAAGCGGCCAACTGATTTTGCCGTGCATTGAATCTTGCCAACCCAACTGGCTTTTGCAGGAACTCCTTTGCCTATTAGGCAACACACCCCTAATGCAGCCTATCCTCCAAGAGCTTACAGTAGTCTCTGTAAGAAGAGCTCTGTAAGCTCTTGGAGGATTGGCTACATTAGGGGCGTGTTGCCTAATAGGCAAAGGAGTTCCTGCTACAAAAAGAGCCTGTCTGGACGGCCTAGTTATTGAGGAAATTAGCTCCATATAATTCACTGTGCAACCCTATGCAGAGTTATTCCAGTCTAACCCCAGTGAGCCTTGACCTGGATAGCCCAGGCTAGCTCAGTCTTATCAGATCTCAGAAGTTAAGAAGTCAGCCATAATTAGTACTTAGATGAGAGACCACCAGTGAAGTCCAGGGTTGCTATGCACGGGCAGGCAATGGCAAACCACTTCTGAATGTCTCTTGCCTTGAAAAAGCTACAGGATGCCATAACAGCAGCTGCAATTTGATGGCATATATGTATATGCAGTAACTCTGCATAAGGATGCAGTTAGCGAACTAGTTGATGATTGAAAGGATTTACTGGGAATGGAAATTTGGTAATGACCCATTTTAGTGAATCAAGGTATCTATCTATCTATCTATCTATCTATCTATCTATCTATCTATCTATCTATCTATCTATCTATCTATCTATCATCTATCTATCTATCTATCCATCCATCCATCTATCCATCTATCTATCTATCCATCTATCTATCCATCTATCTATCCATCTATCTATCCATCTATCTATCTCTGCTCATATGGCTATCATCCTAAACAGAAATCAGAATGAGTGGAACCCCTGAAAGTGAAGGATTATTTGGGTGTGTGTGTGATCATTATCCTGTACAATTATTATTATGTCTAGATGCTTACCGTCTCCCATCTAAGGTAAAGAACTTAGCACTAAACCAGACATGTAACACCTTAAGATCACTGAGCTGGTGTGAAGCCATTGAAGCAAAAGCAAAAACACAAATGGACTTGATAAAAACCAGATATACAGATTCCCAAATAATTGAGAACATGGGTAATATGGAATTTTTCATGGATTTAATTGATTTTTTCAAGCCTTCCTTGGTGACAGCAAAGCCCAGGGGACAGGGTACAAATGATAGAAATAATTGGTATGACTCTGACTGTTGTTGCCATGCAAGCCTATCAATGTGTTTTTATGGAATATGAACTGTGCAAAGGGACTGTACAACATGGAGACCTGAGAATACCTGTTGAGACTGCACACCTGAAAGAGGGACACCTTCCTTTAGTGTTGCCGCCACAGTGTTAGTCCAGAGTCACCAGACATCTCACCTGCTGTGAGATGAAGCAGTTCCATAAGCCTGTACAAAGCCTCAAACGCCATGCCATGGAAAGGCACGAGGACAGAGAACTCCAGACGCCATTAGGAGCTTCTTCCAACACATGTAGGCAACCTCTCTTCCCCCTCTCCCAGCTACCTACAAATCTAATCAAGAGACTGTATTCATGGTTGAATAGCAACTAATTGCTCACCCATCAGCAAGCCGGCTAGGACCATCAAGAGACAATAGCCCTAGCCTGATGATTCAATCATCCTTCATCCAGGTGCCAGTCCTCAGTCTAAGTTTCTAGCTCTCAATATTGACCACTCCTTAGTCCTCCTCCCCTCTTCCAGCCAGCCAATAGTATGTTTTATGGGACGGACTAACAAAGGTGTCACAGGGGGATGTGGCCAGCCTAGCCAGCCCCCCCACACCATGTTATAAAAGATGCTGCCCGACCACATGGTCTCTCTCTTACCCTCTCCATGACCCCTATCGAAGCTTTAACCCTCTTATGTCCAGCTTGCTATCCACATACCCTACCTCCATCTTTAAACTCTAGATCTGCAGCTAGAGTCTACGTGGTTCTGCTGGTTCAGAGCACGTGTTCCCCATTTTCTATTTCTAAACCCCTCCATTCTTCCATTGGAACGGCTCAACTAATGAAAACAGGTAAATATTGCCAAAACCAACAAATGTCCTGCTAAAGCAACTGTGTTAAGGATCTATTTTTATTTCTTAGCATATGTATAAATGTGTGTGTGGTTGTGTATTGTTTGAATGATATATATTCCCCAGTAAAAAGACAATATATTTTATTGAATACAGTCTGTGTCTGTTCTGGTGCTTACAGCAAAGGTGGGACTTCTGTATACATTGGTGTGAACCCTAATAATCATAACTCCCCCTAGACTAATTAATAATTCAAGGCAATTTGGCTAACACTGTAAGGTGCTCAAAAGGTTAATCAGGTGTCTATACAGACAGTTTAAGAACTCAAATAGAGCAGAGATTTTGCCAAATATTTTGAAATTGAAAAAAGAATATAAAAACTATTGAAATTTAAGAAATCTGAGGCCCAGAAAAGAGATTGGGAAAGTCTGCTCTGGGCCATAAAAACAAAAAATGAAAAAAAATTCTGGATCTTAATTGCAAAAGGATTAAACACATGGCTCCCTGTACTCTGTCATATTCCAGCCACTGTCTGGGAAGCTTTTTGCACCTCTATTTTCACAAACGAAAATGAAAATACCCAGGAAGGTAGGCCAATATTGCCATTGGGTATGAAGGAATGGACCCTGGTAACAGCAAGTGAGATTAGGACTTTAATTAAACAAAAAAAGGGGGGGAGGGAG
>NW_015164670.1:621831-649414 GCF_001447785.1 Gekko japonicus
GGGGGGGGGAAGCATCTGGGCCCGATTTAATACCAAGAAAACTATTCAAAATTGACCCAGACTGGTGGGCACAGATCTTGGCTTCCTTTTTCACTGAAATAAACAAGACGGGAAATATGCCAGAAGCCCGGTGCAGTGCAATAATTGTTGCAATTTATAAAAAAGGGGACCCGACAGACCCGATGAATTACCATCCAGTAAGCTTGATGTCCACTATAGGAAAACTTTATATTGCAATGCTTCTCGAAAAGCTGGAATCTTGGGTTGGAGAAATTTTGGGAAATGAACAGGCTGGTTTTAGAAAAGGAGCAAGTACCATCGACCATTGCCATACCCTCCAGTTCTTGGTTGATAAATACACAAGTTCTGGCGAAGGCAGGTTGGCAACTGCCTTCATGGACCTAAAATCAGCTGAAGAAATATGGTATTGAACCACGTCTCCTTTACTTAATTCAACAGCTCTATAACCATCCCTCCGCTCGGGTTAGATGCAGGGAATTAGGACAGCTATCGGAGCCTTTCATCTTAGACAAAGGAGTCAAGCAGGGATGTTTACTTGCACCCTTGTTGTTCAATTTATATATATATAAATGACCCCAGACCCTGTATCCTGAAGGAAGCATGTCATCTTCCACATTTATTCAAGCACAAAGTTCCAATCCTTCTATACGCTGATGATGCAGTGATAATGTCTAGATCAATAGTGGGCCTCCACAAGCTGATAAAAAACTTCGAGCCCTGTATAAATCAATGGTGCAACCTCATTTGGAGTACAGTTCTGCTCACCACACCTCAAAAAGGATTAGAACAGATAAAAGAGTGATTAACACATGGAATTCACTGCCACAGGACGTGATGGTGGCTACAAGCATGGACAGCTTCAAGAGGGAATTAGATAAGCATATGGAGCAGAAGTCCATCAGTGGCTATTAGCCACAAGGTATAGATAGGAACTCTCAGTCTGGGGCAAGTGATGCTCTGTATTCTTGGTGTCTGGGGTGGGGGGGCAACAGTGGGAGGACTTCTAGTGTCCCGGCCCCACTGCTGGACCTCCTGATGGCACCTGGTATTTTTGGCCACTGTGTGACGAAGTGTTGGACTAGATGGGCCATTGGCCTGATCCAACATTGATTTCTCTTATGTTCTTATGTTTACTGTCATAGTATTCATCAAAAGGAAAAAGGGGAAAATCTTCAAATGGGACATAGCAGGCCAACCTATGGAACAGGTCAATCAATTTAAATATCTGGGAATCCACTTTGAAGCATCTCTTACATAGAAAACACACTCGGATCTAGCAAGGAACAGAGTCTTGAGAGTAGGGAAGACAATTGTAAAATAAATCTACTCTTCAGGAGGCCAGTTTGTCCCCTTGGCCTTAAAGGGATTTAATGCTAAAGTTCTAAATCAATTCCTATATGGTGTGGAAATTTGGATTCAGGCTGCTTCTGAAAAAAAGGATTCCATCCAGTATTACTTTTTCCGACACTTACTGGCTACTCCTAGATGTGTCTTGAGCATAGCACTAGGCAAATTATCAATGGAAGCTAGGGCTTGGATTAAATCATTTCTCTTTAAAGTAAAAGTTCTGAATCAAGGTAATCATATTTATAACAAGCTTGGAATGTAGGTAAATTCACACAAAGGTGAAGTGGCTGGGGGGAGGGTTAGAATGGTCCACCGACAAAGAGTTGATGTTCCAACTGGTTTCTAGAATGCCCTGGGGGGTTTTAAGATTCCAAATAGTAGCTTTATTGATGCCACAGGGGGGTTCCTGGAATGAAAAGTTTCTAGAGCTGTCAACGTGGTTGCCCCTGTCAACCTCTCCCACCCTCGAGGTGGAATCTGGTGCCTTGGTTTACTATGAACTGAGTGACATGAAGATGGCTGGGAGATGTCTAGAATGGTGTTGGTGAAAAAACTCAAACTGAATCTGACCAGGTATGTTTTAGAGCTCCTTAGAAGACCTATGAGCCAGTGGTGATGGTGGCAAAGAAATCCTGCTTCTCTGCTCCCATTGAATCAAATAGTTCATGCCTAGCTCAGTTGTTTAAAGCATTTCAACACTTAAAAATTTTTTTTATCGGGTTTTCATTACAAAAAAGAAAAGGTATACATACTACATAAAAATCACTTTTTTGGCATTTACATTAGACATTTTTTCCAATCCATTTATTAACTTTATACCATCTTTTTTGAAACACATTCTCATCTTTCCCTGACAATATCATATTTAGTTTATCCATTCCCGCTATTTCCAAGATTTTCATAATTAACTCTTCTCTGCTAGGTATTTTATCAGTTTTCCAACATTTTGCTACGAGGATTCTAGACACAGTAAGGATATATAGTATAATACATAAGTCATCACGTTTGATACCATCTGGTGTTATATTAAGCAAGTAAATTTCTGGTACAAGTTGTAATTCTATATCGGTAATCTCTGTTATTAATTGTTTAATACTTTTCCAAAATTTATGGATCTTCTCGCACCGCCACCATACATGGTAGAATATTCCTATATTGTTTTGACACCTCCAGCAATTTCCTGGAACATCCTTATAAACATTTGGATAATTTATCAGGTGTACAGTGCAACCTGTAAAACATTTTAAATATATTTTCCTTATACAACGTAGCTCTTAATAGTTTAACAGATTTCCATGTTTTTGACCAGTCGTCTATAGTTGTTATGTCCTATATCTTGCGTCCAAGTTACCATACATGGTTTTACTATTTCCTCTTGCATATCATCCCACAATAAAAAGTTATATAATTTTTGAATCAGTTTGTCTGAGGATGATAACCATCTATATACTAATATACTAAGGCACCCCCTGTGTGCGGATATCTAAATCCGCATATCGGGGGCACCTGGGGAGCAGGGAGATTTTCCTGTGCACATGGGGCAATGCCCAGGTGTGCAGAAAAATATGAAAAGTTGGAAAAATATTTAAATTACCTAAAAAGTTAAAATTAAAAGAACATTCCCTGCACATGCGCAGAGAATGCTCTGGGAACTGGCGGGCCGGCCGCTGGAAGGCGCTCAGGCCTCACTGCCGGAGCCGGGGTGGGGGAAGGAGATCGGCGGGGCCCAAGCCGGGGGGGGAGGAGGAGATTGGGAGGCCCGAGCAGCTGGAAGCCACTCGGACCTCACCGCCGGAGCGGGGGGGGGAAGGAGATCGGTGGGACCTGAGGTAGGGGGGAGGGAAGAAAAGTTCAGCGGGCCCCAGCAGCTTTAAGCCGTTCGGGCCTCGCCGCTTGAGCTCTGGGAACTGGCGGGCCGAGGGGGGGGGGGGGGGGGGGGGGGGGGGGGGGGGGGGGGGGGGGGGGGGGGGGGGGGGGGGGGGGAATCGGCGGGCTCAGTGGCTGGCAGCCACTCAGGCCGTGCCGTCGGTGTCTGGGGGGGAGGCTTAACTACTGCTGCTTCCTCCTCCTCCTGCTTTGTGTGGAGCTCTTCTCCCCCCCCCCCCGCAAGTATCGCGGGTCCCCTTTCTTGTATTTTATCTAGTTCCGATTTTACTTTAGCAAAATTCATTATTTTATCTTTGGCAAATCTTGATTGCAGCTGTAACTTTTGCCAATTGGTAAGGTTAATATGCATTATTTGTAGTATCTCAAACGATTTCAATTCATTATTTTTGGTTAACAATATTTAATATGTAACTCTCTTATTATCCTTTAACAAAGTCGGCATTATAAAGGCCGCTAACGGGGAGACCCACATTTTATTTTAGCATAAAACCTTCCTTTAAGTTTTCTCCATATCTTAATGCCCCCCTAATTATATGATCATGGAAGTTTTGCTGTATTTTAACTTTGTCATACCATACATAGGCATGCCAGCCCATGTATAGGTCATGACCTTCCAGCTGTAATATTCTTTTATCCTCTAACAATATCCACTCTCGAATCCATCCCATAGCTGCATCTTGGTAATAAAGATACCAATCTGGAAGTCCAAGTCCTCCTCTATCTTTCTTGTCACGAAGTAGCTTCATTTTAACACGAGACCTCTTAGATTGCCATATAAATTTCCTTACACGTTGATCTAATTCCTCAAAAAAATTATTTTTTAGGATAGGTATACTTTGCGCTAAGAATAAAAATCACAGAAGGATATTCATTTTTATGGTGGCAATTCTTCCCATAAATTATATATGAAGATCATGCCATTTGTTTAAATTTTTTTTAATTTCCTCTAATAACACATAATTATTTTCATATAAATTGCTATTCCTACTTGAAATTGTGATGCCTAGGTATTTAACATTGCTTACTACCTCAGTATTTGAAATCAGTTGAATTTTATTTATCTCCTCTTTAGTACAGTTTTTTTTGTCAAGATCTTAGTTTTCCTAAGATTTATTTGAAGTCCTGCTATGGAGCCGTCATTTCAACACTTGTTAACTCCAAAGTCTGCATCGTTAACTTCTCAAAAACTGATAATGAATTGTGAAGTTTTTGCAAAGAATTTTTTTTGCTGAGCAAATTTCTCAAAGGCATTCCGATTTGGATGCTGGTTGTAATATAGCTGAGACCCTATAAATTTCTAGTACGTCACCTGGTCCATTTATGGTTCATTTTGATTCTGTTACTGTGACTGATGTTGGACAGGATCTTGGGATCTGCTAAGGCCACCACTGGTGCCTTGTCCATCCTAATTACTGAAATCATATAAGGATTACATTAATGAGTCCCTGAGGTCTATCAAAAAAAAAAATCACTGACTGCGCTGACCTGGATAGCCCAAGCAAGCCTGATCTCATCAGATCTTGGAAGCTAAGCAGGGCTGACCCTGGCAAGTATTTGGATTGGGAACCTCCAAGGAATACCAGGGCTGGGAGGCAGAGGCAGGCTATCAAGCCACTTCTCTGAACGTCCTCCATGCCCCAGTAGGAGTCGCCAGAGGTCACCATGACTTCCAGGCATGGGCACACACACATGCATACACACACAAATGCAAATATACAAAAAAAAAAAAACACCAATCACTGACTCAGGACACCTTTTCTTGGTCATAGGGTTGCCATCCCCCTGGTCAGGGAAGGGTCTTCCCCGGTTTCGGAGGCTCCAATCTAGCACTGGCCAACTGGCTGGCAGGGGAAGCCTACCCCCGAACAGCCCCCTTCCACGCCAGCATTGCCAGCATGATGACGTCACCCGGTAGTGATGTCATCGCGTTACTGACATCGGGGGTGGATGATGCTCTAGTTTTGAGGCACACCCTATGGTTTTGAGGGCAAAAAACCATAGAGTTTTGCTCAAAAATTAGAGCGTCACCCCCTGATGGCAGCAATGTGATGACATCACTTCCAGGTGATGTCACGGCGCAATGCACGCAGAGCGCAGGGGGCAGAAGATCCCAATGAGGACCTGGGAGCCCCCTACCAGATCGGAGGTAGAACCTGATAACCCTACTTGGTCACTAAATCAGGTGGTGCTTCATCCATTATTTAAAAAACCATCACTAGTGAAGCTTGATGTGGGCAATTATCTCCTGGTAATTAATTTACCCTTCCTAGGCAAGATGATTGAGAGAAGGGTTGCAGAAGAGCCCCAGGTTTTCCTGGATAACTCAACTCCTCTAAACCCCTACCATGACCTCCCCCAACCAACTCAGCTACTCTATCTTGGAGTCAAAGACAAAGTGGGGGGGGGGGCAAGATTGGTGGCTGAGAAGGGCCGGAGGGACCGCCAAGGGCCCTGCACTGCAGAGCAACTGCCAGTAATGCTAAGCAGGGTCAGTACTTGGATGGGAGACTGCTAAGGAAGGCTCTGCAGAGGAAGGCAATGGCAAACCTTCTCTGCCTGTCACTTGCTTGGAAGTCCCTTGCTGGGGTTGCCAGAAGTCAGGTGCAACTGGACAGCATGTGTGTATGTAGCTGAGACGATAGATGCAGGCATTGTTAGGCCTGAAGTGTTGGGCTCTTGCACATGGGCTGCCCTTCCTTCCTGCCTCTCTTCTCTCCTACAGACCCACGCGCCCATGCCCATGCCTGTTAGCACTGAAAGTCAAATCTTGTTGAGTGTCTGTTTGCTCACACAGCAGGAGCTGCATCATCTGTCTTTAAACGGAGCGCCTGTCGGTTTGCCTGACATGTACAAGAAGCAGCATGCCTCGCAGAAACGAGTGTGTGATAACTATGCTCTGAACATAATATTCTTAAGGCATGAGGAAGCTGAACGGATCTCGCCGCGTTAGGCTTTAGCTTTGCAATTCAAAGTGACGGATTTTTATAGGTTCAACAGTCAGCGTCGAAAGTGCGCTACTGGCCCCACACGAATGTCAATAGGATAGGCGGCATGAGCCCCTCAAAACCCTGGTGAGGAACGCATCTCTTTGTACTGCAGAGACCTTGCTAGGGCCAATGCGACAGAATTCCTTGCATGGCTGAAAAGCTGATAGCAGATGCCAGGGTAGGCACAACTCATCATCAGAGAGCACCATTGCCTCCTTCTCTTTGGAGAGCTGTGGTTTGGCTCTTTGGTGTCTCCATCTGCTGGGAGTGTGCTACTCAAAGGTCATATTTTTCACAAGGAGTGATTGCATTTGTTTTTCCATTTGCAAAGTATCTTGTTCAAATGTAAGATGTGGATTGAGAAGGGTATGCTTTCCAAGTTAGAGCAGCTCTCTCTTGCCCTCAGTTCTGTATTGACAACATTCACAAGTGATGTATGCACATTCCACCCTGAAAGGCCTTCCTTTCATCAGCTTGCAGTGCTGTTCCTAGCCATTGATTGGACTAATTGGTAGGTTTCCCCCGCTCACTCACTCATTAAGGGGGCATTTAACCCTTTGGACCAATCTATTTAGCTCACAAGAATTTTGTGGAGCCAAGAAGAGACAGAATTTGCCAGAGATCCCCAGGGCTAATTATGACATCAGAAGGAAAGATGGCATGTTTCTGCCTCTATTCCAAACCGCTTTGTCCTTTTTCTGACCACACAGAAAATGGTCTTCCCATTCTGCCTTTTCCAGTAGTAGAAATATTTATTTATTTGAAAACAATTATATTCCTCTTCCCTCCCCCCAGAAAGGATCCAAGTTGGCTTAACATGTACAAAACCCACAGAAGCCATAAAATACCTTTATAGGTATTTTAAAAACACAAGAATATCTCAGAAAATTAACCCAACATGGTCCACCTCAGAAAGACTGAAACACTGTTGAAAAGCCTAGGACGCAAAACGATTTTACTCCTCTTCCTAAATATGTAAGGTGGGGACCCTCCTCACAAGGTCAGTTTGATAGTAGCACAGACCTGGGTTCTCGCAGAGGAAGACAGTGCTAAGCAGAAGAACAGTAAGAAATACCCCATCTTAGGAATGTAACTGCATTTGGTCTCATTTGGGGAGACATAGTTCTTTGGATGTGTGGGTCCCAGGTCATGAAGGACACCAGTATGAAAATGACTGACGTATCTCCTTATACCACTGTATTTCAAAAGAGGAGGAGGTGGAGGAGATTGGATTTATACCCCGTCCTTCACTACCCAAAGGTGTCTCAGAGTGGCTTACCAACTCCTTTCCCTTCCCCTCCCCACAACAGACACCCTGTGAGGTAGGTGGGGCTGAGAGAGCTCTAACAGAAACTGCTCTTTTTTCAAGAACAGCTCTTATCAGAACTATGGCTTGCCCAAGGTCATCCAGCCAGGTGCAAGTGGAGGAGTGGGGAATCAAACCCGTTTCTCCCAGATTAGAGTCCGCGCACTTAACCACTACACCAAACAGAGCTGCATCAATGTCAGGGTTAGCTGCCATCCTAAGGCATTCAGAGATAATGCTTTGATAATTAAGAAGAGCCCTGCTGGATCAGACCAGTGGTCCACCTAGTCCAGCATCCTGTCTCACACAGTGGCCAACCAGTTCCTCTGGAGGACCAACAACAGGGCACAGAGGCTGAGACCTTCCCCTGATGTTGCCTCCTGGCTCTGGGATTCAGAGGCTTAGTGCCTCTGAATGTGAAGGTTCCCCTCAGTCACCATGACTAGTAGCCGCTAATAGACCTATCCTCCATGAATCTATCTAATCTCATTTTAAAGCTGTTTATTCCTCTGGCCATCACTACATCCTCTGGAAACAAATTCAACATTTTATTCACTCTTTGTATAAAGAAGTATAGAACTGTAAAATGCAGAATAGATTTGGGCTGATAGATTGTTCCTCGCTGGGAGAAGGTACTAGATGGATGAAAGACAGAATATTAAATTACAACAGAAATAGAAGCAGACTAAATTTGAATAGGTAGATAGATTTTTCTATAACAGTTGTGCAGCTGGGGATGTGAAATGGCATGATATAGTCCAATCTCAGAAGCTAAGCTGCTTGAATAGGGGGCCACCAAGGAACACTCTGCAGAGGAAGGCAATGGCACACCACCGCCTCTGCTTCTCACTTGCCTTGGAAGCACCCTTGCCTGGGCTGCCATAAATTGGTTGCCGCTTGATGGCACATACATACACAGGGATGGACGATGAAGTTCATTTAGTTGCTGTATGCTAAAGATAAAAAGGGGGATTCCTGTGCTCAAGAAACTGTCATTTAACACAAGTTTTTTGCTGAGCTTCTCATAAGCTCCTTGGTTTATCAAAATGGAATTGTGTAGTGGGTTGCCGCATGGATGGAAGACGGACAACGACGTAGTGCATAGCACGCTTTATTAGGTACACAACAAGAACAGCGAACAAATGGCCGGCAGGCCAACTATATACACAACCAGGGGCACACCCCTGGGTCCTATTGGCGGGTTTGAATCTCCCGCCACGGTCCCATTGGTTCCCCCAGTGGAGGGACTAGGATCCTAGTCCCCATTGTTATTCCTGCTTCAAGCTCGGGGTGTTCGCTGGCCCCCCCAGTGGTGGTCAGCATACAAAACATCCCCCCATAGTTCGGAACCACCCTAAGTAACATAGTCCTTGAGGTAGGACGGGGCCCGTTGCTCTCTCGTGGACCGACGGGGGGTCGGTACTGGAATCGCTGGGGCCCTGCTCGATGTGTCGGTGGGTCTTACCGGCGGAGGCTCTTCGGTTCCTGCGGCGCCTGCCGCTGGGGCCTCTTCTGCGACCGCCGGGGGAACGGGAGCCCAGTCCGGCTGCTCCCCCGCAGTGGGGGCCTGCGCGGGAAGTGCCGGCGTGTTCTCCTCAAAGTCTGGCCGGGGTTCCAGTCCCTCTGCACTTACATGTTCTGGGAGCATGCGCCTACGGAGTTGATCGATGTGCCTCCGCAGTAGTTGCCCACACTCGGTCGATACTTCATACATTCGGGTGCCCAAGGGACGGATGACACGGCCGGCCAGCCAAGCGGGCCCCCTGCCAAAGTTCTTGGTGAAAACCGTGTCTTCCGGGAAGAACCTGCGGGGCGCTTCCCGCTGCTCGGTCATGTGCCGGTCCTCTGGAGCCCGATCTGGGTGCAGACGGTCCAGGAGGGTCCGAGGCCTCCGGCCTAGGAGGAGCTCCGCGGGGCAGCGGCCGCTTACCGGATTGGGCGTGATGTGTTGTGCAAGGAGGACTTGTGCGATACGCCTCTCCCAATCTCCCTCCGTCAGGTGGCTCAGCGCTTCCTTTGTCGTCCGCACCATTCTTTCAGCTTGGCCGTTGGTCGCGGGGTGGAATGGCGCTGACCTGATGTGCTGGATCAGGTTGCCACTGAGGAACTGCTGAAACTCTTCTGACGTGAACGCTGTCCCGTTGTCTGAGACGATGGTGTCTGGCAGACCGTGGGTGGCGAACAGCTGTCGGAGGACGCGGATGGTGGCCTTCGTGGACGTTGAGGAGACGGGGCTGACTTCTAGCCACTTGGTGTAGGAGTCCACCGTCACCAGAAACAACAGTCCATGGAATGGCCCGGCAAAATCAATGTGTAGCCGGGACCACGGAGTGTGGGTGGATTCCCACGACTGGGAAGGTGCCCCTGGTGGGCTGGGTCTCACTGACTGGCAGGTAGGGCACCGCTTCACCCAGGCCTCGACCTCGGCGTCGATGCCAGGCCACCAGACGTAGCTCCGAGCGAGGCCCTTCATCCGCACGATGCCGGGGTGAGTCTCGTGCAGGGCTTGCAGTACCCTTTGTCTCAGGGTGTTGGGGACCACGACCCGGTCCCCCCACAGCAGGCAACCTTTGTGCACCGACAACTCCTCTCTTCGTCATGCGAAAGCCGCGAATTCTGGCCCCTCCACCTTGGCCACCCCTTCACCACCCAGCCCAGCACGCGGGATAGGATGGGGTCCCGGGCGAGCGGCAGGCGATGTCAGCGGCCTGGAGTGGAGCTTCGGGGAGGTCCTCGAGCTGGAGAACACGGTGTGCAGGGGCCGGGTCCTCCATGACGTCCGGCAAGGGCAGGCGGCTGAGGGCGTTCCGGAACACGGTGGCCTGCTGGGGTCCCCACACCCATGGGGCTTGTTTGTCCAACAGGCGATGGAGAGGCTCCGCTACCGCCGCCTTGTGGGGCAGGAAGGTGTGGTAAAAGTTCAGGATACCGAGAAAAGCCTGCAATTCCGCCTTAGGCTTAGGCGGCGGCGCCTCCACAATCGCTTTGACTTTGTCGCGGGTTGGGTGGAGGCTCTCAGCGT
The DNA here is from genome assembly GCF_001447785.1 of Gekko japonicus. Taxonomy (NCBI): domain Eukaryota; kingdom Metazoa; phylum Chordata; class Lepidosauria; order Squamata; family Gekkonidae; genus Gekko; species Gekko japonicus. Next base: position 632,402 of record NW_015164670.1, read on the forward strand.
CCACCGTGAACCCCAAAAAGTCCACTGAGGGCACCCCCAGGCGGCATTTGTCCAGTTTTACTTTCAGCCCAGCGTCCTGGAAACGGCTGAGCACGGCGCGGAAGCGGACGGCGAATTCGGCGGGCGTGGCTGCGGCGATCATCACATCATCAAAGAAAAGAAGGGCATGACGCCGGGGATCCCTTTAAGCAAAGAGTCCATTAGTTGCTGGAACAGCCCAGGTGCCACGCTCACCCCAAAACTTAGTCGCTTCACACGGAATGCCCCCCGGTGGGTAACTATGGTTTGTGCTTCCGCTGTTGCCTCGTCCACTGGCAACTGCTGGTAAGCCTGGGCGAGATCCAATTTGCCAAAGATCTTCGCCCCCCCCCCAAGGTGGCAAGAACGTGGCTAACTACAGGGACCCGGTACACGTGGTCCTGTAGCGCCTTGTTCAACGTGCATTTATAGTCCGTGCAGATGCGGACTGCCCCATTAGGTTTGTTTACAATGACTATGGGGGTCTCCCACGCGGCGTGGGAGACAGGCTCCAGGATGCCTTGAGCTACCAGGCGGTCGAGTTCCACGTCGATCTTGGGTTTGACCGACAGCGGAACTGTCCTGGCTCGCATCCTAATGGGGGCCACTCCCTTGATCGGCACCGGGTTACGTTGGAAGTCCATAAGCGTAATTTGGGCTGGGCGCAATCGGGGTCCCCCCTTGGGACAGAGGCGCCTCAGGGTTGCCACGGAGATTATTGAGGCAGTGGAACCCGAATCCACCTCCATCTTACAATGGGATCCCTCTATAGTGACGGTGGCCATGAACTTGGGGGAGGGGGACTTGCCGGGGAGTAGCAATACCTTCTCCACTGTCTGGGTGAGGAGGTAGATGTCCTCGGCGCCGGCATCCTGCTCGAAGTAGGTCTCCGCCTTTGGGTGAGCTGCCTTGGAGCGGCAAGCCTTCGCGATGTGGCCCGTGCGGCCACAGTTGTGGCAAGTGGCGTTGCGGAGCCTGCAGGTCTTGCGGTCATGCAGGTCCCCGCAGCTGGCACACGCGGATGTGCTGGGAAGCTGGCGGCCAGTGCTTGGGTGCGGCGCTTGTGTGCGGTGTGGTGCTTGGGTGCATTGCGGTGCTTGAGTGCGCTGTGGCGCTTGAGTGCGCGGCCGGGCCCCTCCGTAGGCCCGGTGGATGTCCTGCTCCTCGGGACCCTCTGACTCGACCTGGTGGGCTGCGGGGGGGCCGGTGTGTGACCTCTCCCACGCGACTGCTGCGGCGAGGGCCCCCTTGAGGTCGACCTTCTCCATGGCCATGAGCTTTCGTCGGAGCTTCTCCTCACGCAAGCCCACGACGAAGTGATCCTGGAGGGCGTCGTCTAAATGTGCCCCGAAGTTGCAGTCGGCGGCGAGAGGGCGCAGCTCTGCCAGGAACTCGGTGGCGGTCTCTCGGCCCAGCTGGTTGCGGGTGTAGAAGGTCACCCTGCAGGTCAGCTCTGTAGGTTTAGGCGAGAAGTAATTTTGCACCGCCTTTACGATTTCTTCGAAGGTGCATGCGTCTAGGTCCGTCGGGGACAGCAATCTTTCGGCCAGGGACACGACGGCGGCCAGGGACACGACGGCAGTGCTTTTTCAGTAGTTCTTGAGGAAGAATGCATTACAAATTGCATTATGTTGAAACAGATGAAGATGTGTAGATTCTGCCCCCCCCCCCCCCCCGAAAGACATGTGAACATCAGGAGACAGGAATCTAGGAGACCTATGAGCAAAATTGCAGGAACCCAATTGAAGAAGAGAGAAGAGAAGGGATTGGATTTATACCCTACCCTTCACTACCCAAAGGAGTCTCAGAGTGGCTTACAGACTCCTTTCCCTTCCCCTCCCCACAACAGACACCCTGTGAGGTGGGGCTGAGACAGCTCTTGACAGAAACTGCTCTTTATCAAGAACAGCTGTGCCAGAACTATGGCTTACCCAAGGTCATCCAGCAGGTGCAAGTGGAGGAGTGGGGAATCAAACCCGATTCTCCCAGATTAGAGTCTGTGCACTTAACCACTACACCAGACTAGCTCACTGTTTAAGACAATTGCACTTAAACTTGTGTATGAACTATTTGTAGAATTTTTGTCTTGTGGGATAAGGGACATGACCAATCTTAAAGGGGCGTGCTGTTTGCTGTGTTTGTCTGGGTGCTCCACCATACTGCCCTGACCTGGATAGCCCAGGCTAGCCTGATCTCATGAGATCTCGGAAGCTAAGCAGGATCAACCCTGCTTAGTACTTGGATGGGAGACCACCAAGAAAGTCTGGGGATGCTTTGCAGAGGCAGGCAATGGCAAACCACCTCTGAACACCTCCTGCTTGGAAACCTATAGGGTCAGCCTATATTGGTTGTGTCTTGTTGGCAAAACAAACAAACAAAGCCCCACAAAACCATGCTGAGTTGCGGAATATTCATGTGATTAGCAACTGGCTATTATTTGCTATACTTTCGAACTGTCATGCATATTACATTATTATGGGCACGGCACAAGTACATATCCCAGAGTCAAGATCACCCAAAGCTCTCTGCTGCATAGACAAGCTGTAGCAAGCACATGTTTGCTGCCATGGGACTTGTGAGAAAGTCTCCAGCATTCAATAACAAGCAGAGGAGACATCTTGCCCTGACCTTTGTTGCACTTCTTCTACCCAGCGGGGGTGGTCTGTTGCAAAGTAAATGACAGGCCCGTTCAAAATTGGGGGTGGACATTTACTGACAAAGAATTCAAAACCCAGGGGTGGGAATACAGAGCTGGCGCCACCAATCTTTTCATGGTTCTCCATGCATGGATTTCCACCATGTGGGGCTTTAGATGGAAGGACATGGAATCAGCTTCCCATGCTGATTAAAAAAAAAAAAAAAAAAAAAAGACAGGGAAGCAACATGCCAGGTTAGATTAGTACCTTTCCCCAAACAAACATGAAGCATGCATGGGAGGAAAAGCCCCACTCCCCCCAAAAAAAACCAAGAAAAGACCCACAAGTGGATGATCTGTCACCAATGTGAATGCCTCTACATTTGCCAGAGCAATGAGAGCTATGCAGGGAATCATCACTATGCGGAAGCTGCCAAGAAGTCTTTAAATCAGTAGTTGGGTAGTATCTGAAGGTATTTGGTCACTCATACTGATACATGAAAATGTATAAAAATCTAGATTCGTCTCTCCCCCACGTTTCCTTAGCAAAACCTTTCTTACATTCTGCACACGAAGTACAACAAAGACTTTGGATTTGTTGAAAAATAAAATAGCAGGGTTCTGATCAGTTTCAACATTAGCAGATCAATCAACACTTCAGCAGATCAATCAATGGAAACTTGGGTCACAGACCTTAATCTTCTGATCTCAGCTATACTCAATTTCTCCATATTAGTCGAAAAATTTCCAATTGTAAAATATGTGAATTAGCTCCACATTTGCATGAACTGCTCCATTACCATTTTTAAACATCTCCTTGACCTTTGCATTGTGGTTTATCTGCAGACAAGAGAAAAGGGCCGGAAAATTCAGCATAGCAGGATATTTTCTGTCTCTCATCTTCACTGAAAACATGAGCAGCAAAATCACTTTTTAACAAAAGTCCTTACAGAAGGGAACTAATATAAATGTGCCTATGACATTATTTCTTCAGCCATGAGGTTTGTCACCAGTGACAAAGTTTATTACCCCCATCCTAAGATCCTGCTCAGAAGGGTTTATGATGGCTCTGTACCAGCAGCATATCTCCCAGTCACACTAGTATATCTGGAGATGTGCCAGCAGCAAGCCATTTCTATTTAATGCCAGTCAAGTGCCTGCATAACTGCTCCTCTGGCATAGTGGGGAGGGGGCATGAAGATTGTGCCATGGGCAAAGGAAGACTTAATTGGCTCTTTCAGCTCCCCCAGCCATGGGTATGGACCCCCAAATGCAATGTTACAACAGTGAAAATCCTGGGGTGGTTAGAGAATTGGACCCAAGTATAGATCAAGATGGGTAGCCATGTTAGTCTGTCTTTAGCAGTAGAAAAGAGCAAGTCCAGTAGCACTTTAAAGACTAACAAAATTTGTGGCAGGGTATGAGCTTTTCGTGAGTCACTGCTCTGAAGAAGTGAGCAGTGACTTACAAAAGCTCATACTTGCCACAAATTTTGTTAGTCTTTAAGGTGCTACTGGACTCTTACGCTTTTCTACGGCCCCAAGTATGTTAGGTCTCTTTCTGGGAACTGGACCCATGCCTCCCATTTGACATATGGGTTCCTTTTCTTGGTGAGCTATTGTGGAGAGGAGCTGCTTTTGTGGAAGCCGCAGCCCACAGGTAAGTATTCTTCTGGGTTTGCATTCCCCTTGCTTGTCCAAAGACTAGTGCTGCCCCTGTTGGGTAATCTAGATATGGAGCAGCCATGTCTTCTTCCCTTTAAAAAAAGGGTCCTTGACTTCAGGTGCAAACTTGAGCACATGTCAGCTATGCTGCCATGGGGGTTGGGATGTTCTTTCAGTGTCTGTGTAAATTGCTTTTGCATTCCTTTCTCTCTGCTTTGCGCTGCAATGCTTATCTCTAAAGAAGTACAGGTGGCAATGTGTGTTGTCTGCCTTCCAGGCCAGGCATGGGAGCCGAACAATTCCTAGCTTCGCATAATAACGCTTGCTGGCTCTAGCCCGCGCACTGGAGGGTGCCTAATTGGCCAGCGCAGGGGTGTGTGTGCATATGAATGCCCATGACAGTGTTTTAGTCGGAGAATGACAAAGACAGAAGAAATGGAGTTGCTCTAATAGTGAGGTGAGATGTAGCATGAGCAGTCGGGCTATAATGCAAAGCCTGACTGAATAATATCAATTGGACCTCATGGAAAGCCTATCAACATAACCATTGTTCAAGTTTACTACACAGGTACAGATGCTGATGAGGAAGAAACTGAAAACTTTTAATGCAGTGTCCAGGAAGAAACTGATCACATACCTACACAAGATGTCCTGTTATTTATAAGTGACTGGAATGCCAGAATGGGAAACAAAGCAGAATCAAATATTGTTGGAAAATTAGGGCTAGGAGCATGACATGAAGTAGAGGAGTGACTCACAGAATTCTGTAAATTCAACACGTTGTTCATTACAAATGGGGCTTTTTTTGGAAAAAGAGGTGCTGGAACTCTCAAGAGGAAAATGTTCAATCAGTGTACTGAAAACTCATGAACTTTTAGACATTTTAAAAAGAATTTTGTCAGACACTCCGGAACTCCATTTCGGCACGTTCCCCCAGAAAAAACGCCCTGATTGCAAACACATTTCAAGAAACAAATGATTGTATATGTGGACATCACTGCATGGCCAACACATAAATCAAATAGTTTATACAATTGGAAGCTGAAGATGGAAAAACTCTATTATCTCTGCTAAAACAAGACCAGGAGCTGATTGTGGTACACACTATGAGTTGCTAATATAAAAAATTAGAATAAAGCTGAAGAAAAACAGCAAAACATCATAGTGTCAAAATACAATCTAAACAACGTTCCTGAAGAATTTAAAGATCATGGAAAGAACAGATTTGTATTACTACATTCAAATGAATGGGAACTAGAAGAACTATGGGTTGTAACCAGAAATATTATCAAGGAAGACTGTGCAAAGACTATCCCTGTAGACAAAAGAAGTGAAAGGCCTCAATGGATGACTGATGAAATCATAAATAATAAAAAATCATAAATGAAATAATAAAATTGCTAAAGATAAATGAGAAGGAAAAGGTGACAGAAATGGAATTAGAAGTCTAAATGCAGTGTTCCAGCAACTGGCACACAGAGACAAAGAGAACTATTAAAATAACCAGTGTAAAGAGATAGAACAAGAAGAAAGAAAGAACAAGAGATCTATCCATAAGATTATAGAAATCAAGGAGAAATCTAAAGCAAGATTAAGCATGCTGAAAGGTCAGCACAGAAACACATTAATGGAACAGGACAAAATAAAGAAAAGATGGGAACAATACACTGAATAACTATACAAAAGAGCTGAAAGGATGACAGAGATCTCAAAGAAGAATTTGTTGAAGAGCCTGCAATTTTCGAAAGTGAAGTGAGAGCTGCACTAAGAGCAATTGGTATCTATTGATATCCCAGGAGTAAATGGGATATCAATAGAGCTATTTCAAGACACAGAAATGAAGTTAATCGCAATCTTAAGAATATGCCAACAAATATGGAAAACAAAACAATGGCTGTGATCACACACATTAAATAATCCACTTTCAATGCACTTTCCAACTGGATTTTTACTGTGTGAACTGGCAAAATCCACTTTGAAAGTGCATTGAATGGATTATTTAGTGTGTGTGATCACAGCCATAGATTACAACAAGGTTTTGACTGTGTGAATCATGAAAAACTATGTTTGGTTTTAAAAGAAATGGTTGTGCCACAACATCTGATTGTTTTGATGCACAATTTATACTCTTTACAAGAGGCTACTTTTAGGACAAAACATGGAAAAACAGAATGGCTTTCAATTGGCAAAGACAAGGATGTGTTTTATCTCCCTGCCTGTTCAATTTTTATGCAGAATGTATCAGAAGGAAAGATGGATTAGATTTAAATGAAGGTGGAGTGAAAATTGGTGGAAGGAATATTAACTGAGATATGCAGATGATACCACATTATTGGCAGAAAACAGTGAAGACTTGAAATAACTACCGATGAAGGTTAAAGCAGAGAGTGCTAAAGCAGGATTACAGCTGAACATCAATTGCAGAAGTTTAAGGCTAATGCTGAAGGAATTGAAATTGTTAAAGATTTTCTATTCCTTGGCTCCATCGTCAACAAAAAGGTAGACTGCAATCAAGAAATCAGAAGGAGATCGCAACTGGGAAGGGCAGCCACAAAGGAACATGAAAAGATCCTTAAGGATATGTCACTGATGATCATTATTTAGATAATTCATACCATAGTATTCCCCATTACTACATATGGGTGTGAAAGTTGGAGAATGAAGAAAGCTGAAAGGAAGAAAGTTGATTCATTTGAAATGTGGTGCTGGAAGACAGCTTTATGGATACCATGGATCACCAAAAAGATAAATAAAAGTGTTCTAGATCAAATCAAACCTGAATTCTCCCTAGAAGCTAAAATGACTAAACCGAGGCTATTGTCTTCTCATGATGTAACCAAAGTATGGGACTAGGTGGAAAATACAATATTGCAAGGACAAGAGGAAGACCCAACATGAGATGGATTGGTTCTATAAAGGATGCCACAGCCCACAGTTACCAAGACCTCAGCAAGGCTGTTAACTATAGGACGTTTTGAAGGTCATTAATTCATAGGGTCGCCATAAGTCAGAAGTGACTTGACAGCACTTAACACACACACACACACACACACACTGAGCAGTCACCAAGGGATGTTTATATGCTAATATGTATTTCCCATGCTTTCCCAGAATACCCCTGCAGCTAATGATGGCTCTCTGTTAACCTTTGCGAGAGAAAGAGAAAGGATTTCCTTAAGAAAACAACCAAGTTTTCTGTGAAATGAAATATAATTACCTATTATCAGATGTGCTGTAAAATGCAAGATGTATTAAAGCTGCTAAAAATATTGAAGCCCTAATTTCCCCATAATAGCATTTTAATTTCAGCAAATCATAGCTCAATTGTTACCGGACGTCTTGTTGCACAAATGCAATAAGAGGGTCCATCTCAGCTTTAAAGAAAAATACATTTCCCTTTCTTCGAGATCTTCAATTAAATACATTCCATTTTTTAATCTCAATTAAATCTTTGCAATAATCTAACCCCTCCTGACATAAAATTTTTACTTATCAAGTAAGAAAACAATGGCTATTAGCATTTAAAAGAATTTGTTTTTAAAGTAGCTGAAGTTTAATTGCTTGGCATATCAGAAAGCTGTTAGCTGCGCATTTGCATGAGCAAGCGGTGATGTTTAATTGATCACTGCAAATCCATTTAAATCAGAAGACCAAGTGAAAGCTCAACGGTGGGAGGAAGCCTTATTGCAGCTGGTGGAAAGTGCTGTCAAGTCGCCCATGCCTTATGGCAACCCTTTAGGGTTTTCAAGGCAAAAGATGAACAGAGGTGGTTTGCTATTGCCTGCCTCTGCGTAGCGACCCTGGACATCCTTGGTGGTTTCCCATCCAAGTAGTAACCAGGGCTGCTTAGTTTTTGAGATCTGATAACATTGGGCCAGCTACTTGAATGGAAAGGAGTCCCTGGTAATGTGGCAAGCGCTTCTCTTCAAGGTTTCCCAGGGATCCAGCTGATTCATTTGATGGAACTTCTTCTCAAAGATGAACCCAGAGAGCTGGAGTAGTGTTCTGTTTAGCATGTCGGACTATGATTGAGAGATGTGGGTCAAATCTCCACTTGCCATGAAACTTACTGGTGGGCCAGTCATTCTCTCTCTGCTTAACTCACAGTGTTCTTGGGAAGACAGAATTGATGAAGTCAAAGCCATGTACGCTGCGTGGGATCCAATTAACTACATTTTGTAAAAATTAGATAAGTAGATTGGGGGGGGGGGTGGACTAGCTCTTTCTTTGGACCAGGCTAAAGGCAGTCTGAGTATAACCCCTGAGCATTCACAGAGTGTAAACCTAACATTCACAAAGCAAAGCAGAAATACCTGGGTGAAGTGTCATATCATCATCTAAAATGTTAGCTTGCGTTTCCATAAAATGCACTTTGAAATCTTCAAGGTGTTTTGATATATTATTGACAGTTTCTCCACTGATGGAAACTACTTTTCCAGTAACTCAGCCTATTATCAATATGATTACATGTTTTGTTAAGTGTTGGCCTCTGAGACCCACCATGGCAGTCAGATTTATTCTGGAAAATGTTGCAGTTTTCTTATATCTTGTTAGAAGTCCTGCAGCCTGGCTGAATCTTTCTGTGGAAGTGTCAGGGTTGAGGACAGACTGACTCTAGCTACAGCAATTCAGTCTCAACCTGGTGCTGAAATGCAGTCCCTCTTTTCCATGCCAGGGGTCAGCAGCTGCCCTTAGATGTGCACTGGTGAATTGTGAAAAGGACAAAGGATTCCCCAAGGCACTCAATTAAAATTTGACCTTGTGGAGCCACCAAGAATCCAGATATGAGGTGGTGAATACATGCTTTCATGCTATCTCCCCAACTTCTGGTCTACAGCTGTACACTTGCTGACTTGAAGGTCAAGTTAGGCCAAGTTAGGCCAAACGTTTGGTGGAAAGATGCCGACAAGGCAGTACCTGCTAGTCCCTTGGAGTGCATGATGCACCAGCTGTTATGGGACACCTTGTCCAGTGGTTAGCTTGGTATAGATACCTGCTGGAAATTCCTGTGGAAGTTTCTCTGTCTTCCTTCCTTTTTTGCCATCAAATTGCAGCCAACATGGCGACCTTGTAGACTTTTCAGGGCAAAAGATATTTGGAGGTGGCTTGCTGTTACTTGCCTCTGTGCAGCAAACCTGGACTTCCTTGGTGGTCTCCCATCCAAGTACTAACCAGGGCTGATTCTGCTTAGCTGTCAAGATCAGATGAAGATGGGTAGCTGTGTTTGTCTGTAGCAGTAGAAAAGAACAAGAGTCCAGCAACACCTTAAAGACTAACAATGACTAACTCTGCCATGTATTTTGTTAGTCTTTAAGGTGCTACTGGACTCTTGCTCTTTTCTAAGATCTGATGAGATTGGGCTAGCCTGGGATATTCAGGTCAGGGCATTGTTCCCTTCGTGCGTGTGTTAAGTGCTGTCAAATTGCTTCTGACTTATGAATTAATATCCTCCAAAATGTCCTATCCTTAACAGCCTTGACCAGGTCTTGCAAACTGAGGGCCGTGGCATCCTTTATAGAGTCAATCCATCTCATGTTGGGTCTTCCTCTTTTCCTGCTGCCTTCAACTTTTCCTAGCATCTTCTCCTTAGGATGCATAAAAAAGATAGTACAGGTGATTGTGTGTAGTTGGTGTTGCCCTACTGGGAATACTTTAAAGTCATACAGTGAGTTCATGGGTGAATTGAGATTTGATCCAAAGATTTCAGGTTCAGGACTTATGCTGCTGACCACTGTATCACAGTATTCTGGCAAACTGGACACAAGTTCACTTAGAATGGAATATATCCTATGGACTGAGGCACCCTGCCTGTTCTTCAGCAGATAGAAGCATGTAGTCCCAGACAATAGACCATCACTTATATTAAATCAGAAAGCCAGCCAGATGGTGCAGTGGTTGGATAGGAAAAGATGTGGTAGTGCTTAAATTAACAATGGTGGTAGAAAGTGCTCACAAGTTGTAGCCTCATAGCAGTTTCAAAGCAAGAGATAAACCAGGTTTGCCATTCGTTGCCTCTGCATAGCAACCCTGGACTTCCTTGGTAGAATACATACATACTGAAGAGCCAGTGTAAAGTTAAATTGGGATAGTGTTACCCAATTGTATCTTCTCAGGGTCTTTTTCTTCCTATGGGCAAAGAAGCCTCTTCTTTGCCAGCTCCCCCCAAAATAGACAGTAGATGTGGATAGCGGTTGATCTCCAAGAGTAGTTGCATTCTCTTAACTTTTTTTTTTAATTTTTAGGAAACATGCAAAAAAAAGGCCAGTCAATTTCATAATTCATAATCTCAGTTTTATATAACTGGCATAAACATGGAAAAATAACTCTTATCAGTCACTATAACTGCTAAATGTTTCAGAAATTTAAATTAGCCTTTTTTATTCAGCTTATACATTTCTGATGCTAACAATTCATGGGCACTAAAATGCATGAAAACACTTTCTTCTGGCTGTTTTCCGATTGATTTGTTTACAGTTCCACCTAGAAATATGCCAGCCCCACCCATTTATTTATAGAAGAAGAAGAAGAAGAAGAGACTGGATTTCTACCCCACCCTTCACTTGGAGTCTCAGAGCGGCTTACAAACTCCTTTCCCTTCCCCTCCCCGTGAGGTGGGTGGGGCTGAGAGAACTCTGACACAAACTGCTCTTTCAGGAACAGCTGTGCCCGAGCTTGTGACTGACCCAAGGTCACATCAGCAGGTGCAAGTGGAGGAGTGGGGAATCAAAACCTGATTTTCCCAGATTAGAGTCCGCACATTTAACCACTACACCAAACTGGCTTATATGTTTATTTACTTTGTTTGTAACCTACCTTTCTACCCACTGGGGACCCAAATCGTTCTCCTCTCCTCCATTCTAAAGCTACAAACCATTGCAAACATTCGTAGGTACCAATGGTTAGTAATTTAAATTCTTCTTTGCAACTAAAGGTAAATTTAAAGTTTCTAGGGCCCTGGTCACACGGGAGGCTTTGATCTGCGAGAGGGACGGATCGGGGGTGCAGCAAGCAGGCGCAATCACACCACAACATCTGGGAAGCGGCGCACACCCATCCCCGATCCGTCTCTTCCGGCCGAAGATGCAGATCAAAAAACCCCCCTACAAAACACTACTACTTACCAGAAAATCTGAAACAGGGGCGGCTGTGGGATTGCTGGCGCGCCTGTCTCCGGCAGCATGCGAGGCCCTTGGCCAAACTGCGCAGGCGCACACATGCACAGCGGGCTGCCTCACTCACCGATCTGTGGTCCCCCCCCCGGCATCTGATCGGGGCATCTATCTGATCCTGCCGCCGTGCATCACTTCAGCCGCACCTTTTCCCCCAGTGTGACCAGGGCCTAGGTCAATCAATTAATCAGTTATCACATGGCATTGTGTGTGGAATAGCCAGGAGATCCTTGCAAGGGATTGTTTGACTGCTGAAGCTGTAGCTCTTTTTTTCACACCACTACATGGCGAGCTATGCTTATATTTAGTCTGAGAGTGCTGTGACTTGACTAAGGTCTCAGAGCTAGCTTCAAGTGGGGAAGTGGGGAACTGAACCCGGCTCTCCAGATTAGAGTCCACCACTCTTTAGCACTACACCAGACTGGCTCTCTAGTTTCTAGGTATTCAGACTGTCAACATTATCTGTATTGCTAGTGAACGGGGCAGCCCTAAGAGCCCAGACTAACCCAATCTTGTCAGGGCTTGGAAGATAAGCAGAGTCAATATTTGGATGGGAGACAGGTCCATAGCTACAGTTTGGAGGCTCTGCCCACTTCCTTAAAGGGACAGCCCCCTTCCTTAAAGCCTCCCCCCCACTTCTTAAAGGTCCTCTGCTTCTTCTCAAAAGCATTTAAAAGGATCATTTAAATGCTTTTGAGAAGAACCAGGGGGATGCTACCCCCCTTCATCATGCAAATAATGGCAGCCCCACCAGAAAATGTTTTGCCCCTCAAGCCACAAAATCCTGGCTATGGGCCTGATGGGAGATCACCAAGAAAGACTCTGCAGAGGAAGTCAATGGCAAACCACCTCTGCTTCTCCTTTGCCTTGAAAGCCCCATGAGGTAGAACTTCATGGGACTGCCATGAGTCAGTTGCAACCTGACAGTGCAATTGACCTTTACTTTAATGAGCTTTGCAGCAAAACTCAGTGACTGCTGTTTGGATGACTCAAAAGCTCAGTGTCAAGACTGGAAATAATGCTGGGAGTAACGTCAGCACTGCAGTGACACACGATACGGTGACATGGGCAATCCAATGATAGACTTGCTTTGCTGACTGCAGATAAGAGGCTGGTTGTCATCCAGGGCCAGTTCCAGCTTTTGTGGGGGGCCCTTCCTCACAGGTTCCTTCCTCCCACCTGCCACCCACCTGCCATTGTATCCTCCCACCCCTGCACTCACACTGCCTGCAGTGCTTGCAAGTGGGACGGGAAGGGCACAGGTAAGGGGCTATGCATGGGTGGGGACTTGGAGGCAGCTGAGCCCACGAGAAGCCCTCGGCCCTGGCAGGTGCCTCACCTCAGGGTATGCTGATGCTGGCTTTGTTGTTGCCCGTGAACCTGTTAGACTTTGCAGCCTAGTGGTCAGAAAGAAAACACAGCCATTCCAATGGGGTGGGTGGGTAGGTGGGGCCAGGTTCTACAGAAATCCAACACAGTGGCACTGGGCAGAAGCCTGCTGAACTATGGAAGCTGGCAGAGCAGAGTCCTGCTCTCTTCCTGGCCTGGAGTGTGGGTTTAGTTAAGCTTGTGTCCTGACTGCAGGGCATGAATACATGATGGTGTCTTATACTGAATGAGACCATTGGTCCATCAAGGTCAGTACTGTCTATTCAGGCTGGCAGTGGCTCTCCAAGGTCTCAGGCAGAGGTCTTTCACACCACTTCTTACCTGGTTTCCTTCAACTGGAGATACCAGGGATTGAACCTGGGACCTTCTGCATACCAAACAGATGCTCTTCCGCAGCCCCTCCCTATCTGTTGCCCAGGCCAGAAACACTGTGAATTGCTCAGTCATTACAGAACATTCTCCCCTTGTGTGTAGTGAAGAGTCCAAACTTCTGGGAGAAACTTCTTCTCAACTTCCTCCGTCGTGAGGAGGAATAGGACGGTGTTTCTTGGCATTGCATCCTACTCAAGAGCATGCAGATACTTACTATTCCATTAACAAGATCATTACAAGCATCGAACAGGATTATTTGAAATTTTAAGCAGCAAAACCCATTCCTAAGTGTGGTATGGCTGCTGAATAAGCACTTTGACTGATTTATTTTAATTTATTAGGGTCCCTTTAAAAGGTACTGGCTTAATAATGCTTTCTACTAATGGACACAAGAGTACTTTTTAGCAACTTCCTGAGGTGACCAATTGTTAATAAGGGCTGTTACATTCATTAATGGAGACAATGACTCTGCGTGAGGCACCTGAAGGCAGGGGGAGAAGCAGATCGTGCCAGAGGCCTTTTGCCCTGGTTCAACTGTGTGGCTTAAGTTATGCAGACTACAAGCTGTTTAAACTGATAAATGAAATCATTGGCAGCTTCTTCATTTCTATAGCCGAAACGGTCCACAGATACTTTAAAAGCTATTTAAAAACAAACCAAACATCACTTCCACAGCATGAGAATCGGGTATAATAGGTACCAGAAGAAAGGTGGCCCCGATCGGGATGGCCCAGGCTAGCCCAGTCCATTAGATCTGGAAGCAAAGCAGAGTCAGTCCTGGTTGGTACTTGGGTGGGAGACCACCAAGGAAATCCAGGGTTGCTGCGCATAGGCAAACGATGGCAAACCACCTCTGTTCATTTCTTGCCTTGAAAACCCCATGAGAGGGCTGCGACTTGATGGCACTTCCCACGACCCAAAGGAAGATTAAGGATGTCCTTCCTCCAGCTTTCTTTCCAGGGATGGCATTCACACACAGGCCATTTCTGCAGTAGGGAATTCCCTGCATTGATGTTTTAAAAACTGTGTTATGTGAAAATTTCTGCAATAGATTTTTTCTCACCAGGCACAAACCCAAAGTTTTCTCCTTCTTACCTTGCATTTTTAGAACCCCCAGTTTTAGCAAGTTCTGAAAATGTGGGATAAGAAGGAGAAACTTCCTGTCTGTGCCTGGTGAGGAAAAATCTACTGAGGAAAATTTCACATGTTGCACAGTTTTTAAAATGTCAGTGTGGGGAATTTCACTAATATGGAAATGGTCATGGGCTTCCTCTTTGCTGCTTTCCAGATTTGGCGGCTAACATATAAAATAGCTAAATGTAATACAACATCAAACAGTTAACCATTAATTATCAAAATAGGGTTAGGTCCAGTCTAAATTTTCAAATGGCCAAATGGAAATTTCCTGTGTCCTCTGTCCCAATACATCCCACTGGTCTCCACCAAATGCTGCTTCTGGGGGATGGGGACCCTAAGGCATGACACAAGGACGGTGTGCAATGGGAAGAGGGAAATCAGTGGAAACTGGAGATTTAGTTTGGCTCTAAAATCAGTCTCAAGTTTCAAGCTCTTTTACAGGCAGGCAGCTAGGAGCTGGGGCTGAGCAAGTGGAAAAGCTGAGCCCTGGATGGCAAGTTCTCCCAATGGGAGTGGGGACTTTGTGTAGCACTGGCAGTGGGAGCAGACCATGCTGTTGAATTGAGACCGGCTCATGGCATCCCCATCCATGGGGTGTTCTAGGTAAAAGCTGAGCAGAGGTGGTTTGCCATTGCCTTTCTCCTCTTAGCAACTCCTTGGTGGCTTCCCATCCAAGTGGTAAGTGTGGCAACTCTCCTTGGCAGTCACATTCTGATGAGCTTGGGTTAAGTTGGGCTATTCAGGCTCTGTTGCAACCTCACTTTTAGTATTACAAATTTGTGTTCATGTATGCCCGTACAAAGACATGGAATAAGATAGCGTCTGGAGAACCAGCTTGTAGTCACTCTTTCATCCTGACTTTACTTCATTGGACCAAAACAATATTATTTTGTACACAAAAAGTCAGACACTGGCAATTCTGAAGGACATTTTCCACACGATGAAGGCAATCTTTGTTTGAATCATCCCATGGCTAGATGCATGCAGATCTCACACAAACTCCTGCGTGGAAATGACTCATCATCTGTAAGGCAGAGATGATGCTTAGTGGCAGATGGGCTGACAGAGACCTGTGCTAATCTGCAGTCTCCAACAGGCCAAAAGGGTAGTATGGCTTTGGTCACAAAGTTCCGCACACGCCACTAAAAATTTCAAGCACTGAGATTACCTAGCATACATGAACTGATTGCTCATGTCCCAGTGCAGGAGAAGAAGGGTGTCTAAAGTCCATTTGGAAGGAGTTCCCCACAGATCTGTTTACCACAAAGTGTGCTGTCGAGTCACAGCTGATCCATGAAGTTCTACCTCATTGGGTTTTCAAGAGATGACTTGCCATTGTCTTCCTCTGCATAGCAACCACAGTCTTCCTTGTCAGTCTCCTATCCAAGTACTGCCTATGGTCAACACCACTTAGCTTTCTGTGGGTGCATTGAAACTGCACTAGTCTAGGCTATTTACTGTTGGAGGGAATCAATCCTGGGGTTTAGGAAGGTTCTGGTCGTGGAGGAAAGTGCTGTCAAGTCACAGCTGACCTATCATGACCCCGTAGGGTTTTCAAGGCAAGAGATGTTCAGAGGTGGTTTGCCATTGCCTGCCTCCTCATCACGACCCTGGTATTCCTTGGAGGTCTCCTGTAATGTATTCGATAAACTGCCATTGAATGCATAATGTGTGATGAAAACATCTAATTGAAATGCTATGTTAAGCTTCGTCCTGGGCTAGGATCCAAATATATCCAATCACATTGTTAGCCCAGGAAGCACCTAACCAATCACTATCAACAAGCTCCCTGAGCGGGAATGTCCGCGATTGGTCCTTATGTATGCAACCTTATTGGTTGGTAAATGTACAGTAGGCGTGGCTACATTAGCCGGGAGAGTTTAAAAGCAGAGCTGCAATGTAAAAGCTGTTCTGGCTATCAGATGTTGATCCATGTTGGAGTTGTGTTTGAGTTGATGAATAAAGCTGAATCTTTGCTGAATCACTCTCCGACTACTTTGTTAAACGAGCGACTTAACATCACCCATCCAAATATTAGCCAGAGCCAATATCCTGCTTCTGAAAGAGCCCCTGGAAGAGCATTATGCTCTGGGAATAAGAACCTTCTGGTAGTCCCTGGCCTGGGAGAGGTCCCGCAGCGATGTTTTGCCAGACATTTGGTTGAGGGCAGTGAAAGTCTTGCAGTCTCATGTCCCCACTTTCTCCCCCACCCACTCCTCCTCATCCTCTCCACTCGAAGGGGTTGGTGGGTTCTGAACTTTTTCCTGCCATCTTGGATAATATGCTGATATGTTGTTGATGCTTTTAAGTATTTTAAAGTTGTTCTTAATTTTATTGTTTATTGTATTTGTCTTCTGATGTAAGCTGCCTTGAGCCCTGCTTGCAGGGAAGGGCGGCCTAATAAATCAAATTTAATAAATAATAAATAATAAATAAATAATAAGTATGACGAGATTGGGCTTGCCTGGGCTATCCAGGTCAGGGCTTGAACACAGACATGGATGTAATTGATCACTCAGCCAGGTCCTGTCCCATCAACTCTCCTACCAAGGGATAATAAATTAAGTGCTAATTAGCTGTGGGGATTTCGTTGGACCGCACAAGCTCAGACCACCGGCTTTCCTACCCA
>NW_015164670.1:649434-697088 GCF_001447785.1 Gekko japonicus
CCCCCCCAGTGCCTTTGAATTCTCAAAACTGCCGCTCTCCTTTAGCTGCCCAGGTTCCAGCTTCCATATATTATTCATTACAATCAAATATGACACAGTGGTGGCTCCATAAACTTGCTTTTCATATCAGAATTGCTTTTTATTGAGTAACACACACACTGGAGCCCCCCAGCTTCCCGCAGCCCAGCCTGAAATGAGCAGTTCTCTCATTGTAATAATGCGCCACTGTCATCTCCTTATTATCAGCATGATAAAAGATGAAATATTCACAGATGCTGCCCTCCTAACCTGATCACAGCTTGATATTTGAGCTTTGGAAATGAGTTTTATAAGCTTTAATATACTCCTTGGCGGAGTGACCCCTGAAATTAAACATTATTACAGAGCGGATATTTAAAAAGCCGGGGCCGCAAATTACATCAAAATGAAAATATTAAGGCGTATTACGGCTTTACCAAGTGGGAGTTTGCTGGTTAGGAAGCAGAGGATGCCATAAAACTCAGCGGGCTGGTGCCCAAAAACATCAAGGAAAAAATAACAGCAGTGGCATTTTGACTTCAGTTATTATATAGCTTGGGCAAAACTAAATTATGGGAATGTTTTTCCTCCCTCCAGGCTGGTTTTCCAGGGAGGGGGGGAAAACCACATTATTCTCAGGTTTATCTCTTTGGAGCTTTTTCACGCTGGGCTTCAGAAGCCCCTTTCTCCCCCCCCCCCAATACAAACACAAATAAAATAATATATAATGAAACCAAAGAGCACTGTGAGAAGGGAGTAAGCAAACAGACCCTTTGAAGAGTATTTTGATTCAGCTGGTTTTGGAGTTGCTGTGTTGACAGGCAGCTTTCCACCAATGCTTAGGCTGCACAGCTACACCTTCTTTGACAGCCAGGAGGAGGATGACGCAGAGAGACAGGAGGGGAACAGCTGCTACAGGTGCTCAATAGATCATGACTGGCTATAGTTCCTGATGAAAGTTGTGCTCCAACGAATAAGAATTCTAATCATACTCAAATATCGTTGGGGTATCATGCTTTAAACCCTGAACCGAATGGCCCAGGCTAGCCTAATCTCATCAGATTTTAGAAGCTAAGCAAGGATGACTCTGGTTAGTGCTTGGATGGGACAGACCACTGGGGAAGTCCAGGGTTGCTATGTGCAGGCAGGCAATGGCAAGCCACCTCTGTTTGCCCCTTGCCCTGAACACCTCCTGGAGTTGCTGTAAATCAGCTGAGCTAGCCTTAGAGTTGCCAATTTCCAGGTGGCAACAAGCAAGGAGAAGGTTGCCAAAAATTGGTCCCTTTAAGATTGTATTCCAGGAGGGTTTAGGTTCCGTTTGTATTTTGTATGTCTTTTAATATAACAACACACTTTGTACTTTGCATGATAGTTTATATTATATCACTATAAAATATTTTTGTAAAAAGCAGATTCTGTTTACATTTTTAAAGTTTGCTTTTGTATGTTTGGTAAATTTCCAGCTGGTGGCTGGAGATCTCCTGGAATTACAACTGATCTCCAGGAGACAGAGGTCACTTCACCTGGAGAAAATGGCTGATTTTGGAGGGTGGCCTCTATGGCATTATACCCCATTGAAGTCCCTCCCCTCCACATGCCCCACCTCCTCAGGCTCCATCCCCCAAATCTCCAGATATTTCGCAACCCGGAGCTGGCAACCCTAGCTAGCTTGGACCCTCTAGGTTAGGGCCTTTAAACTATGTATTTTGAGAAATGTTTTAAGTCTGAAATCTAACTGAGGGGAGTGTGTAAAGAATACATTTTCTTATAGAATGACTTTAGCCAGTGTTTTAAGGGCTAGACTTGCCCTCTCTGTTCACTTGGAGTTCTTGGGCAAAGATATTTAGGAGGAATTCTGCTTCTATCTAGGAATGATCACCAAAATTAAACAATGAGTCTCCGGTGAGTGTCAGGCCAGCAAGAGTGAAAGTTTATCAGTTCAGACAAGATTGAACAGTCAAGCCAAGTGGCTAGGAGATACAGCATGGCTGGAAAGCCAGACATGAATGACAGGCAAGGTCAGCAAGCCATAGCAGCTGTTCTGCTCTGTCCTCAACTGCCTGGTGACTCTCTCGGGCATGCTGCTGTCTTTTAGGTTTCAGAGGTTTGGAAGGGCAAGGACAACCAAGCTGGCAGTGACATGGTTTTTGCCTTGGATCGGCTGCCCTCTGTCGTGAAGAGAGAGGTAGGATGGCCTCTGCTGGGAGGCAAAGGAGGTCTTCATCGAAGACACAGGAAGCCCAAGTGCAGGGGAGAAGAGGAGTAATCAGAAATACCCTGGGAAAGAGAGGTAATAAAACCAGCACTGTGGTGGCTGCTGCCACTGAAACATTGTTATTTGAATCTGCATAACCAATTGAACCTTTAGTGGCAAATCAGAAGCCCTCTTGGGCAAAAAGCTTTGAGTTGGGTCTGATTGTTCCATTCCAATTTTGCTTTTAGAACCAGCATTCCATCCAGAAAACAACAGAAGCCTACATATGAATTTCCAGTTTTCTCCTGTAAGAAATTGTGTTGCAGAACCATACAAGCATTAAGTTGAGGATTCATAGATCCGGAAAAAATAACTTGAATTTTAAGCAATGACTTCTACCTGACACTGACACAACAAAGGCAAGTTGGGACAAAGAGTGTCTTTTCTTACACATGAAGTGCCAAGGCCCCAATGACTCAGCCAAGTTCAGCCAAGGAGGGAGTATGGACTTACACATTGGTGGTTGTACATTATACATGTCTAAGCTTTGAGATGGGTCTGATTGTTCCATTCCAGTTTTGCATTTAGAACCAGCATTCCATCCAGCCACCAGCAAGTGTGAAAACACATGAGCGCATATTCCCTCCTGAATATGTGTGTATACTCTGACATGCACCGACTCTTATCATAAGCTTCCACACTCCTAGGACATAAGGTTATCAACTCCGGGTTGGGAAATTCCTGGAGATTTGGGATGTGTGGAGCCATGGGGAGGGGAGAGTTTAGGGAGGGGCGGGACCTCAGCAGGGTATAATGCCATAGGCTCCACCCTTTAAAGCAGCTATTTTCTTCAAGGGAACTGATGTTTGTAGTTTGAAAATCCATTCAGTGGCAGACCTACATTTTTGGGACCCTGAAGCTTGAACTGTTATGTGGGGCCCCTTCTCAATCAGCAACAATGTGTGCTGACTGAAACGGGTATTAGAGCATATTCTAAGCTATTAAGTACTTCAACCCACTGGCTTATGATTCCGTCACTAAAATAGCCTTATTTTAATTAAAATACTTTTTAAAACTCCATCAATTTTGTTGGAAAATTCACTCCTTAAAAAAAAAGTTGCTTCAGGGGCCCTCCACGCTTAGGGGCTCTGAAGCTTAAGCTACATTAGTTTCATAGTAGATCCAGATCCACGGCAATTCCAGGAAACCTCTAGGGTTGCCAGGCAGTGTACAAAGCTGTATTTTTCTTTTAATTTTTCTCTCTCTGCAGGATGATTGTGTCCCCCTCCTTTGGCTCCAGTTGGCCATTGGTGGGCAAGGGCTGCAACTTGTTGGAGGTCTCCTGCCAAGGTTGCCAATCTCCAGTTGGGGCCTGGAGATCTCCCAGAATTACAACTTTCCAGATGACAGAGATTAGTTTCCATGGTGAAAATGGCTGCTTTGGAGGGCAGATGGCATTATACCCTGCTGAGGTCCCTTCCCTCCCAAATCCCTAGGAATTTTCCAGTTCAGAGTTGGCAACCATATTCCTGGCGTAAGCAGGCCAATGGGAACCCTGCTGTACCTGGATGTGGGCAACCATACCAGGCCAGCTGCAGATTTTTCCTGCTCACAAAGCAAGAAGTGGAGGCTACCTTTAGGTATGTAAAGAGCACCTTCCAAGTGTCTGAGCCCATTCACTGTATCTCCTCTCCCTCCCCCGAGGCCCAGTATGTCTGCTGCTTTCAGAGTGTTTCTTCACTGTACTGTCCTGGCAACTTGGAACATCACCAAGTCAATGCAAGTGTAATATTCCCTTCACTGTGATCCAGCCAAAGCTCTTCCTAAATTGAGCTCAGCAGGAGTAAGTCCAGGGACCTCGTAACTAGTGGAAATGATTGCAAATCAGAATTCATATATGTTCCTGTCTCAGTAGGCACTCTCATCCCCCATGAAGGAAGCAATCATCTCTTTCAAATTCCTGTTTGCCCTTTCACTCAGACGTGTTCGAAGATAATACAAGATGGATGGTTGTTTTGCGGCATATGCCTGGGACAGGATTGCTGAGTGATGCAGCAGCCAATCAGTGGTTACCTCGTCCTTCCTTGGGAGGGGTAAACTCTGCTGACTCCATTTCTAAACCTGTCTTGGATTTATTGCATTCCATTTTTGTCTGGGTCAGTCACAGTTCTCTCAGAACTCTCTCGGCCCCATCTGCCTCACAGGGTGTCTGTTCTGGGGAGAGGAAGGGAAGGCGATTGTAAGCAGCTCTGAGACTCCTTTGGGTAGTGAAAAGCAGGATATAAAAACCAACTCCTCCTCCTACTCCTTCTTCTTCTTCCTGAACTTCTTTGAAGAAAGGTAGGATGATGATGATAAACTGAGCATCAGGGAAAAGTGGACAGACTTTCTGGCACAAAGAAACTGTTGAACTTGTTCCAGGCTGACCACAGGCTGTGGATCTGAGAGAAGTCTCGCTGTTGGTTTGCTGAGGTGGGAGACAGCAGCGGACCATTGTCTCATCTGCTAGGGACAGATATTGGCTATATCTTACAGGTCCCTGACCTGGATGGCCCAAGCTAGCCCAATCTCATCAGATCTTGGAAGCTACGCATGTCAGTCCTGGTTAGTACTTGGATGGGAGACCACCAAGAAAGTCCAGGGTTGCTATGCATAAACCAGGCCATGGCAAACCACCTCTGTTTGCCCCTTGCCCTGAAAACCCTATGGGGTAACCATATGTTGGCTGCAACTTGATGGCACTTTCCATCATACCTTATAGGACTGTTGTAAAGATTTCTGTGATCATGTCCATGGCCCCGGTCTCACGGGAGGTTTAGGGCCGGAAGAGGGACAGATCGGGGGCGCAGCAAACGGGTGCGATCAAACCACAACATCTGGGAAGCGGCGCGCACCCATCCCCGATCTGGCCCTTCAGGCCGAAAATGTGCAGCAAAAAAGAACCTGCTAAAGAGCAGGACTTACCTAAAGTGCCACAGCAAGTGCGGCTGTCGGATTGCCAGTGCGGCCGTCTGCAGGAGCAACCGAGGCTCCCAGCCGAACTGCGCATGCGCACACATGCGCCGTCGGCGGCCTCGCGCTCCCTTCCATGGCTTTCTCCCCGGCATCTGATCGTGCCGGGGAGCAACTGCGCAGCGGCTCACGGGATCTGTGTGATCCCGCCGCTGCGTGTCTCTTTTGGTGTGGCTTTCAATTTCCCCCCGTGTGGCAGGGGCCTGTGAAGGGCTTTGAACACTGAAATGTGGAGTATTATTAGTATTCTCAGGATGCTCATTAAAAGCTGGGCATTATGGCTGGCTATTTATCCTCATACTCTGACCTCTGCTAATTTTTGTTGTTGTTCAGTCTCACAGTCCAGTCCGACCCTTTGCGACCCCATGGACCAGCTCCCGCCAGGCCCTCCTGTCTTCCGCCATCCTCTGAAGTTGGCTCAATTTCATGTTTGTTGCATCTATGACACTGTCTAACCATCTCATCCTTTGCCGTCCCCGTCTTCTTTGACCTTCAATCTTTCCTAGCATCAGGGTCTTCTCCAGTGAGTGCTTCCCTTCTCATTTGGTGGCTGTGGCGGAACGGGCCCGCGTCCGCTGGCAGACCCTGCTCTGCCCACCCCTCCTTTGCCTTCTCTGGCACCTGAAGGGGCAGTTTTTCACCACTGCCTCTGGGTATTGCTGCCACCACTGTCCCTGTCTTGGGCTCTGGTTAGGCGGGACAGCCTCCTAACCTCCCTCTGCTGTTGTCAGGAACCCACCTTGGGGCTTCCTGGTAATCTTCGGGGCTCCCCTGGAGAGTTGGCAACTGACCGTTTCATATTAACAGTGAACTGAAGAATCAAAATAAAGGTGAAAAATAAATCGCTCCATCTCTCCCTTCACTACACATACCCTGTCTAGATGGTCTGCAGGGCAGGCACATGACTTGCTTTCCCTGGAGGAAGTTAGATTAGCACCACTCCCAACATGGCCTCCTGCAGACTCCAGCCGACAGCCTGACTGGCTCCAGACTTCAGGCAGACCGACCTCAGTTCTCAAAAACGGTTTCCCGCCCAAAAGCTCCACTATATCCAACAGCCCTTCCCACCCAGGAAGTGGCTCTCCCTCCTGCAGCATTCTGGGGCAGATCTCCTCACAGCCTTGATGGACTTCCTGTCCTCTCTAGGGAGCTGCCCTCTGACTGCTGGTTGGAACAAGGAGGGGGGGGAATAAGGAGGAGACTAGGCCAAGGCCTACCTCAGGTTTGATAGTCCCCTCCTATCTGGCCCACACCAACTTAAACATAGGTATAAAATGGCGTTTCTCCACAGTGGCCAAAGTATTTGAGCTTCAGTTTCATTATCTGGCCTTCCAGGGAACAGGTTGATTTCTTTTAGGATTGACTGATTTGATCTTCTTGCAGTCCAAGGGACTCTCAAGAGTCTTCTCCAGCACCATAGTTCAAAAGAATCTATTCTTCGGTGCTCGGCCTTCCTTATAGTCCAACTCTCGCAGCCTTACATGACTATTGGGACTTTTGTTGGCAGGGTGATGTCTCTACTTTTTATCATGCTGTTTAGGTTCGCCATCGCTTTCCTCCCAAGGAGCAGGGTTCAAGGACAGAAGGGACTTCATTAGAATATAATGCAATAGAATCCACCTTCCAAAACAGCCGTTTTCCCCAGGGGAATTGATCTCTTTTACCTGGAGACCAGTTGTAATCTCAGGAGATCTCCAACCACCCCCTGGAGACTGGCAACTCTTTTCTCAAAACTACAGAAATTAAGACTTTTAGTCACAGAGTCTTTATTTTTGAAGGTTCTGGATTCGTACGTTTTTGACCTGAAAGAAATGTGGTGATTAGGAAATCCCTCAACCCGATATTGAAAACGTATGGAGCAAAGTACAAATGGAAGCTGCATATCTGAACTGGATGAGGGATGTTTCGTGCGCCCTCCTGTACTGAGGATAGGGCAGTCAGGTCCCCCCTGCAATAATGAAAGATTTGCCACCCCAGGCTCCGCCCCTCCTGCTACTTGCTGCTCAATGGAGCAGTGGGAGCAAAAGTGACAAAAGTGCCAATGTTGTGCCATCACTTCCAGTGCAAACCTGAAAGTGATGGAAGTACCATATTTACTCAAATGCAAGACTAGATTCCCTCCCCCCGAGTATGGCATTAATAAAAGAGGGAGTTGTTTTATATTTGCATACAAGTTATTATAGCTATATCTAGTAATACATTTTTTGTGTAGAACGTTTTTCTTCCTTTTGAGTAAATGCAGTAACATCATGGTGTTGGTGCATCACTGATCATGAGGACTATGCTCCTCCCACCTGTGTCTCCCTGGGGTTGCAAGGACTGGGCTGGCAACTCAACGTTTTGTGGCTCCTGAAGAACAACACACATGCTGAGACCTGGCTGGCCCATTATAGCTGGGGCAGGATTATCTTTTCACTTAAACGGATGAACTAATTTTTTCCCTGGGAGTTCCCTGAGAATGCAGAGGCCTCTTCCTTGTCTGTGGATGACCCTGTTTTGTGGCTCTCCTGCTGCATGCAGGATAGGGTTGCCAACCTCCAGGTGAGAACGGGAGACCTCCCAGTATTGCAATTGATCTCCAGGTGACAGAGATCAGTTCCACTGGAGAAAATGGCAGCTTTGGCAGGTGTACTCTGGCATTATAACCCACTGAGATTCTTCCCCTCCCCAAACTCCCTTCCCCCAAAATCTCCCAGTATTTCCCAGCCCAGAGTTGGCAACCCTAATGCAGAGCCATCAAGCTGAGTGCTAGAAAGAGTAATCATGATGTAATTCATTGGACAAGCAGATGCTTTGCATGAATAAAGGTCCCCAGTTCAGTTTCCGACATCTCTAATTATAGGAGGTCAGGTAGCAAATTATGACTATGCCTGAGATCTGGTGAATGCACAGATGAACCACTGTGAGTTGCCAGCCTCCAGGTGGAGCCTGGAGATTTCTTAGAATTGCAGCTGATCTCCAGACTACAGAGCTCCACTCCCCTGGAGAAAACAGTGGAGGGTGGAATCTGTGGCATTATACCCATAAGGTCCACTCCTCTGATCTGTATTAGTCCTCATCCTAAATATGCCTGTGTCCCAAGCCAGGCAGTAAAGATTCTGCGACTCTAGCTGTGGATAGGGTTTGCTGAGCAGGATCTAGAGGATCTAGAGGATGGGATCCATCTTTGCAACTTGTACTCAAAATAAACTATTTTGCAAGCGTTCAGGAGGGCTGCCCTGAATTCTGGCATAGACGGCCTTGCTCTACCCCTCTGAGAAGCGGTGCTGATGAACAAACAATACTGTTTTTTTCTCCCTGCAAAGCAGAGATAACTCACTCTGCATTTCAATGAGGTTCTCCTGGCAGAGAAGAGGAGCTGATTGCATTAGTGCTGCCTCTCTTTCTAGAGATAGAATATAGAGCAGTTTTGCTGAGTTCCAGTTTCTCGGGGGAGCACGACAGAAGTCACCTCCCAAGCACGGCACAGTCTGAGTAATAGTCCCAATGAATAAACATAAGGATAACTTGAGTGGGGTGAGTGGCAGAGGAGGGGGAGGCAGTCTGACTAATGGAGAGTCCAGAAAGCAGTTTCCCCCATGGCTGGTTGCGTGCAGGCATGCTAAAACGGGAGTGGGGAGGAGAGATTATAGATCAGAAGTGCCAGCTGAGAGGGCCTTTCCTAACAGGTGATCTTGGCCTGTGCCACCTGCACTGACAAGGGATGCTCAAATGCCTGCTAGTTCAGTCCACTTCTTATTTGCTGTTGGTGACCAGGCAGCCAATTATTTCACAGGCCGTTTGACTGTTCACAACCAGTTTGTGTATATTTGCAGTAACATTAGAAGCCAACTTGCAGCCATTAGAAGCCAACTCCTAGCTGATGAGTGATCAGCTGGGAGTCGGCTTTGGCTACTGATCTCTTACTGGAGACATTCTGGTGTGTACCCAGCAATGTTTCTCGATTCCAGCCCAAATTGGCCACTTCGTATGCAGGAACTGAGGAGAATCTGCAACTCATGTCTGACTGTTGCACAGGACTGGGACTGCAGACTCAATCTGTGTACTCCATAATGTGTGAATTGAGATGTGAAGCTAGATCTTGGGAACTTCAGGATACTCCAGTCCATCCATGCCTTAACCTCCATTCTGGTAGATGTTTTGCACGGTACATTGAGGGACCAGGGGAAAAATGTACCGTTCTCTAGTTATCATGGAGATGTTTGAAATGTATTACCTACGTAAATAGGGAGGCCTCCTAGTATTCTGAATCTTTTCCCCGGCACCTGAGGTGCCAGTAGGAGGAAATTGGGGGGGGGGGGGGGGATTGTGTTATAAATGAAATAAAGTAAAGATTTCTGCTCAGATACTCTTTAAAAGGACAGTGAAAGAAGTTGCTTGAGATCAATTATTAAAGGCCTGATTGTAAGACCAAAATAAAAGGAAACTAAAATGAGGAACTTGACATTTGACTCTGATAAACAAGTCTGTTGCAGAGATGATGGCCCAAGACAGGCCGGATGAAATGGGACATCTTGCGGTCTGAAAGTCCAGATTTACGAGAAGACAAGTCCATTCTTTACAAGAATATCTGTGTCTCAAGATACTTGTGGTGGGCGTTGAGAGTGGGTTATGGAATAAGGCTAGAAAATAGGAATTAAACTCTAGGGCCAGCTAAGAGAGGAAAAAGTTCAACTGTTAGCTAGCAATTGGCAAAACACAACAAGGGCTTGCCATAGCTTTAATGTGACACTGGGAAAAGTACCTGAAGATTTTACCTAGCAAAGAAATCAATATGCTTGAACAATGTATTTAATAACTAGCACATATATACTGCTTTGACTTGTTTGTTCTTGCTAACCCAGGCTGGAGAAAAATAGAGAAGTAGGCTGGGCAGCTTAAGATGATTGTGAAAAGTAATGAACACATACTCGAAGGGAGAGAACATCTCGTGGTTTGAAATTCCTGTTGACCCAACGGACCAGGGGGGGCTCGACCCGAGTGACTCAAGATTGAACTTTGTGGGGAGTAATTATGCCCTTTTTGGGAAAGTAGGGGCTTTTTGTCTTAATAAAAAGCAGAAGTGAAGTAATTAGGCGACCGGGAATTATTATGTAACTTCTTGTCACCAGCTCTGGTGGCCGGAAGAGGGCATTTTTTTATTTTCCAAACCACGCCGGGACAGAATAAATATCAGGTCCCAGACCTCATTCAGGCGTGCTCTCCCAGTGCCCATTGGGCGATGGGAGACACCCGGCCTGCAAGCTGTATTCAAATAAAACCTGCTTAACTGAAGGAGCTTTGTCTTGAGAAGTTATTATTGGTAACGGCAAGTCGCGTTAACCACAGATTGTATGCTGGACATTGTGCTGACGCACTTAGGTCACTTCCAGTAAAAAATGGAAGCAACACATGGACACTCTAGCATTTTATAGAAACTCTATGGTAAAACCATACTGTTTTTGTAAGTACTAGCATGTCCAAAATTATCACTTCTGATTTTTACAGGAAGTGGCATAAGTGCGCCAGTACAATTCTGGTGTGCTAGGCCCCACCCCCAGATTCTCCTGGGGGCTGATGGCTGCCACCCGGCAACCCTACCTATTTTGCATTGTCTACATGTTGTGCAAACACTGTAACTTTTGATACTATCATCGATAAGCAAATGATG
Source organism: Gekko japonicus (assembly GCF_001447785.1). Classification (NCBI taxonomy): domain Eukaryota; kingdom Metazoa; phylum Chordata; class Lepidosauria; order Squamata; family Gekkonidae; genus Gekko; species Gekko japonicus. The sequence continues at coordinate 660,309 of NW_015164670.1, forward strand.
CCCAAACCACTCTCTAGGGATGGGCACAAACTGGGAAAATGCAGTTCTGTTCGTGGCATGCCTGGTTCGTGAACCATGGACCATCACAAACCTTTAGGTATCAAATGAACCGGTTTGTTTCATAAGGGTTTGACCAAGTAGAATGCCCCCCCATTAGCTAGAGGCACCAAACTTGCAGGAGATCTCTAGCTGACTCTCTTCTACATGCCCTCCAAGTTTGGTGAGGATTGGATTTATGGGATCCAAGTTACAACCCCTGAAAGAAGGTGTCTCCCAGGAAAGTGCTTTCTGGGGTAATCACAGGTGCAGGTTCAGGAGGTCTCCCCCGCTGGGGATTTCACCACTGCTCTTGACAGTTTCAAACGACTTGTCAGTTTCAAGTGTCTTCTCCCCCTTTGCCTTCCTTTCTTTGTGTTCCCATTTCCTTGCACAGAGCTTGCAAAATCCCCTTGCCCCAGCTTGGATTTCTTGTGACTGTGCTTTGAGAATGATCAGTCCTTTTAAGCCTGCATTGCCACTGGGGTACTGGATTCTGCTGGGCATTCTGTACACTGAACTGGTTGTCCTGGGCTTGAAAAAATGCCCTGCTCTTCAGTTTGTGCTGCAGGGGTTCTGTGGTTTGTCATTAGTCCTCTTTTGCTTGCATTGCTGCAGTTACAGGAGTCTATGGAAGGGCTCAGGAACCAGCCGGTGACAGAAAACTCACAGGGAAAGTTCTGCTCCCCCTTTGCTTTGAAGGTTGGTAAACATCTTGATTGAGTGGAGACAGTCTGTATGGAAATGTATCCATGTGTACCAGGAGAGAATCACGAAAATGAAACCAAAAAAGAACAAAACCCCGTGATTATATTATGAATAGTATATAATGTGAAATCCTAGAAATACCCAAACGCTCAACATATTATCTGAATTCACATTTTCATCAGTAACAGAAGCAATAAATATATTCAATACAAGGATATTTCCACAGCTTGTCCAATAAAGTGCTTCATGAATGTATCTTGTCTGTCCTTATTCTCATTGTTGTTAGTCATTAAATGTTAGAGTATTTAAAGTGCTTCGTGCTTCATACATATCACATCCACATATTTCCACATATTTCCAAGATCCATCGAATGGGATTTGCCAGCATAAATTTCTCTGATTCACAAGGGCTTCCTCATAGGTGGAAAATTACATAACACGAACCACAGTGAAAAGAAGGAAATGTATCCATTCATGAACCCAAAGGAACCTCCACAAACAGCTTCAAAGTTTGTGGAAAGTTCATGCCTGTTGACCTGTCACAAACTTGACTTCGCAAAGCATGAACCGCCCAAAATTCATCACAAACTTTAGTTCATGAGCCAAGTTTGTTCCTATCCCTACCTCTCTCTATCTCCTCCAGCAGCATAAGGACCTTGCCAAGGTGCCCATTCTGAGCTCAGTCCCCATTAGCTAAAGCATAAAGTGGATTTTTATAGCTTTCTGCCAGAGCATGTGCAATTGAACTCTGCCTCTTTTTGCTTGCCTTCATGAGAAGTGCTGCTGTTAACCTAACTCTCATAGATCCTTTCAGAGAAGGAGTGGGTGCGTCTAAGGTTATCACCAGCAAATTTTTAATTAATTTCCCAGAATCATAAAGTTGTAAAGCGTGGTGATACAGCTACATTTGGCAGTCCCCTTGATTGTGAGTTTCTCTGAGAACTGTGAGCACCAGTTCTGTAATGGAGACTTGATGCATAGACAGAAATTTTCAGTCTACCACCATACTTGAAAACTGATCATAGACGCTCATCTGAGAACTCTGGGCGATTCTGCATTGGCTTTTCCCTCCATTGTTATACCAAACCCACTTTGGAACAGAAATTCCCCTCTGCATTGCATACTACTGTCACTTTCTTTGATCATCAGGTTTTATGGTACCCTCTACACTGCATGCTGCTTTCACTGTCTTTGATCATTGGGTTTTATGGTACCTTCTGCATAAATTTATGGTAATTCAGGGGTGACTTTGCGTTGCCCCGGGGTATTTGAATGTGGTTTTGAGGTGTAGCTTTTCTGTTCCAACGTGGGTTTGGTAAAACAACAGAGGGAAAAGCCAATGCAGAATCAGTCTTTGTCTACCTATGGTTGCTTTTGCATTTCTGGTTCTGTTTAAGTTTTATTTTAAAAATCAAATTCATTGGTTTTAAGGGAGAACTTATACAGTTATGCTTAAGACCATTTCCACTCCAACCATGCATTTTTGCACCTTCTGGGGATTTCCCAGCTTTTCTCCATTTATTTCGAAACCTGCTTTGCTGCAAAGTAAGTAAAGGTAAAGGTTCCCTTGCTTGAAAGCCAGTTGAGTCCGACTCTAGGGTTGTGGTGCTCATCTCCGTTTCAAAGCCGAAGAGCCAGCGCTGTCCGAAGACGTTTCCGTGGTCATGTGGCTGGCATGACTAAACACCAAGGCGCACGGAATGCTGTTACCTTCCCACCGAAGCGGTACCTATTTATCTACTTGCAATTTCTTGCTTTCGAACTGCAGGGTGACATTCTGCAAAGCCGTACCATAGATAAGACAAATCAAGGAAGAAAGGGTAGAGCCATTTCAGAGAGCTAAGCATTTTGGATGACTGAAAGTTGTGGAGATGGTGCAATACAGGTCAAGTGAAGGAATGTATCAGACTATCAGAGTCAAGAGTCAGGTTGCCATCTCTGGCACTGGAAATTCCTGGAGATTTGGAGACAGTACCTGTGGAGGAGAGACTGTGGGGAAGGATTTCACTTAGAATATCTGGCATACTATAGTTTGCCCTCTGAAGCTTCTGTTTGCTCTTGGGGAGTCAATCTCTGTAGCCTGGAGACCAGTTGTGATTCCAGGAGAACTCAAGTCCCCACCTGGAGGTTGGCAACCCTAGTAAAAGAGGCAAGGCAATTGTTGGTTTGGAAGGGAAAGATGATCAACTTGTGCTGGTGCTAGGAGCAGACAGGAAGCCACTGCATGGATTTAAGGAGGGGTGTCACATAGTTGGAATGATGAGACCAGTGAATAACTTTGGCAGCAGACTGGTGAGACAGAGAAAGTGTAGCAAAAGAAGAACCAGGCAGGAGAAAGCTGCTGGAGTCAAGATGACCAGCATGGAAGTTGTGACAAGGGCAGGCCAGAGAGCAGAAGGTTTTATAGCTGAGGAATGAGATGATCAGAGTATAAGCCAATATATTTTTGGTCAGCAGATTGGAGAGGAAGTAATTTATTTGGTACTATTGATTTAAGGGGCTTTTCCACATTCTCATTTTACTCACTGTTAAGTTCTTGTTTCTTCATCCCCTCCTTCCACGCTTGTTTTGCTCCCTCTAGTGTTTGATTCAATATCAAACAGCTTCATTTCCAGTTTATCTCCCTGCTTTGCTAGGAGATAAACTGGAAATAAAGCTGTTGGATATGGAATCGACTACTAGAGGGAGCAAAACACAAACGGAACAGGAAACTCCCCTGAAGCAACAGGAACTTAACAGCCAGTTAAATGAGAATGCGGAAAAGCTCGGGGTTGCCAGCTGTGGGTTGGGAAATCCCTGGAGATTTTCAGGGTGGAACCTGGGGAGGGCAGGGTTTGGGAAGGGGAGGGACCTCAGTGGGGCATAATGCCATAGAGTTCACCCTCCAAAGCAGCCCTTTTCTCCAGCAGAACTGATCTCTGTAACCTGCAGGTGTGTTGTAATTGTGGGTGATCTCCAAGCCACTACCTGGAGACTGTCATCCCTAAGTATTGTACAGGGGAGTTGTGATGTGAGTTGGTGATGGAGTGGCTGTGGGGAATCAAAGGAGAGGATGACATGAAGCAAAGCTGCATGCCTCTTCTGCAGGTTGGGTGGTCCATGTTGTCAAGGACATATGAGGAGAGGAAGGCTGGAGTGGCCTTACTGAGGATCCATCTCCCCCCCCCCCTTTCTGTTGCTGGTGCAGCTGCTTGGAGCTGTTGTTTTGTTCAAGCAAACACAGACCATCATTGAGAACAAATGAGCCCTCTTTAAGGTCTGACTACTGCCTAGACTTCATGGCAAGTGGCCAAAACTTGGCTCCCCCTCATTAGCATCACTGCAAACCCTTAATCCCACCCCATCGCTGTAAGCACCCTTCACAGATGACTTATGGTTGACCCCGTGGCAGGCCTGTAGCCAGAATGTTTGTTAGGGGGCAATTTTTTTGTGTTAAGAGGCAGTTCAGCACAGTGGAGAGCAGCACATTATGTGTCTATACAGAACTGTCATGCTTATACTTCTAAATAATCAAATGGTATAGCACACAAAAATGTTTCATGTAGAACATATTGACTACTCTAACAAGTAACAGACAACACACATTTTCAAACTGTTCAACTCTAAAGTTTAACAAGGCGTACTATAAGAGGTAAAATTGGGTTAACCACATAAAAAATTGGGTTAACCACATAAAAGAGATTTCATACTGCACCAAGATCTGTTGGGACAGAAAACCTAGCAATAGCTCTTCTTCCACTCAGCAAGTGTGTCATTATAGTGCTGGACCTAAGCGACTCAGGTTCAAGTCCCTACTGGCATTCTCAGCCTCACCTACTTCACAGGATATTTGTTGTAATCTAGTAGTCCTTTGTGCAACCTGAAATCTGTTTGGCATCATACATTTGAATCAAGTCTGCATCATACCTTCTCCATTTCACCTGTTCGATTTTACAAATCTCCGTGAGTCAAACAGAATATAAATAAATTAAAATACATTTCCTACACACAGCTCAGTGAGACAAGGTGACCAAGGTGACCTCTACATAGTTCAGTGAGACAAATGGACCATAAATGCCAAATAGTGATTAAAGCCAACCATAGATAAACTTTGAATTTGCTTAAGCATGCTGACCATTAGAGAACTGAATTGCCATTCCACCCTTTCCAGCTTATTGAACAATTAAAGTAAAAGTTGATGTGATTGGGTACAAAATTCCTCTATGAATTTAGAAATCAAGTTTTAAAAGAAACATAGGGACCCCGCAGGAATGAGGAAGGCAGTGGCACAATTGCTTTGAGCTTCAGCCAGCTCTTGAAGCATTTAAGATTTTTTTTAGTTTTGGGGGGAAATGATAAAAGGTGACCCAATAAAGGTTTATAAAATCAAGGTGCAACTGACCTATTTGTGCTTGTCACACAGTTGTCACCTGAGAGAACAGGGAGAGTTACTGGAATCTGAGGGTGTGTGTGTGTGTGTGGGGAGAGAGAGAGAGAGAGAGAGAGAGAGAGAGAGAGAGAGAGAGAGAGAGCGCAATTCCCAGAGACATCCAATTTCTGAAAAACAAATCCATAAGGGAAGAATAATCAGAATACAATGTTGGGTAAATCTACATCAGTGCACATATTTGTAACCTTCTAAACTTGTGATTGTCCTCTCTACTGCTTGTCAGCCATTTCATGGTGGTGCTTATTCTCACAACGTCCACTGTGTCAATAAGATTAGAGGCCCCTGCTCCATAGCTTAGATATAATTAGCCATGAAAAATTTGGCTTCTGCACCTCAACTTCCCTCCTCCACCTCCCTGCTTCCTCCGAAAAGCAGAGGGAGGGCCCTTCAGGATATGCCACAGGGCAGCTAAAGAAGAAAGTGAGAATCAGTGGGAAACCCCCCCACCCACCCAATTTATGCTGAAACAAAAGTGTCTTTCCTTTAATGCTGTGGTCCCCAATCTTTTAAAAAGCCTCTTTAGCATTCTGATTTTTAACCTATTGCTCCATTGCAGAGTTACCAAATGATCAGGAAAAACAGTGTCCTGTTTGTTCTTCTGCCTTTAACAGCAGCTTGATCTGAAGAAATCATCAGGTGATGTTTTAGGTGGCATGGGAATAAGCCATATTGCTCATAAATGCCTAAACATCAAGTTGCTGTTAAACAGAAGCAGGATAAAGATCTATTTGTATGTACCTCTGGGGAAACCCCCTAACACAAACACACATAAAGCTGACTTACACTGAATTGGACCATCTGTCCATCAAGGTCAGTATTGTGATTGTCTACTCAAGACTGGCCGTGGCAGAGGCTTTCCGGGACTGATGGAGTTTGTCCAGCACTTCTTCAGAGTCCAGTGAATGAGAAAAACGAACGACTCCAAAAGGGTGGTGGTGGTGAGCGCGCTTGGAAACTTGGTAGTGGCTGAAAGGAAGCTTGAGTTTGGCTCTTTGCATTTTCACTTTCACTTCCTCCAGGAGTTCAATGCTGGAATTTGGAAAAACACAGAACAGCTTCCTTCCTTCCTATGGTAGAGTTGATGAATCGGGCTCATTCATTCCTCCCTCCCCTCCCCCTGACCAGGTTGCCAGGGTGCATGATGCAGCCCTTCTCGTTGCAGTCTTTCTGCAGGAGCTGCTGGAGGCCGCCAGGCGCAGTGTGTCCAGCTTGGAGAGCTTGGTGTTGGGTGGCAGCACCCAGGGCAGGCTGCTCTTGAGGTGCGAAAACACCTTGGGCAGTGCACCTGTGGGCAGGCTCATTTGCTTGCACACAAGCATTGGCTACATTTCTTCTGTGTGTTTTGCCAGCACATGGCACATGGTGCTCCTGGAGCCCACTTCTTCTAATGATCTGCACTCTGGGGCAGATCACCCTGCCCTTGGTACAACTGGCAAGGGGACCTCTCCAAAGCTGTTTGCTGGAGCAGCGCACATTTGGGGTGGGGCGTCACCCTTGTCAGCTATGGGCCTGCTAGGGTTGCTATTTGCCTGGTGGGAGCAGGGGATCTCCTGATTTAGTGGGCTCCTGCTCACCATCGGTCAGCTGCCTGGCAGAAGGGAACCCCCCCCAACAGTGATATCAAATGCGATGTGCCTGCATCACCCAGAAATGACGTCAGCATGTTGGCCATGTTGGGGGTGATGCTCTGGCTTTTGGGCAAAAATCTGGTTTGATGCTGTGCAGTGATGCTCTGGTAATCATAGAGTTTTGCCCCAAATACCAGAGCGTTGCTGTGTGATGTCGCTGATGTGATGACATCACTTCTGTGTGGTATCATTACATTGCACACACGTCATGTGCTCCCTCCACTCCCAGAAGGTCCCTCCCCCTCCCATGCCACTGGGTCAATCTGACCTGGCAACCCTATCTCCCATCTAAATACTAACCAGGGCTGACTCTGCTTAGCTTCCAAGATCTGACAAGATCAGGCTAGTCTGAGCCGTCCAGGTCAGGGCAGCATGGGGTAGCAGTTATTTTTTTAATTTTATTTTACTTATTTACTTCATTTATAGTTCTCCTTTCTCACTGAGACTCAAGGCGAATCACACAATTACAAACAACATAATCAGAGTAGTATACATACTATCACCAATGCATTACAATGAGATAACAAAATTACAGTAGTGCATGAAACAATATACTACATACAATAAAATAGTATAATGCATACAATAAACAATGAAGAAAGCTGGGTTACAAAATTAGGAGAAATAGTATAACAGTATGTATGCCAGTATGTACAACGAGCAAAGCACTGAAAATGACCTACATTTCACAGACATTTCACAGAAATTAAATAATTAAATAATCCGCTGAATGTTTTGGGAAAGATCTCAGCAAATCTAGGATACCTGCTGTGTGGGAAGAAAAGTCCTGATTTTTCCAATCCTGCCCACATTTGGTGGTATTTTCCCCTTCCCCATTCCCATGAGCTGCTGGGGTATTTTGGAATTTTTAAAATTGGTAATTGACATAACAACATGCTGGTATAACAGGATATTGATATGTCAATTTTCAATTTAAAAAAAAACCCTGGGGGACTAGAGTGTTGGAAATGTATGTATTTACAAGGTCTGACAATCCAGTCATTATAGGGTTGTTTGCCTAGTATTGCTATTGTTTAGACTGACCTGGAAGGGAAACCTGGCACTGAGCCAATGGGGAATCAGCCCGGGAAAAGTGGCTTCTACTGTGATACAGATTGGTTGGTTGTTTTCAGGTGACTTCCTTTCTAGGGGTTGAGAAGAAGGACAGATTCTCCATTATCTCTGTGTTAGTGTTGAACTATAGGCAGCTTAGAAAATGTAGCTGTTAGATGTTCTGTTTATTTTGTAGTTTCCCTACCTTTACCCTTAGAAATAAAGGTTTTTAAAAGCAAAGAAATCTCTTCTTTCCAATAGAGCAAGATCCATTGATACTCTGAGTAATTTAAATACTTTTGACTATTTTTACAACATAGATAACCCCCTAGATGGTGTGGGAGGGGAGGAATGAACACCATGGGGAATATGTGAGGAAACCCAGCATGTAGAAGGTCTCTTGCTGCTCCTGTGTGGAAGAGATCATATGTAGGGGTGTGCATTTGGATATACCAGAACTGAAAATATACCAGAAATCTGCTGTTTCCACATGGCAGAAGCATACCTGATTTTTTTTTCTGAATTCCAAAATCCCCACCCACCCCCATTTTGGGAATCTTGAACAAAAATTTGCAGCCTAATATTTGCTGCCCTCTGGCTTTCTTTTTCTTTTTGCATTTTGTGACAACAGGAGGGCGGGGACAAAGGCAGACAGCTCTCCCACCCAATGGGATCACAGGAAGGGATCGGGAAAGCTGTTCCTGGCTAATGGGCAGGAGTCCTAGAGCCTCATGCAGCTTGGAAAGGTTTATATAAACCAGTGCTTGTCAAGCTGGAGCAGCCATTTCCTCAGAGAGGAAACATCTTCTGCTGCTCTGCCTGCCACTGATGTGCTCATGATGACCTGCGGGGCCAGGGCTCTTTGCTCTACTGGTGGAATGGCTTGAATTACTGTTTTGATTTGTTTTCCCACATGAACACACATGAAGCTGCCTTATACTGAATCAGTCCATGGGTCAGTCAGAATAAGTACTCTGGCTGGCAGCAGGTCTCCAGGGTCTCGGGCACAGGGGTCTCTCACGTCACCTGCTGCCTGGGCCTTTTCAGTGGAGATGCCTGGAACTGAACCTGGAACCTTCTGTGTTCAAAGCAGAGGCTCTTCTACAAAACCACAGTCCCTCCCCTTTCAGTTTTTTTTCCGGATTTATTTATTTATTTGTATGTATTCTTATTTGTTAAGCTTTCCTTATGTTTTATGGGGGGCATGGACATTTGTGTTTTCTTGGGTCGGGGGTAGGGGAAGCCATTTTCACGAGCTCTCTTCATTGTTTATCACCTGCCTGTTAGAATCTACCTTTCTTAAGCTGGAATAAACGGCATAAATCAAAGCAGTCCATTGGGGAGGGGGCATCCAAAAAGTAATGTAACAGGACAAGGATGTGGAAATTAAAACTAGTTTATTTCATGACTGATCTTTTATTGTGGGAGTGGGTCTCTCTCTTCTATAAGTTTCAATTTTTAAAAAACAAGCATTTAATTATATTTTGGTTTTAACGTTTACTGCCTTTTTACAAAAATAGTTTGCTTGGTTGTTTGTGCCCTCCACCAAATCCAGATCTGGAGTTAACATGGATTTTTCCAAGAACATACCGCTAGTCATATTGTCTTGAGGCCCAATCCTGGTTGTGAGGTAAAAATGGGTCCTTTGTTGAAACAGTGGCCTCCCTGCAGTCAGTAGAACTAATCCGAGCGATCCTCATGTGAATTATTGCTGGAACAGAAGCATCTTTGAATAATGTCATTTTCTGCAATCCTATCACCTATCAGCTTTCATCAAGAGCTTCAGATGGTCAACCTTCTAGAATCTCAAGGAGTTACTCAAAAGCCATTATTCTCCTCTGAGCAGAATAGTGATTTCTATTTTATCACTATTAAGTAAGATTTACCTTGATTTTATTAAGCCTATTTCTACGACTGTGTTAGAGGTTAATGCATTTCACTCATAATCTACTATTTGGCTTACTCTAAATTGAACACATTAAGGCTACATAAGAGAAACTGAACTGAAACTTGCTAAACACAGGGATGTCTGAAAGGTGGAATGCCTTCCAAGTGTCAAGGACTAGCCCTCTTTGCAGCCGTTAAGCAGCTATTGTGTGGTCGCCAACTATGTGTTGAAAAACTGCTGGAGACTTGGGAGTGGAGCCTGGGGTGGGTGGGATCTGGGAAAGGGAGGGACTTTGTTGGGGATGTGATGTCATAGAGTCCATCTTCCAAAGCAGCCCTTTTTGCCAGGGAAACTGGTCTCTGTAGTCTGGAGGTAGTTGTAATCCCAGAACATCTCCAGGTCCCATCTGGAGGCTGGCAACAGTAGCTATCAGGAAAAGCCAGCTTCCCTCAAACAGTGCCTTCTTTGTGAGGTGGTTCTTGAGGGGCTGGATTAAGGGACCAACACAGTGTTGACACAGAGGTAGAGAGGGCAGGTAGAGAGAGCACCTTGGTGAACATCTGTCAAATTCCACATCCCTTCTTCACCAAGGCCTCTGCTATAGATGCTGGCTACGTTCCAATTCCAAACACCATCATTTCATGCTATGAGTGACTTAGTTTTGCTGCAACAACTAGAACAGTTAGTCAAAACACACCAGGACAGGGGAAAGGAAGAAGTAGCTCTGTTTTGGTCCACTTGAAATGGCATCCCAAACACAAACATGGACTGCCTTGTGTAGTGATGTGACAAAGTCTGCATTGGGCATCAGATTCCTAAGGCTCTTTTCATGCTGCCAGAAAATATCTCTCTGAGCCAATAAAAAAAAAGCCATTCCAAGGCAATTGGAGAAGGTGCAATTTTGATTTTTTTGTTTTGTTGTACAAAAGAGCCAAGGCTATCTGTGTTAGAGTTGCCAACAGGGCCTGGAGTCCTGGAATTACAAGTAATCTCCAGACTACAGAGACCTGTTCCCCAGGAGGAAATGGCTGCTCTGGAGGGAGCACTCTCAGGGCAGTATAACTCATTAAGTTCCCTTCTCAAAGTCTGCCCTTCCCAGGCTCTGCCCCCAAATCTCCAGGAATTTCTCAACCAAGAATTAGCAATCCTAATCTATGTCCATGATTTGACTCACTTCGTTACGTTGGGGCAAAATGAGATCCCAGGAGTGCATCTAGTCCAAGAGGGTTTTCTGATGCAACAAGGAATTTATTTATTTTGTTCAATTTTTAAACTGCCCTTCCCTGAGAACAGGGCTCAGGGCAGTGCACAACAGTAAAAATATACATATACAAATTAACAGTAAAAACAGTAGAATCCAATAAAATACAGTGAGGCCTAACAAAGATGATGTTAAGGCTACTGATGAGGCCACTGCCCCATGGGGATGGGGGGAGGCAGGGAAACAGGAGTGCCAGACCAATGGAAACCATTGGTGTCCTCAACCAAACGCCTGGCGGAACATCTCTGTCTTGCAGGCCCTGCAGAATTGCATTAGATCCTGCAGGGCCTGGATGTTATTTGGCAGAGAGTCCCACCAGGTTGGAGCCATGGCGGAAAACACCCTGGCCCTGGTCGAGGACAGCCGGGGACCACCAGCAGGTTCTTATCAGCCAAGTGTAATGCTCTCCCAGGGGGAGACAGTCCCAAAGGTACATGGGGCCCGGACTGTTTAGAGCCTTAAAGGTCAGCACTAATGCATAAATGCAAGGAATGCATGAAAGGCAGTGGAAGTGGAAACTCTGCTATTGGGGCTTTGCTGTGTTACTTCCTCCTTGCAAGGGGATCCAAAGAGGCATACATAAATTTCTAAATCAACGTATTCAAACAAAGAAAGAAAACCACATCCGAGGGCCAAGAGCCTCGTGGCTCACTCCTCTGGCTATGCCCAGGCTTAAGTACCTGCAGGCAGAGGAGAAAACAAAGTCGGCCTAGATAGGACTCCGCTGCTGCTAGTGAGCTAGCCCACCCCCCACCATTTGTCTGCAAGAACCAGAGCTAAGGAAAATGAGGCTTTGCAGAGGGAAGGAGACAGCATTATCTCTGCATGAATGGCAAGCCTAGCCGTTGGAAGAGCCTCAGTAGTCGCCAGTCCTTCCCTGCATGAATTTCTTCATTTACGTTTATAGTGATGCTTCTGTGTTATTGAATTAAGAGGATAATCATACTGTTATGTTCTTTTGTGAGGCAGTAACCCAATCCCTGAATGAAAGCCAATGGCTGCCCACTTAATCCCAATCAGGCAACCAGATTACCAGCATAACGGGCCCCTTTGCACAGTTTTCTAGGGCATGAAAAGGTGTCACAACTGTGACTGTGAGGGGAAGTGATGAGACAACACTAGGGCCAGGGGGACTGTGGAGGACAGGAACGAGACCAAGGTGGTGGTTGCCAGGCAGGGGAGCCAGGCAAGGACATCGTGAGATGGACTTTCTCCAGGGCCTGAGCATGGGCTTCACAGCTCCAAGACAAAATTCAGAAGACAACATGAAGCTTCAAACTAGGCTTGCCAACCTCCAGGTGGGGCCTGGAGGTCTCCTGGAATAACAACTAATCTCCAGATGGCAGAGTCGAGTTCCCTTGAAGGAAACAGCAGCTCAGAGAGAAGTCTCAATGTCCTCACAACCCTGCAGAGCTCCCTCTTGTCCCCAAATGCCACCTAGCCCAGACATGGCCTCCCAAATCTCCAGGAATTCCCCAAACTGGAGTTGACAGCCCTACTTCAAACAACATGTACTGCTGCGTTCCATGATTCTTTCCTCACTGCGCTTCTTCCACTTAACTTGTCCCTTTGGGTGTGTGTGGGGCTTTTTAACCCAAGGCAGTATGGGACAAGTTGAGTGCAAGAAACCCAGGGTGGGGAGGGTTGTCTGACCTTATGTCTGCTTTTAGTATGTCAGCTCATGATTGCCTTGCCTTCCCCAAACTGTGGCTGTTTTTCAGTCATGTGGTATGATTTCCCCTGTACACATAAAAACAGCTGAGGACAGCCCACTCGAAATTGACATGGCTGCCTAAACCTTTCTCTCCGCTCACCCTGATCCCTCTCCGACTCCCTCAACGATCTAACTACCGTAGCACTTAGAAACTAGAAATTTATGGGGAACAAAACCCGAATCTCGGAACATCCCAATCTGAAAAAACAAAAGAAAATCCAGACAATCACAACAGAGCTAGAAACGGAGCCAAAATCAGGCCCTGAAGTCGCAACTGTAAGCAAAATGGCGTCGGGCAGTAATATGACAGATAAAGAGACAGCCCCAATCTCAACAGCAGACCTAAAGATGACCCTCTCCAGCATGGAATTTTTTTTTTTTCTAGAGCAGATGTCAGCTATGTTTAAGCCATTATATGAACGTTTTGATACCATGGAAGAAGAACTATCTGACACCAAGAACATGGCTGAAGGAGCACTACAAAGAAGCATTCATAATCAGAACGACATACAGCAGATTCAAACGACCGAAGATCTATTAGTTGAGAAAACACTACATCTCGATCTCTCCATGCGCCAGAATAATCTTAAACTGAGGGGACTGGGGGAGAAGATTGAAGTGATTTAGCCAGCCACATCTCCTCATGGCTTTCTCAGATAATAAAACCCGAAGGTGATCAATCGCGAACTGTAATTAAAGCCTTTCCTCTCGGTCCGACTTCCCTCCTACGCACAAGACAGACCCGCGACATTCTGATTACCCTGCTAGAAACTAGGTATAAGAAAAAAATCCTATCAGAAGCAAGGCAAAAAGTAGAAGTTTTCCCTGATCTACCAAAGGAAGCAATGCTGAAGAGAAGAGAATTAAAACAGATCACGAGCAGCTTGATGGAAGCAGAAGTCAGATATACATGGATAACACCGCTAATCCTTCAAGTCATCTACAGTGGTAAGCAGCCCAAGATCTCATCAACAGAAGAAGGTTTCAAACTGCTAAGAGAGTTAAATATAGACATTCCAATGGACTATACCAGGCAAAGTAATAAACGCCGTTATTCATCATCAGCGTCTCCTCCACTCGAATTACAAGTGGCGGGATCGTCAGCTTCGGAAGAATAAGTAACCATACTTAAAGGGGGGGAAAAACTATACAGGAACAACCCGAACTATATAAATAAAAGAACTCTAAAAGTGCTAACTGGAACTCTACTGAATTTAGCTTAATACTACCTACCTAGTTTGCATTGCCTTAAAGTCGTTGTTTCTAAGCTGGTTTAATGTTAAAGTTCTTAAAGACTTTCAATTTTTATCTGTTCCATACTGTACTTCTACTTGATGCAAGGTCTACATAAGAGTTTTTTTCCTTTTTCCTTTTAAAATTCTAGTTCAACGTGCTGTGTTTGTAACAAAATATATGTCTGGGGGTGGGAGGGGGAGAAAGGGGGGAGGGGACTTCAAGTGTTGCTGTTAGAATAACAAAAGGTTCTCCACAATTGAGTTCTTGTTATGGTGGGGGGTGGGGGAGTAGGGAACATACGTTCAACCCAGCCTCCCGTTTCAAAAGTTTAAAACGGGAGATCAGAGAGTGATTTCTACAGGAGACGTTGCCATAACTTGTATAGAACCAAAACTAGCGTTACAGTCTCCTTTAATATCTGAGTTGTATATTAGAACTTAGTCTATTTTGCTAAAGAATAATTATATTATCACATCAAATCTTTTTAAAGTGTCTTAGTGTTATAATCATTTAATAAATTTTATATTCTTAATTCATACCCTACTGTGTTATCTCACCTTTCTAGGTGGAATATACTATTGTCAATCTTAAGAACGCTACATAAATTTTAACAGACTTCCCAATCCATAGGGCAAACAATACATTAAGCATGTAAATCTAAAATAGCTTACAAATAGTTACAATTAACTGGTATTTGAAGATTAACAGATATATTTATAGGGTATACAATTCATTACTATATTCCATCCATTTTAGCATACCTTGAATAGGGATCTGGTGCTTAAATTATTTAATAATCAAATTACTTAATTACTGTTTTTAACATTTTAACATTTTATTGTATCTGTACTAGTGACATAGTGGTTAGACAAACTAATTAATTTTATAATTAATTCTCTTTTTTTTAATAAAGGTTTTATTGACTCCCCTAAAAAGGGGAGGTATTTCGCTTAAAAGAAGAAATGGGAAGGGTAGACAGTGGGGGAAAGAGAAAGCTGAGTGATATATAAACTGGTAAATTAAACTGTTAGTAATGTCCAATTAATCTTCTTGGGCTTCTTCTGTGTGTTGTCAAACTTCTTTTTTTTAATCCGGTCACATGAGGTTCTCTGTTAGTATGTTAGTAATGTTCCTTTGAGTTTCTGTTAATAAAAAAGCCTCTTCTGGGCACATTCAGAACCGCTTCTTTGCGTGCTGGGTACTTTTAGTGTCGCTGACGTGGAGGAGCTTCCTCTGTTGTCTTCTCCTTCCAGCTTGTTTGATCCTCCTTCGGGTTGCTGTTAACAATCTCAGTTCATGCACTGTAAATCCTCTTCCTTGCTTGCCATTACTGGAGGTCCCCAGCTTTGAGAATGGTATTAATTTCTTCGCTTTTATATCCGCTCCCAAAACTCTCTACTGGGTCCTCCTCGCAACTGTTGACTCATATAAGCGCTTGCCAGGCACTCCTCGCTGTCACAGTTCAAACTTCTCTGTTTTACAAAACTCCTGTCGGATTCACAGCCATAACAGTCCAAACATTAAATAGCCGGCTCTCACACACAAGTAAACGCCCAGACGGAAGTCCCTCCCTTCTTCTCCGCTCGCTTTTGCCCAGCTCCGAATTTTATAATTAATTCTCTTGATTTGTTCTTATTACTAGAGACTTATAATCAATTGTTACTCTCATTGGTTCTGTGTAAGAATAACTCAGTGTCAATCAAGAATCCCAGTGTAATCCATATTAAGGTTATAAAATCAAATTAACAACTAGTTACACAAAAATCTTTCAGAGTGCCCATCTTCCAATATAATCCCCGTACGATTTTTAAAATTTAATTCAAGCATCCCAGAGCCGATATCAACTTGTCATCTTATTACTTTTATAATTACCAGTATCAAACTCAATTTCATCCAAAATACAGAAAGTTTCAAATCCAAGGTGAAAGCTAGAACTCAGATCCAATTTTTACATAATTTTTTCTGATTAGCAACGGACTGAGATCAATTTTCAGTCTTTTAGAACATAGTTTGACTACAAAAATCAGGATAATGCAATCACAAATCAAAGTAATCTCATCTAATGTCTGTGGTTTAAACAACCCCATCAAAAAATGTAGAATTTTAAATAACTTGATGAAATTAAACCCGAATATAATTTTGCTCCAAGAGACTCACCTGAAGAAAACTGAAAAAGAGGTGTTTCACACCAAAAAATTCAAATTTCAATTTCTGGCCCCGGGAAACTCAAAGTCCAGAGGAGTAGCCA
Organism: Gekko japonicus; assembly: GCF_001447785.1. Taxonomy (NCBI): domain Eukaryota; kingdom Metazoa; phylum Chordata; class Lepidosauria; order Squamata; family Gekkonidae; genus Gekko; species Gekko japonicus. Next base: position 676,510 of record NW_015164670.1, read on the forward strand.
TCTTATTGTCCCACAATTTGCGTTTTACTTTAGCCTCAATTAAAAAAGACTTACAGGGTAGGTTCATATTCATTAAAGGAACACTTGAAAACAGACCAGTAACAATCGCAACTTTATATGCCCCAAATAACGGGCAAATAGAATTTCTCAGAAATACCTTAGCCAAACTTAAGGACTTCGCAAATGGTGACATTATCTTAGGGGGTGACATTAATTTAGTTATCGACACACACATGGATAAATTGTATCATTCCCCATCAGCACAGAAACCCAAAAAACGATTTACCTCATTAGAAGAACTATTAAAAAACCATGACCTCACAGACATTTGGCATATGACCCATACAGGAGAAAAAGACTATACATATTTTTCAGCAAGGCACAATGTGCTCACAAGGATTGACCTCATGTTATTGTCATCATCCATACTAAGCAAAGTATCAACAACTAATATAGAACCCTCGAAATTGTCTGACCATGCGTGGTTAGAATGTGTATTGACCCAGTTTGACCAAAGTAAAAAACATAGACAATGGACTCTAAATATATCTTTATTGGATAATCAAATCTTTAAGGATGAAATGGAAAATGAATAGATATCTCTTAAACAATTCACAAGGTGACATTTCCCCCATTATGCTGTGGGATGCAATGAAGCCGGTGACACGGGGGTTCATCATTTCAAAATCCACATCTCTGAAAAAACAAAGACAACAATTAGAACAGGACTTAATAAATAAAATTAATGTCTTAGACTGTCAACACAAACAAACAGGCTCAATACACACATTACAACTTTTAAATGCCGAAAAAAGAAATTTAGCTATTTTGGAGACGTCCAAAATAAAGAAAAACGTACTTTTTACTAAACAGAAATACTGGGTTAAATCTCCGCGCAATCTCAAATTACTAGCATTCAAGATAAAAGAACAATCTGTATCTAAACATATTAAAGCCATCATGACGATGCAGGGGGAAATTACCACCAATACTCAAAATATAATTCACAGATTTGAGGAGTACTACACCCAATTATATAAAGCAGCCCCTATAAAAGAGACTGAATTTCAGGAAGAAATCCTAAATTTCCCGATCCACAAGAAACTGAATGAACAACACAAAACCTTTCTAGATAGCCCTATCACTGATAAAGAAGTTTTAGAGACTATTAAATTACTTAAAACCAACAAAACTCCAGGCCCTGATAGATTTCCCTCAGAATTTTTCAAAACTTTTGCACCAATCCTGTTGAAACCATTTTTAGAGACAGGTACCATTCCACCATCCTGGTTCCAAGCTACAACTGTTGTCCTCCACAAGAAAGGAAGAGATCCTGTGCAACCTAGCTCATATAGACCCATTTCTTTACAAAATCAAGACCAAATTTTTTTACTTCTATTCTTGCTAAAAGACTAAATACTTTTATTTCTGACTACATACATCCTAATCAAGTTGGTTTCATCCCATCAAGAGACCTTGCTGACAAAACCTTTAAGACGCTGAACTTACTAAGACATTGTAAACAAGTTAAGCTTCCTACTGCCTTTCTCACCTTAGATGTGGAAAAGGCATTTGATACAGTACAGTTCCTGTACTTTCCCCAACACTCTACAGTATGGGTTTTGGCGATAAATTCCTGACAGCAGTAAAGAGTCTATAATCTAACCCAACTACCAACATTAAAATCAATGGTTCCATCTCAAACACAATCAAACTAGGTAAGGGCACAAGACAGGGATGCCCACTCTCCCCATTGTTATTTGCCCTAGCAATTGAACCCCTAGCCTCAGCAATACAATCTACACCATCAATTTCTGGCATCACTATGAAAGATAAGGAATATAAACTTTCCTTATTCGCAAACGGTATGTTTCTGTATATAACAAAACCTCTGATTTCCATTCCTCCGCTACTAAGTATTCTGGACTCATTCAAGAACGTTTCTGGTTTAGCTATCAATAGCTCAAAATCTCAAATTCTCCCCAATCATATCAATGCACAAGATCAAGAAACTTTGAAAGGAAAATTTAATTTTACTTGGGCTACCTCACACCTTCATTATTTAGGCATAAATGTGCCTGCGGATCTATCCAAATTACTCAAAACCAACCACCATGAAACCCACAAAGACATAAGTGCAGACATTCTAAAATGGAACAAACTAAATGTTTCATGGTTAGAACGCTTTCACCTCATTAAAGCATTTATATTACCAAAATTCCTATTTTTATTCTATTACCTATCAACATCCCCACTTATGTATTAAGAAATTGGCAAGCAACACTTAGGAACTTTTTATGGGAAGGAAAAAGGCCAAGAGTAAGAAAAAGGCCAAATGCTGAAGAGACGTAAAAAACAGGGAGGATATGGCCTACCAGATCTAATAACTTACTACAAAGCCACATTACTGTCCAATGTGGTCAAATTACAACACATTGATAATAAACCAGAATGGGTGCAAATCTGTGCAGATCAACTCACCTCATCCACAATCGATGCCCTAATCTGGGATGATGTCACCATCTCCACATTGGGAGTAAGAAATAACATCTTTCTTTACCCATCTATAAAACAATGGAGAGTTAGTAGCAAAAAGTTTCTTCCAGAAAAATCCAGATATGCCACGTTCACATCTCAACCCTAAAATGCTTACTAAATGGAAAGAAGTTAGTCCGATTTTGTGATATTGCAAATAAAAATGGTCTCCTCCCTAAAACAGAATTAGATAGAATTTTAGATTTCCCAGTACCTTGGTTCCTATATTTACAACATATAACAACTCAAATGAAACTTAACTCAATAATCTCACTCCCACACACAGAATTGGAGGTTGTGATAAAGCTATTTAATACTCGAAACAGAGGTATGATAATCTGCCGTATATGAAATGCTGTTGGGTGAAAACAACTCTAAAACTATACCTTACCAATCAGCCTGGCAACAGGATTGTGACATAGAAATGGATGATGATGCCTGGCTTACAATTTGGTCTGCGAAAAGTAATACCCCAAGTTCCTTACCGATGGACCTGCACAAACTCAAAATCCTAACTCGATGGTACCTGACTCCTCAGAAATTATCACAACGTGTCATCCAAACAATCTCCCCAATGCTGGAAAGGTTGTAAACATAAAGGATCATTTGCTCATTGCTTTTGGAAATGTGAGAAATTCTGGTTTGAAGTCCTACAATATATCAAACAAATACTAGACATAGAGGTTCCATTGAAACTGGAACACCTATTTTTAGGACTGTGGCCATTAGAGATTGCAAAACATCATCATAAGGAAACACTGGACACAATGCTTTACGCAGCCAGAGTTTCTATAGCTTCATATTGGAAAGACATTCATCCCCCAAACATTCAAGTGTGGTTTAAAAAATTATGGGACCAATTCATAATGGAAAGTATTACGGACAAGAAAAACAGAAATAATAGAAATAGTACTAATTCCAATTTCATTGCAAAATGGTACCCCATTATGGTACCTCTCTCTCTCTCAAAAAAATCATCTCTCCTATATGGAAGGACTATATCAAATGTATATAAAACCAAAGATTACTATGGATACCACTGGATAACAAAAATTATTTTCAATTGTTACTTCAATCAATCTTTATTGTATTACTATTTTATTATAATTTGTTGATAATCAAGCACCAGATCCCTAACAAGATACAACATATGTTGTGAAATCTAGCAATATTGAGTAGAGAAAAGATAAGATAGAGAAGAAGAAAAAAGACATTGGAACACGATAGTGAATTGTTATATATCAATGCTTAATATATGTAATTTCAAAAAAATCTATCAGCTAACTGATGGTAAATCAAAGTATGTTTATTTCTAATGCCTACAACTTATTTAAGTACTGATACACGAATAATGTTTATGTACAAGAAACGTCTATGGAAGCAGAATGTTATATATCTTGTTTGTTATATGTTGCTTCATACCAATAAAAACTTTAAATACAATAAATTTTAAAAAAACAGCTGATGGGGGCAGATTCAACCAGACAGGAAAGAGTTAAGCCCATTCTCTTCTTTCAAGTCTTCTGAAAAATTATGCCACAGAACTAGATTTCTCCCACACAAGAAGGCCAACTCAAGGAATTTTATAACCCTCAATAAAGTTCCAATTTAGCTGCACTCTGCCACCTGTTACTTCCTGCACCGCAAAATGGGTTCATGGAATATAACCAAATTTCCCAGCATATAATTTCCTTTTATTTTTAATCCCACTAAAATTAAATATATATTACTTCCTTGCTCATTGCAAGGGAATGGGTTTTACAATTACTCATGTTCCGGATAAACAAAAAGGAATTTGGACAACATCTTAAAAACTGATCTATATTGTGGCACAGATAATTTGTTGAATTAGAATTTAACAATACATTTAATTGCATTAACCAGGCTTAATCCAATAACAGTATGGCTGTTGTGAATGGTCACGGTGCTTAGCTTGAACTTTTAAGTTTTGCCTAGAAAACTATAACTGTTGTATTACATGTCTCACTACTCGCAATTTCCGCTGATTGAAGTTTTACTTCATTCATCTCATGAAACCGCCTGGAGGTGGTACAAACCTCCTTTTGGGTTTTGCTACCTCTCTGGAATTTGTCTCTGAAATTAATTACTTAATTTGTGTCAAGAGCTCAGCCAAGGAGTTTGTTTTCACCCCCGGGGCTACTGACATGCACAGAGAGTGCCTTTTCTTCACTGTTGAATAACTGCGGTCTCCTGCCTCCCCACACACCTAATAATACAGGTGTAGGTTGATTGTAACAAGACCTGGATGGCCCAGGCTTGCTAGATCATGTCAGATTTCAGAAGCTAAACAGGGTTGGCCCAGGTTAGTAACTGGATGGGACACTTCCAAGGAACTCCAGGGTTACTACGCAAAGCAGGCAGTGGCAAACCACCTCTGTATGCGATCACATGAGCAGTTTGCTGCAATATAGTGGTGTTACCTTTGCAGATTTAAAGAGCACAATCAGACAACAACATCTGGCTTCCATGCTTCAGTTGTTGGCTCCATGTGTTGCCTCGCTTTGGAAGTGGAGTAACCAGGCACTGGGGAAAGTCCGGTATTCCACTCTGCATTTCCTGACATCTGAACTCCCCATTGCGAAGTCAAGCCATTTGGGAAGTCTGAACCGTCCCTACCGTTTCCGCCTCCTCTGTTTTGTTTTGGATCAGGTAGCTATGTGTGCATAAGCGCACAATTGCCCCTGGCATTGTCAATCACTGTGGCCAAGTAGTCATTCTGGATCAGGAGTCCCTAGGGGAGTTGTTTTCGAGTAACAAATCCCCTCCTCCAACCCCTCTCTCCTGTTTCTGCATCAGAGTCTGAGAGTATCCCATGATTGACACATGGGTAAATGCAGTGACATCAATGGGACTACTCTCATGTAAACCTGCACCCCCATGTATTCCACAGAAGAGAGGCGAAGGGAAGGAGGCTGAAAGGTGCCAGAGTACTTGGCAGAGAGATTGTGGAGCTGTCAAAAAGGAGCCGGAGCTTTGGATACATGTTTATGCACATGGGTGACAGACAAAAGATTTCCTGCAGCTATTTAACCCACTGCAAACAGAGGTGTGGCCAGATCGCACCAAACCTCCAGTGTGAATGCAGGCTGCAGTGTTTGTCTCTTGCCTTGAAAACCCTCTGGGGTCACCATAAGCCAGCTGTGACTTGACAGCACTTTCCACCACAGGTTACCTCTGATGTACAAACTTAGTCGGGGACAAGTTGTGGACTTGCTATGTAAGAATAAATAAATAAATAAATAAATGTCTCTGGGGTTTTTGTCCTGACTGTTCGTTCTCATCTGCCCTGTTCCCTAACTTTTCTCCCTTGTATGTTTCCTCTTCTCTTTAATGTTAGCAATGACAAATATATAGATATGAACGAGATTTATATTATTTGAGCATCAGAAACTCAATCTTGCTAAGTCAGACTACCAGTCCAGCTACTCCAGCATCCTGTTCCAAAAAGCGGCCAACCAGTTGCCCTGGTAAGCCAATAAGGAAGGCATAGAGGCCAATACCTGATTTTACCCCCTAATGCTGGTATTCAGAGGCTTTCAGTCTCTAATTGTGAAAGTTCTTTTTAGTCAGTGTGGCAAGTAGCTATTGATGGACCTGTCCTCCATGAATCTGATTTCCTTTTAAAGACATCTATACTCATAGCCACTATTGCATCCATGGGCAGAGAATTCCACAATGTAATTACTTGAATACTTTCTTTTGTCTGTGTTGAATGTCTTTCCTATGACAAACTTCATTGGGTACCCCTAAGTTCTAGTTGTTTGTGACAGGAGGAAAACATTCTCTCTTTCCACTTTCTCCACCCTATGTATAATTTTTAAAACTTTAACATGCTCCCAGTTACTTTTCAAAACGGTAAAGGTCCAGACTGTTTTGCCTTTCTACATAGAAAAAGTTAATTGCCTTGGTTGCCTTTTCCCGAACATTTTCTGCTCTACATTGTCCCTTTTGAGATACTGCAACCAGTATTCCAAAAGAGGCTGCACCATAGCTCTATACTGTCAAACCTTGTTTCGCTTAGTTTGCCATAGATGCTGGGGGGAGGGGTGCATTCCTGCGGGGAGAGGAGTAAATGTGGTGTGAGTGGGACTTATCGCTTATAGAGGCAGTAATTTTCCTAAAGATACCTTCCTCTGGTAGACTTGAGCCTTTCAGTGCCAGCTTCGCATAGATAGAGGGATCTTACCCTGGCCAGGACCATTAGTGGTCAGATAATCCATTCAACTAGCCACCCAGCACCTGGCTTCTATTGTTAAATCCAGACCCTGCCGCTCTGGAAGCTCATTGGTCACATCTAGGCCTTGCCCATCCTGAAGCCACACACCCCTGGGACTCATCATTGGTCCAGAAATCTATTGTTCTCACCTGAGACCAGCCCCCAGGACTGGCCATTGGTCTGCATTGTCTTCCATAGGGTATATCCCAGTGTAAACATGGCCTCAGACTGTGTGTTTTCTGCCATAATCAAAATGGCAGTCCACCCTTAAGCTCTCTGAGTTTAGGCCACAATCCATGGACCTCTGCACATCTGGACCAGGTTGTATAACCCCTCTATAAACTATCAATCACCTCTGCTTCCTTAGTTCTATATTGTGTGTGTGTGAGTGTTTGAATATTGTTTGTATGTTTAGTAAAGAAATCATTATTTTAGCCACCCAGTTTCCGTGTCTATTCCTGGGTTCTTGGGAATTCTAACTCTGGTATATACAGGTCAGATCCTATAGATAAGCCAATTGCATATTAATAATTATAATTCCCAGGGGTCATTTTGTAGAAAAAGAGCTAGGGGGACTCATTAGCATAACTCATTAGCATATGCCACACCCCCTGACATCACCGGAAGTGTGTCCTCCCCACAGCCGGCGGCGACCTCCAGCGTGCACCAGCAGGGAGCTCCAGGCCCCGCCCTCCCACCCCTCACCCGGGGGGATGGCGTCCCCCCACGTCCCCCCCAAATGACCCCTGATACTTCCCCATCTGTATTAAATAATAGAGCAATTTGGCTAACAAAGGTGCAGCCTCCAAAGGTCATTTTCACCAGCAGCCTATGGTTTCCCTGTTCCTTTAGCTTCACCCAGCTCCATAATTTTATCTACGCAGCCAAATCTTGCAAAGGGGCAGATATGCTGGAACAAATTTTTTTTTTTTAAATGTTCTGTTGTCTTTTCTTTTATTTATCTTTCTGTTTTCCACACTTTTCTCCTCCTTTGTTTTGGTCTCTTCCTTTCACGATCTTCCTTCATTCCTCTCTCCTCACTTCTATTTCCACCTCTCCATTTTTCAAATTTGGTCTCAACTCCTCTTATCCATCCTGGTTGGCAACTTAAAACATATTTAATAGTAGCATAGCAGCAAACCTTTGTTAATATTATGAGCAGAAGGGGGCAAATTAATATTTCCCCAATATCTATTACAGTAGTAAAAGGTTACTCCCCACCACCACCCTTTACATGAGTGATAATGGAATGTTAATCTGCCTTTTTGGCCATAATTGAGGGACAGAACTTAGTTTAGCTTCCATTGCAAATAGCACCTATTTGGGGTGTTTCTGGAAAGGTCAAAACAAGTCCATCCGGTACTTCATACTGTTATCTGCTGCATTAGCAATATGATGACTGGGGGTATGATCCAATATACAAGTGGTAGAAGGATAAAAATAATTCTTCTTAAATAGCTGTCGTCTACTGTCTTCATTTCAATATGCCCATTAGAAGCTTCCAATTGGCTGCTTATTTTAGGGCTAAGCAACATGGAAGCAGCTTCAATTAGTATTATTGGGGCACAGGCTTGGGGTGGGGGGGGGAGGCAGGGCTGTATTATGCAAACGTTTTTCCTGTTAGCTCTGCCAATTATTTTGCGAAGGGAGAACCCAATGGTGCCAGCTCCTTTGGGAATCACTCCAAACCCCTCTCTGAAGACCCCCAAGTCTTTGTACAGCCACAGTGCTGTTGTTGCCTGTAAAATGAGAACATTTCCCAAAACCTCAGTTTTTCTCCTCTGAAAACGAGGGCCTGTGAATCATATTCCGAAGCCGTAGATTTGCTAAAAATAAGCCAGAGTCCTACTTTTCCAGGCGCCAACTTTGCAACTTTCTGGGGCTTTGTTTCTCTTCCCTTGGCTTTAGAGAACTATGTGCAGCATGAGGAAAATTGCCAGGGGAACCAAAACAATGGGGATTTTAAACATTAATTAGACATGTTCCTTTGCTTCCATGAGGAAGCCTGCCTGTTCAACAGAGTTCCATCACCATAATCCAAAGCAAGAAGAGAAGCTGGTGACTTCAGGGCAGAAGCAGGAAGGCTGGCCACTCATATTCCCTGCCCTGTCCTCTCTTCAGCCCAGCAAATTGCATATGAAACGTCCACCTTCTCGTAGTGTCCTGGGGAGGGCCAGGAGACCTCGGTCCCTGAGACAACCTCCACCTGCCCCTGGGACAGTCAGAATAAATTCTGCATGACAGGTACCAAAGGCCTTAATGCAAGAGCCCTCTGTCACATGGCTGGTGCATCGGAGCAGCCTTGGCTTGTGGGTCTCTCAAGGGGAAGATGCCCTGTCTCTTTGAATCTGGGTAGCCAAAGCACAGGGAGGAGAGGACAGGGCTTCAGCAGCCGGGTGGAGCACCCAATACTATGAACAAGTCTGCAGCCAGGAAACCTTTGAAGCCATGCTGAAAGGGCTTATCATAAGCAAACTTGAAAACATTAAAAAAGAAACAAGTCTGGTGTGCTTAAAGTTACTTGGTTTAAATAGAACGGGATTTTAAGCTTTAGCGAATTGCTTGTGTATTCCAGGGCGGCCCCTGATGACAATCCATTCAAAACAGAGAGATCTCATTAGTTAAGATGCTGAGCTGCAGATTGGAAGATCTTTAGCTTGGCAGTTTGAGACCCTAGTGCCGCGTGACGGAGTAAGCTCCCGTCTCTGGCCCCAGCTCCTGCCAACCTAGCAGTTCAAAAGTAAGAAATTGCAAGTAAATACATAGGTACCACTTCGGTGGGAAGGTAACAGTGTTCCGTGCGCCTCAAGGCTTAGTCATGCTGGCCACATGACCACGGAAGTGTCTTCGGACAGTGGTGGCTCTTTGGTTTGGAAATGGAGATGAGCACCACCCCTAGAGTTGGATTTGACTGGCTTTTGAGCAAGGAAAACCTTTATCTTTACCTAGATCAACATGATATAAAGTTCTCCCCTAAGTGCACAGTAGCTTCGAATACCTTGATCTATAGCTCTGCCCAGGGGTCATTTCATAGAAAAAGAGGTGCAGGAGCCTATTAGCATAACTCATTAGCATAACTTATTTGCATATGCCACACCCTCTGACATCACTGGAAGTGTGTCAGAAGGCAACACCCACCGCTCAGACTCCACTGGACTGTTTTGGATTGCTAGCTATTGGGCGGGGGGAACGTGCAGATCTGTCCTCGCAGAGGAGGGAGAGCTTGTACCTGAATAAAACTTGATCTTAAAGGTGCCACTGCGCTGTTTTGGACCAGGGGGCGGGGGGGGGGCTCTGCAACTTACCTGGCTGCTTCTTGCTCTGACTGAGGGCTACTGGGAGCAGAGGGGGGGGGGGTTATCTGTCCCTCAGTTATGGCCAAAAAGGCAGATTAACATTCCATTATCACTCATGTAAAGGGTGGTGGTGGGGAGTAACCTTTTACTACTGTAATAGATATTGGGGAAATATTAATTTGCCCCCTTCTGCTCATAATATTAACAAAGGTTTGCTGCTATGCTACTATTAAATATGTTTTAAGTTGCCAACCAGGATGGATAAGAGGAGTTGAGACCAAATTTGAAAAATGGAGAGGTGGAAATAGAAGTGAGGAGAGAGGAATGAAGGAAGATCGTGAAAGGAAGAGACCAAAACAAAGGAGGAGAAAAGTGTGGAAAACAGAAAGAGAAATTAAAGAAAAGACAACAGAATGTTGCCAAATTGCTCTATTATTTAATACAGATGGGGAATTATAATTATTAATATGCAATTGGCTTATCTATAGGATCTGACCTGTGTATACCAGAGTTAGAATTCCCAAGAACCCAGGAATAGACACGGAAACTGGGTGGCTAAAATAATGATTTCTTTACTAAACATACAAACAATATTCAAACACTCACACACACACAATATAGAACTAAGGAAGCAGAGGTGATTGATAGTTTATAGAGGGGTTATACAACCTGGTCCAGATGTGCAGAGGTCCATGGATTGTGGCCTAAACTCAGAGAGCTTAAGGGTGGACTGCCATTTTGATTATGGCAGAAAACACACGGTCTGAGGCCATGTTTACACTGGGATATACCCTATGGAAGACAATGCAGACCAATGGCCAGTCCTGGGGGCTGGTCTCAGGTGAGAACAATAGATTTCTGGACCAATGATGAGTCCCAGGGATGTGTGGCTTCAGGATGGGCAAGGCCTAGATGTGACCAATGAGCTTCCAGAGCGGCAGGGTCTGGATTTAACAACAGAAGCCAGGTGCTGGGTGGCTAGTTGAATGGATTATCTGACCACTAATGGTCCTGGCCAGGGTAAGCCAAAGTTGGGAGACAGTCCCTGATTAGCGTCAGGAAGCGTTAATAATTTGAATGCTTGATTGGTTTATCCCAGTATCCTGAGGGACAGAGCAGAAAAGACAAGTGTTCAGTACAAAGAATTAAATAGACTTTAGAAATGTAGATACTTTACCTGCTAGAACTCATTGTTATTCCAGAAGCATAATCTCTGCTGGGTGGAGGGGGAAGACTGGAGGCTTGCTCTGAGGTTGCCTTTCACCTGAAAATGGAGACCCCTTTTTCAGAGCTGTGGCTAGCTCTGTTTCAGAACCAGGAGTGCCTTCCTTGGCCTGAGTTTTTGTGGGTCTCTGGGTCAGGTTAGAAGTGGGGTGCCCTTGCTATGGGGCTATCCAAGAGTAAAAGGCAGCGCCTCTGGCAACACCTTGCATTGACTGTAGCAGCCATCAGCTGTGCTGGCTGTGTTGCCTTGTTCCAAAGCTGGCTTGGTTGATGGGTTCGACAGCATCTGATAGGGAAGGCAAGGGTTTGGCAGAAAGGGTTTGGCAGAAAGAAACTCTGCAGAAAGGCACCGCTAGCAGATAGTTCTTCTACTGCAGTTTAGTCAGTTCTACTACAGTTTACTGTGCTCTGCCTTTCCTGCACCCTAGTGGCTGCAGTGTGGAACTGCATTAGAAGAAAATAAATTGAAATGCATCCCATGAATGCAGCATGATGCAAGCGGTCCATCTGACTTGGGCCCCAGGAATTTTATCCCCCTCAGTGGCCCTGTTTCACCTTTCAGTGGCACTGTTGCCCGAGAAATTTCTGGGAATTAGTGGGCAGTGCTTGTGGAGGAAGGAATTTGGGAAGGAATTTCACCTTGAATCTATGGTATCCCATAGAGTCTGGACCGAAAAAAGAAGAAAATGTGAGGTAACTGCGCTAGAGAATATTTAAATAACGATCACAAAATTTATACAAAAATGTGTACAAAAATCTACATATATAAATGCACAAAGGCAGTTGAAAATGGTGCAATTGACAATGATCTCCGGAATGTTCTATCGTTTCGATACTATTCTTCTTCCGAATGTGGATGAAAGCAGCGACTCTTGAAGGCATTATACAAGCACTTTGCCCTAGGAACATTCTTTCAGAGAATCTCTTGCAACTATGTTATGGCACATCAGTGAAAATTATTGAAATTGTTGATACGTACCTGTTGAAATAACAGACCAATTTTTACCCCATTGCTCCTTCAAGGAGTTCAAAGTGACATATGTTGTTCTCTGTTTCTCCAGCTAACAGTTCTGTGAGATAAATTAGACTAAGAAACAGTGCCAACTTAAGGTCATATAGTGAGCCACATGGCTGTGTGGAGACTTGAACCTGCATCTCTCAGGCGTCAGTTGAACACTGTAAACATTAAACCATATTGTCTTGTTTGGCTGTGCTGGACCTTGGTGGATGAACTTTTCCCCTTCCATGTCCCCTGATGAACACCTTAAAAGTTTCTATTTGACTTTCACATCATGTTTCCCCAACTCAGTGTGTGATGCAACTGCTCTAGAGTAGCTCAAACACAAATGAACTTAACCTGCCCTTCACAGTCAAATCAAGAAGCCCGACAACACCAATTTGTTTGCATTCCCCCCCCCCCAAAGTTTACATACAGATCTTTCCAAACCGGCAAAATAAAGAGATGGAAGGTTTGGACAGTTGGGGGTTATTTTGTTTTCTGTTCTTTAAAAAGAAAATATGAACCCAATAAGTTGAGTGGCTATTTTCTAGCATTTGAGCTGCCATTCCCCATCATTCTTAGCTGGACATGACAGCTTTAATTCTGGGCTCTAAATAGCTTCTGGCCAGAATGGCCTTTGATTTGAATCACAGCACAGAGGAAATGCTTTTGGCTGATACTGTGGATGACACATTGGTGCTGGCATCTGGACGGTAGGTGCAGGCCAACCATGCAGGAAATGTTAATAAAGCTGGGCATTGGGAGCAGCCTCTGTTTACTCGGCATGTGCTACAGGATGTAAGCACAGGAAAGGACAGCTGCTGATGCAACAGTGAGGAACTGACCAGATCCTCTAGCGGATTGCCTGCCCTTGTTCTCCATTGCCCTTATACTTCCACTGGAGGTATATTGATTATTCCCACTAGGGTTTCCAACAACCTAGAGAAACATGTCCTGCCCCAGAGACTTAAGCTGCAGTCACACTGGCGGCTTGGCACAGTATGGTGTAGCGGAGCATTTCATTCAGACTGTACAACCTGTGGTGGGTTACCCATGTGGCCATCCCGTGGGGGAGCATCAACATTAGTGTTGCGCTTCAACCACAGGACAAGCTGTAACGGTGGGTTTTATTTAATTGCAGGCAGATGGATGTGCTCATAAGCGTATAGGTAGCAACTTTAAAAAACTGGCAGAAATGTTCAGACATCCCTTCCAGGTTCCTTTTGCTCCAGGAGAGTTTGGACGTCAGAAAACCCAGAGGGAACCACGCACAACCTGTTAATACCGGATTTTCCCCGGTATCTGTTTTTTCTGCTTCCATTGTGGAACAGCACCGGCTGCCGATGACCGCAACACGGGAGGCCACGTCCTCATCTGGAGGAGCCCATTTATTCCACTCAGGTAATGCCACTATATCGCCACAAACTGCACGTGTGACCACAGCCTTAATTTACCAGGTGATTCACCTCTGTTGCATGAAAAGCCTCAACTGACCCCACATGTCAATATTTTGTTAAAAGGAACAGAATATTTTTTTGCCAGGTGCTGTGCTCACTCCCTTTTATTTCTCTCTCTTTTTTTTGGCTGAGGAGAGGTCAGAAAGGAAAGGACCATACAGAAGGCAGCCAACAGCTACAGTTCTGAGAAGCTGCTTTTGGGGTACAAAAAAGCCTCAGCTGAGAGTGAAAATATAAGCTGGCTGCTTCAAAGGTCTCAAAGGGACAGTGCAGCAAAGTCCTTTGCTTTAAAAGGCTAAACTGTGAAAAATCAGGACTCCATTATATGCAGAAAACCACAATTGGAAACTGTCCAGAAGGTGAGAAAACTAGTCATGCCTGTTGAAAACCCAGCCAATTCACACTATAACCCAAATGGACCCTAACCCTGTCTCTGCCCATAACCAAACTGACATTTTCTCTTTCTGTTGCCTGTAGCATCTATGCAGTATCACAACTGCTCTCGATTCAGACAAGATTAGCCCACTCTCTAAGGGTATATACATTGTAATCATTTGCATTTCCCCTTACCTTATCATGTAAACACTCTTCCTTCCTCAAAAAGTTTTTGTGGATTTTAATAATGGACATTTTCCCTTTGAGAATATAAAAAAAAAATCTCAAGGGGAGAGGGACTCTTTTTGTAAAAAAAACCCAAAAAACATTTCTGTTCCAATAGTCTTTGGTCATTTTGAAACGTGTTTGAGTCCCAACACCCCTTAGAGTTTCCACATGGAGGTTTTTCTCCTAGGAAGAGGAACATGCCATCAAGTTGCAAATGACGCATGGTGACTGCCATAGGGTGTTCAAGGCGAGTGACATTCAGAGGTGGTTTGGCATTGCCTTTGTTATATAGTGGGTTCCATGGATGATCAGGCTCGAGTCCAGTGATCAGCTCAACTTTGGCCCCGGTCACACTGGGGGAAAAGGTGCGGCTGAAGTGCGGCTATTTTAAGCTGCATCAAAAGAGAAGTGCGGTGGCAGGATCAGACAGATCCCCCGAGCCACCACGCAGTTGCTCCCCGGCATGATCAGATGCTGGGGGAAGCCACAGATCGGTGAGCGAGGCAAGCCCGCTGCGCATGCACGCGCAGTTCTACAGGGCCTCGATATGCTGCAGGGAGACGGGCGCGTCGGTGATCAGATACTGGTCCGTACTGTGCATCAACAGGTAGGTAGTACTCTTTTGGTGCTACCTTTTTGCGGTGGGTTTTTGGCTGGAAGGGACGGCTCGGGGACGGGTGCGCGCCGCTTCCCAGATGTTGCGGTATGATTGCGCCTGCTTGATGCGCCCCTGATCCCTCCCTCCCGCGGGGCAAATCCTACTGTGTGTGCCTTTATTTGTGATTTCAGCAAGAGCAAGACAAGACCCCAGAGCCGCAGCTCTGTTAAATAGCATGCAATTGCCACACCCAAACACACTCCACTCCCACTGATAGGCTATTTACATAACATTACTACTAGATTGGTTACTTCCAGAGTCTTGGTAGGCTACTGTTCTTGGGCTCCAAGCTCAGCCAGTCTCTGGCAGAACAGTCCTGGGATGTTTCAGTCCCATACATAACAACCTTCCTCTGCATAGCAACCCCATTCTTCCTTGATGGTCTCCTATCCAAACACTAAAGATGGGCAACCCCGCTTGGATTCCGAGCTCAGACAAGCTCAGTCCAAGCTGGGCTGTTTGGGTTTCTCTTCTCCCATTTCTCTTCCAAGCCCGAGCACTTCTTTTGGAGCATCCGCTCATCACCATACTTTAATGAAAGCGCAGTCATCCTTTCCCTGTCCTTAGTACATTCTTTCCCAGACTGGCTTCTTTATGAGCACTTTGAGAAGAAGTCACTCTAAGCTGTCTTGACAGGAAGGTGCATCTGTTTCAAAACCCCACCATAACTGGTGTCACTTTCCTTTTTGCAACTGGCATTTCCCCCACCATGTCACCTTTATTAAAAAGCTTTAAAAAGAAAAAGAAAAAAAAAGCAGCAATTGCTATATATAAATTACTGGTATTTTAAAAGTCCTTCAAAAGCCCTCTGGTGGCATGGTGGTGAAAAATAGAGGGAAAATGGTGGCCAATGGAGGAAAAGTTCACCGAAAAGTTCTGTGTGGAAGCTCCATTGCCAGTGTAAATGCCTCAACCTTTGGGGTGGCAATGCATACAAAATGGAGAATCCTTGCAGTGTGAACACAGCCTTAGTCTGCCACACATTCTATATTTTCCTCTACTAACTGCAAGCTGTGGCTATTCCATCATAGCCTCCTTTCACATTGCTTTTTTGTTTGTACTGAACGTTCAGCCAGATTAAGAGTGCTAGGGAACTGTTATGTGATATTTTTAGTTAGTCCTAATAAAGGGAACTGTCGCTCTTAGAATTGTTTTTATGTACCACCAAGAAAAAAAATGTATATTCTCCTTCTGCATTGGAAGTGGCTCAAAATATAACTAAAATGCAATGCTGGCTTCCATTAAAATCACAAACCACATAACCACCTTGCCAATCAATGTTATCACGCTACATTTTAATTATTTAAGATCAATTATAGCTTACCTTTTTCACTGAGACTCAAGGCAGATTGAAAAATATTTTAAAATATAAGCATTTAATCAGACAATCTAGTAAACAATGTAATAGGACAAGGGAAGAAGAAGTGATTGGATTTATACCCTGCCCTTCACTTGGAGTCTCAGTGGCTTAAAATCTCCTTTCCCTTCCCCTTCTCACAACAGACACCCTGTGAGGTATGTGGAGCTGAGAGAGCTCTTTCGAGAACTGCTCTTGAGAGAACAGCTCCGAGGCAACTGTGACTGACCCAAGGTCACATGAGCAGCTGCATGTGGAGGAGTGGGGAATCAAACACTGTTATGTACTGAGCCTGAACAGTACCTGGAAACTGGCTAAGCGTGTTCCACCGGAACAATAGATAGCCAGGATCCTGGAATGGACCTATAGAGTAGTGGTTGTAATGTAAATAGCCTACCGTTGGTGGTGGGGTTTGCTGGGGTGTAGTCTTGGCAGGTTTTATAAACAGGGCTGCAAGGCCAGTTTTTCAGTCTTAGAGTTCAGCTGAAATCACTAATAAACTATGAGCTGATCACTATATGTATCTTGAACCCAGTATATTTCAAACACGGTTCTCCCAGATTAGAGTCCGTGCTCTTAACCACTACACCAAACTGGCTCCCATTATGACCAGCTAACACTGTTCAAAAGTCCTTGTGGCGGAACGGGCCCGCGTCCGCTGGCAGACCCCGCTCTGCCCACCCCTCCTTTGCCTCCTCTGGCACCTGAAGGGGCAGTTTTTCACCACTGCCTCCGGGTATTGCTGCCACCACTGTCCCTGTCTTGGGCTCTGGTTAGGCGGGACAGCCTCCTAACCTCCCTCTGACCGCTCCTACAGCACCGCCGGAGGTTGAGTGGCAATGAACATCTGGGGGCCACAGGAACCTCCCTGGAACTGAACCTCCTCTGGAATCGAACCTCCCCTGGAGTGGACGGGGCATGTGCAATATTGAGAGAGGGTTTTTTCGTCATGCTAGATTCTGGGCGTGTCCCATGTATAAATGGTTTTAAACTGTTTTATTGTATTTTTATCGCACGTTGTGCCTATTGTTGTAAGCCGCCCTGAGCCCGCACGCGGGGAGGGCGGGGTATAAGTGGAAATAAATAAATAAATAAATAAACTATATACAAGCATATTAACAGTGAACTGAAGAATCAAAATAAAGGTGGATAATAAATCGCTCCATCTCTCCCTTCACTACACATACCCTGTCTAGATGGTCTGCAGCGCAGGCACATGACTTGTTTTCATTGGAGGAAGTTAGATTAGCACAACTCTCAACATGGCCTCTGCCTCCTGCAGACTCCAGCCGACAGCCTGACTGGCTCCAGACTTCAGGCAGACTGCCCTCAATTCTCACAGACTGGCTTCCCTATATCCAACAGCCCTTCCCGCCCAGGAAGTGGCTCTCCCTCCTGCAGCATTCTGGGGCAGATCTCCTCACAGCCTTGATGGACTTCCTGTCCTCTCTAGGGAGCTGCCCTCTGACTGCTGGTTGGAGACAGGAGGGGGAGGAATGAGGAGGAGACTAGGCCAAGGCCTACCTCAGGTTTGATAGTCCCCTCCTATCTGGCCCACACCAACTTAAACATAGGTATAAAATGGCGTTTCTCCACAGTCCTCAACCAAATTTGGTCCACAAAGGCCTTCTTGAACCAAGTTGCCTTACACCACTTAGCAGTCTTTGTAGAGATGGGGCCTCCCCTGGCTGGTCATACCATAGCATATGTGCCAAGATTGAAGAAAGACATTGGCCAGCCAAGGAGGGCCCTAGGTTTGCCAAGTCCCCCCGGGGGGCGGGGAACCCCCCGCCCCAGAGGCCCATTCCCCGCCGCCGGCGAATCAGGCCCCGGGGGAACCCCGCCCGACGTGCACGTCACCCGGAAGTGATACGACCACGCCGGGCACGCTGGGGGCGGGGCCACGGTCATCCGAGGGAAAACTCTATGGTTTTCCCTTGGATGGTCGTGGCCCCGCCCCCAGCGTGCCCGGTGTGGTCGCGTCACTTCTGGGTGACGTGGATGTGGCGCGCGGGTGCAAAGCGCGCACACCCTCCAGCCGCCAGCTGGGAGTCCCCCGCTGCGGCAAGAATCACACTTGGCAACCCTAGAGGGCCCTGACCTGGATGGCCCAGGCTAGCCTGATCTCATTGGATCTCAGAAGCTAAGCATGGTTGGCCCTGATTTTGATGGGAGACCACAAGGAAGTCCAGGGTTGCTATGAAAAGGTAGGCACTTCTGCTCATATTTTGCCTTGAAAGTCATATGTGGTTGCGATAAGCCAGCTGCAACTTAAAGGCACTTTCCACGACCAAGAGTGCTGGCAATAAGATATAAGAGTTGTAAGGAGCAATGGCTGGGAAGATCTCAGCTGGCAGGAGGACTGCTAGAGGAAGAGGCTACCTATGCCCAGAACATTTTTTGTCTCCAGCTAAACAAGGTCCATGCCACATAAATATGCCATGGAACTTTCTCTTGGTTTTACAGCCATAATTTGATGGATGTTTGTTGGTGGAGACGTTCATGAGACATTAGAACTAGCAAAGGATTCCTTCAAAACTGTAGAATGCTTTGCTGTCATTTGTATCTGACTACAGTTGGGTCCCTTTGTTTTTCTGGATACACTTTAGGCAGGAAGATGCTAGGCTTTCTTATTAGGTAAGTGTCAAGTATTGACTCAACGCCGTAGTAAGAAGTGATTTCAGCTTTATTTAACAACAGGAACCTCAGAAGAACACACAACGACAAACAGTGGAGCATAGCTCCCTTTTAAACAATCCCGGGCTGGTGTAGCCACGCCCAGGAATAGTTAAGGACCAATAGTATTCTTACAATAAAGTCCAATCAGGTTTGTTCCCTCCAGCACAGTTCTTAAGCTTTTGATTGGTTACATTTTACCTTCAACCAATAGGATTGTTCCAGCTTAGAATCCTGGTTGAAACTCAAGCTTAACATTGCATTTAATACAGTGAATACATAACAATTCCTCCCCCCTAAGATGGAACAATACTCGTGCAGACATAATCCTTAAGATAGGAGGGGGTACGCCTGGTTCGTTGGGACCTTCTAAATGTTTCAGTTTCTGGAGGTGGCGTGGTTTCAGGGGCTTGGGGAGACTCACTGTCTAAGGGTGCCGGATCACTCTCGGTGGTGGGACTGAAGTCCTGAGTCGGGGTCTGCCCGAGCTCAGGGTCTGTGGGGGGCGCAGCAACACCCACCTCCGTGTCCGGAGGCCCCCGCTGCTCGCCTTCTGGGTGGAGGATCGCGTCAGGTTCGGTGCTGGACTCGTGTCTGGAATCAGCCCACCTCTGCCTGAGCTGATCTATGTGGCGCCGCAGCTTCCTGCCATCAGCTAACTGCGCCACATACATTCGGGAACCTAGAACGGTTGTAATTATGGCGGGAAGCCATAAGTGCCCCTCCCCGTAGTTTCGCGCGAACACCTTGTCGCCCGCTTTAAAAATGCGCGGCAGTTCCAGAGTCTCAGCTCTTGGGGGGTCTGCTTTCTGTTAGGTCCGGGTGGAGCTTGTCTAAGAGGGTGGTGAGTCGACGTCCCATAAGAAGCTCTGCTGGGCTCCGCCCTGTCGCAGTACATGGCGTGATATGTTGCCTAAGCAGAAATGAAGCTAGTTTCTGCCCCCAGTCTCCTGAGCCCATTCGTTTTAGGGACTCCTTAGTTGTCCGGACCATCCGTTCGGCTTGGCCATTCGTGGCCGGATGGAACGGAGCGGACGTAACATGTTTAATCAGATTATCAGACAAGAATTTAGCAAACTCAGAGGAAGTGAATTGTGCCCCGTTGTCGGACACCAAAACGTCAGGCAACCCATGGGTTGCAAAAATACGGCGCAATACATTTATTACAGCCTGAGAGGTTGTGGATTGCATTCGGACAACTTCTAGCCATTTTGAAAAGGAATCAACAATGATAAAAAACATTTGACCTTGGAACGGACCAGCGAAATCGACATGTAGCCGAGACCAGGGCTTGTGTGTACTCTCCCAGTGTTGAATGGGAGCCTGTGGTGGGTCTGGCCTGGACTGTTGACAAGGCATGCACTCTTTTACCCATCCCTCTATGTCTGCATCCATTTTAGGCCACCAAACATAACTTCTTGCTAGGGCTTTCATATGTACAATACCTGGATGCCCATCATGCAATGCCTCTAAGACCCTTTCCCGGAGGGCTGAGACTACTACCCGGTTCCCCCATAGCAAACAGCCCTTGTGTAT
>NW_015164670.1:698868-723778 GCF_001447785.1 Gekko japonicus
GTGTCGGTGACGACGGCGGTGTCTTCTTCTTTGCCCGGCAGGCTCTTGCCACGTGACCGGTTTTTCCACATGCTCTGCAAATGAGGTCTCGAGCCCAGCAGCGATCCCGTTCGTGGCTCCCGCCACAACCGGCGCATGCGCGGCGTGGTGCAGGCTTCAGTGGGGTCCGCTTGGGCTGCACTGCTCGTGTTCGGTGGACGTCCTCTGTTTCCTCGTCCGAACTGCTGGACTCCTGGTGATGGACTGTCTGCTCTTTGACGACAGGGGTGGTGCGTTGCCGGACCTCCCGGGTTGAGCGCTCGGCTGCCTCAGCGGCAATAGCTTCAGCATAGGCGATGGCAAAGGTAAGTTCTGTCTTCGCGAAGAGGCGTTGCTGGAGCCGTTCGTCCCGCAGTCCACAGACAAGCCGATCTAGGAGGGCTTCTTCTAAGGCTGTGAATTTGCAGGGTCGGGCCGCTTTTCTGAGAGCCGTTACGAATTCCGCGATGGACTCGGTGGGACCTTGATTTCGTTTATAAAACGCATGGCGACAGGCGACTTGTGATGGTTGGGGCGAAAAATGTCCCTTTAACCGGTCTGTGACGACCTTCCAGGTTGCCTCCTTGATGTCGGTGGGTGCGACCAAGGATCGGGCGATATCAAACACCGTTTTTCCGCAGGAGCTGAGTAGCGTCGCCTTCTTTCTCTCCTCATCCACGATCTGGTTTGCTTGCAGGTGGAACTCGAACCTTGATAGGTACGAGTCCCAATCCTCTGAGCCCGGTTCGAACGCCTCGAACGCCAGGTTGACGGCCATTCCAGCGGTTGGTTCGACCACGACAGCAGGTGGAGCCGCGGCTGGTTCGGCCGGGTGTGCGTCTTCGTTCTCCGTTGTAGCGTTGGATTAGCGGGGCTGCCTACCCGTCCTAGTATCCCATCCTCGTCGCCATTTGTCAAGTATTGACTCAACGCCGTAGTAAGAAGTGATTTCAGCTTTATTTAACAACAGGAACCTCAGAAGAACACACAACGACAAACAGTGGAGCATAGCTCCCTTTTAAACAATCCCGGGCTGGTGTAGCCACGCCCAGGAATAGTTAAGGACCAATAGTATTCTTACAATAAAGTCCAATCAGGTTTGTTCCCTCCAGCACAGTTCTTAAGCTTTTGATTGGTTACATTTTACCTTCAACCAATAGGATTGTTCCAGCTTAGAATCCTGGTTGAAACTCAAGCTTAACATTGCATTTAATACAGTGAATACATAACAGTAAGATTTTTGGAACTCTGGAGTTCAGCAAAGTAATTGTGCCTGCCTGTTTTCTGCAGCTCTTTGGAGTGAACCTAAAATGGGTTTCTTTTCCTTTGGTGTATCTGCTTGTCATAGACTGGAGGCACATGCTCAACAACAAAATGAAGTTGTGTTTCTCCCCCCTCCCGTGCTAAAAAAAATCTAAATGTGTCAAATGGCTTGCTGAATCTTAATATTTATTTTCTAAGTTTTCCCCCATTGTCAAACCTAACAAAAAAACTAAAATAGAAAGCATTAATTTTTTTTAATATAGAAATGCTTTCTGGGGAGAGAAGGTGGCATGGTATAGCCCGATCTTGACTGATCCTGGAAGCCACTCAGGGTTGGTACTTGGAAGGGAGACCACCAAGAAAGACTTTGCAGAGGAAGGCAATGGCACAAAGACTGAAAATATGGAATAAAATACAATCTTAGCATCATATACCAAAATTATTGGATTTTGCCAACATTTCTGGTTGGAAATAAAATGCCCAATAGCAAATTACAGCAAGTGGTGGTGTTGGAAAGTGCTATCAAGTCATGGCTGACTTACGATATACCCTGTAGGGTTTTCAAGGCAAGAGATGTTCAGAGGTGGTTTGCTATTGCCTGCCTCTGTGTCATAACCCTTGACTTCCTTAGTGGTCTCCCATCCAAATACTAACCACGACCAACTTTGTTCAGCTTCCAGGATCTTCCAGGATCTGGTTAGCCTGGACCATCCAGATCTGGATATGTCTCATCAGGGGACATCTGGAAATGTTTCATGCAAGAAAGTCATAGTACAGAGGGGTTTTTTAAATAGAAAAAGACATCCTTTAGCTTTGGTCAAGAGTAATTATCACCTTGGTACCCTGCTAAAGCACAGTAGCAAATGCTCCAAACTATTCTACCTTGGATTAGAATTAATCGTGTGCCTTCATCTGAAAAATAAAACAGAAGTTATATGTTTTCCCCACCAAGCGATGTTCGTCACCTCCCAATAATGCAATTGGCAGTTCCCTTCCTTTGGCTGGTGGAGACCTTTTGCAGAAGTGACAGGATTGGCTCCTGGGGGAACAGCTGGGCGCTATCCACCACTGCAGGCATGGAAGCTGCTTTGGCTTGGAGGCTGTGGTTGCCTGTCCATGCAGCCTGCAGAAGGGAAAGAATGGAGAGTGAAAAACACATATGATAGATCCAGGCATCGAGGCCTTTCCTACTCATCTCTCTCATTAGGCTCAAGCAATGTGGAACCCCCTTGAGATATGTGGAATGAAGGACACCCTAGAGCAGAAACAACTTTTCACAGTTGAGTTTCTTTCTGGAAGAGCTTGTTTTTCTTATGCCTCTCTGAATTACCTGAATTCACATCTTGAACTATTGAAATGTTTGTTCCTTCTGTTATCTCTCAGGCCCAAAATACACAGTATATGTGATCCGAGTTGGCACACAGATGCCTGACTTGACTCGCTGTTACATGTAGGATTGGTGCGTAACTCACTTTGAAAGCACTGGGTTGCACAAATGCAACAAATGCTCTAAGGGTGGGGGGGGGGAAGGATAGGTGTCAGGCTTCTCTAATAATGCCCTTTTTGCCAATGGAAATGGCCTACAGAGGGCTGTTTGTCCACCCTACAAAGCAGCCATTTTCTCCAGGGGAACTGATCTCTGTAGTCTGGATACCAGTTGTAATTCCAGGAGATGTTCAGACTCCACCTGGAGATTGGCAGCCCTATGTCGCCACAGGCATCTCCCCCAAACCTTCAGAAACTTCCCAGAACAGAGTTGGCAACCCTGTCACTCGGCCATCCAGACCACATAATTCCAGCAACCCTACTAAAAACAATAACACCATGCCCAGGCTTCAGGCTAGCACTCCAGCTCCCAATGTATTCCACTAGGGTTGCCATGTCCTCCCTGGCCACTGGTGGGGGATCTGTGTAGGGCTGCCGCAAAGTGCCCTATCTGTAAGCCGCCCTGAGCCCTTGTGGGGAGGGCGGGGTTTAAATTTAATAATAAATAAATGAAAATAAATAAATCTAAGTTGGGAAATTTGGAGATTTGGGGATGGAGGCAGGAGTGGACAGGGACCTCAGAGGGGTGCAGTGCCACACGGTCCATCCTCCAAAGCATCCATTTTCTCCAGGGGAATCGATCTCTGCAGTCTGGAGATGACCTGTAATTCTGGGGGGTCTCCAAGTCCCACATGGAAGCTGGCATCCTTAGTCACCACCTTTATTTAAGATTAGGTCAGTTAAGACACCATGCACACATTTTTTACTTAGATTGCTGCACAGAGACCATCATCAGCTCAGGAGGGTTGCCAACCTCCTGGTGGTGGATGGAGATCTCCCACTATTACAAGTGATCTCCAGGTGACAGACATTAGTTCATCTGGAGAAAATGGCCACTGTGGAAGGTGAATTGTATGGCATTGTGGGATTATATCCCACTGAAGTCCCTCCCCTCCCCAAACCCTGCCCTCCTCTGGCTCCCCCCCAAAATATCCAACTCAGAGCTGGCATCCCTGCAGCTCAGCCCTTTGCTTCATTCATATACCCATCAACTTTTGCAAATGGACTTATTTGCTTAGACAGTCTTGGGACATATGAATATTTATAGAAGTGACATGGGGCCAATTCTTCACAAGGTCCTTGTGTCCCTCATGTATCTGAATCAGAATGAGTCTCCCAGTTCTGCCGTATTCTCATTTTTGTTGCTTGCATATCCCTATTGTTTCTTGTGGTTTTTATCCCTTTTCAGCATGTGCTTTGTTCCCTCTAGTGGCCAATATTGCTGTATGTTCAGCATATCTCCCTGCAGATTTACACTGCAGGTTTTTATGCCAGACATAAAGCGATGTAACATCCAATCGACCACTAGAGGGAGCCAAACACATGTGGAAAAGAAGCCCCTGCCTCTGAAGCAGCAGGGATAGACAAGTGACAAAAATGAGGAAGAGCCCTCAGATATAGAAAAGGAAAGTGTTGAAATGGTCCCTGTGAGCTGCTGTTTGCATCACTGGGGAAACTTGCGGTTAGTGTATCAATTACATGTATAGCCACTAAATGGTGCAAACACTGGTTCCCCGGAGCTGGTTCAAATTGAGAAAACAGTATATGAGGAAGGCTAAAGTTCTGTCTCTCCATATACTGTGGTTTCAATTTGATTCAAGCTCACAGATGTCTGGGTGTTGAATCCCCAAGCCTTCGAAATAACTCCGCGTTTGTTCTCAAAGCAAGGTTTATTTCAGAGCATTGGTTCATACAGGAACAAGGACATTGTTAGGAATACCGGACCATACAGGGGCCCAACATAATAAAGACATTCGAACCAGGTTAAGCCAATGAGGCCTTTTCCCTCTGGCGGGAATAGAACATAAAACGCGCGCCCAAGTCGTGGGAATACAACCGTTCTATCATGTAAACACAGGTTCGGTTCTCAGGCTAGCAAAGCAGATCTACCCATAACAAGCGTTGCCTCCTACCTTCTCCAGCTGCATGACCTTGGCTTCGTTTCGCAGAGCACAGGAACAGAAGTTAACACAGAAGGAACCAAGGGGGGGGAAGGGGAATGGTGTGAGTGCATTACAGGTCACACCAGGCATAATATGCGACGGTAGGTCCTGGGAATACAGCAACACATCATCAAGGTAAAGAACCACCCCTTTGAACAAAAATTCATGTAGGACCTCATTGATTAAGTTCATGAAGACCCCCGGAGCCCCTTGAAGCCCGAAGGGCATAACGAGGTATTCAAACTGCCCCAAGGGGGTATTAAACGCAGTCTTACTTTCGTCCCCCTCCCTAATGCGCACTCGGAAATATGCATCCCGTAGGTCAAGTTTCGAGAAGATTTTGCCTTTGGTGGCCTCTGCCACCAAGTCCTTGATAAGGGGGAGGGGGTAGGCATTGGACAAAGAAACAGCGTTCAAACCCCTATAATCCGTGCACAATCTGAGCCCCCCGTCTTTCTTCTTTCGGAAGAGAACCGGCGCGGCGAAAGGGGAGGAAGCCGGGCGAATGAAACCGCGGGCCAAGTTTTTATCAATGAAATTCCGTAGTTCAACTTTCTCAGCCGGCCCCATCGCATAGATTTTACCTTTAGGCAATTTACAATCAGGCAAGAGTTCAATAGCACAGTCAGTAGAGCGATGGGGGGGCAGTTCGTTAGCTTCTTCTTCGCCAAAAACTTTCGCCAAGTCTCTATACTCTCGAGGCAAAGACGCTAACTCTTCCGGCTTCAAAGTGCCGCAGGGGAACTGCGCGGCAGGCCGGTCCCCCCACGAATCCAACCAGCAGTGATCTACACATTTTGGCGACACGAATTTGACAACCCCTTCTTCCCACAAGATGTAAGGGTCATGGGTAAATAGCCAGGGACTCCCCAGTACCAAATCAAACTGCGACTTAGGGGTAACAATGAAGGTCCTGGATTCCCAATGATCGCCAGCCCCCAACCGCAAAGCCATAGTCTCGTGCGTACAAGGTTCCATGGGCGCCCCATCCATTTGGGTAAAAATGATGGGAGATTTCAAGGGGGTTATCCCCGCTTCCAGTGTCAATAACACTCTAGGGCTGATGAGATCCCTCCCACACCCAGAATCAATCAACGCTCTCACCCTGACGTGGGTACCCAGGAGCGGATTCATTAAAGAAACAGTCACGAAAAACAGGGAAGGGGTTTCTCTCACCACCTTGGGCGCAGTGCTGGAATGGCCGTGTCGTTTTGCGCCTCTCACAACAGGCCGTTGTCGTTTTCCGCCGGTTCACCCTCCACCTCCTCTTCTGACTCGGCAGTAGGCGGCTCGGTTCCTTCCGGACCTTGGGCCGCCTGAAGAGCTTTGGAGAATCGCGGTTTGGCCATCCCCTTCTTCCCCGGTAGTGGCGTCTTAGGCTTCGGAGTAGGCGGCTTGTCTTTAGCTTGACGGCTGCCACAATCCATGGCGAAATGCCCCTTCTCCCCGCACTTTAGACAGAGCCCCATCTTCATGCGTAGTTCTCGTGCCGATTCCGACAGGCGTTGAGTCTTGGGTCTGGAGGCGCTGGCAGTGGCGGGTCTGTTGGTCGTAGCAGCTAGGTCGAGTTTGATGGTGTTGAGCCGATCCTCTGCATTTTCAGCTTCCTGGGTCCAAGCCATCAGGGAGATAGGATTAACAGTCTTCAACACTGTTTCCCGGATGTCCGCGTTGAGTCCCAATCGATACATCTCACAGCTCACAGATGTCTGGGTGTTGAATCCCCAAGCCTTCGAAATAACTCCGCGTTTGTTCTCAAAGCAAGGTTTATTTCAGAGCATTGGTTCATACAGGAACAAGGACATTGTTAGGAATACCGGACCATACAGGGGCCCAACATAATAAAGACATTCGAACCAGGTTAAGCCAATGAGGCCTTTTCCCTCTGGCGGGAATAGAACATAAAACGCGCGCCCAAGTCGTGGGAATACAACCGTTCTATCATGTAAACACAGGTTCGGTTCTCAGGCTAGCAAAGCAGATCTACCCATAACAAGCGTTGCCTCCTACCTCCTCCAGCTGCATGACCTTGGCTTCGTTTCGCAGAGCACAGGAACAGAAGTTAACACAGAAGGAACCAAGGGGGGGGAAGGGGAATGGTGTGAGTGCACTACAGGTCACACCAGGCATAATGGCAGCTAGCTGACACTGGGGATTAAGTTCTGTGCACCGATTTTCCACAGAATGTCTGATTGACAAGAGGCACAAGGACTTTGAATTGGCCCTATAGTCAGACTGGATCCAGTTAGATGTAAGCAAATGCAGCACAGGGGAAAAGATTGACTCAAGGAAAGATTATTGCTGGGTCTGCTATAGGAACAGATGCAGCAAATAAGTATGATTTTACAGAGACAGTCCTAAAATACAGACCTTCATGGGTATGCATACTTCCAGCATGAGCCAGTGACTAATTTAGACATTTGACCTCACTCTCCGGAGTCTCACATGCTACATGGCTGACATAGTGACTACTGTGAAAAGCACGTTGTGTAATCATTACCAGTGGTAGTACTGTGATGGATTGGCAATGGCCCTCCTCAGGCACTGGGGCCAGGCAACTATCCGGTAATGCTGACCCCTGACACCAGTTTTGATTTCTCCCCTTTTGTTCAAAAGGATTTAATCACATCTTCAGCAGCTATAGAGGCCTGAGCCCTAGGGATGCCAACTTCCAAATGTCACCTGGAGACCTCCTACTATTACAATTGAGCTCCAAACAACCAAGTTCCCCTGGAGAAAATGGCTGATTTGGAGGATGGACCATACGGCATTATGCTCTGTTGAGGTGCCTCCCTCCCAAAACCCTGCCCTCGCTAGGCTCCACCCCTCAAATCTCTAGGTATTTCCCTATCCAGAGCTGGCAACCCTACAAGGGAGCCCTGATCAGGATGGCTCAAGCTAGCCCAATCTCATTAGATTCTGGAAGCTAAGCAGGGCCAGCTATGGTTAGCCCTTGGATGGGAGACCATCAAGGAAGGCCAGGGTTGCTATGCAGAGACAGGCAATGGCAAACCACCTCTATGTGTCTGTTCCCTTGAAAACTCTGCAAGGTAACCATAAATTGGCTGTGGCTGCATGGCAAAAAAACAAAACAAAAAAACAAAACCCTAACCCTAACCTCCGGCAACCAATAAACAAGATCATTCCCTTATATGTCTTCTGGTAAGAAGCTGGGTTTATGTCTTGAGCTTGGGCAGATCTTTCTTAGTCTGCCTGAATACCTATGAACTGTAAATAACCATTGCAACAACATGTTCAATACAGCTTGTAGGCATTGTACAGAGGGATAGGAATTCTCTGGGCAGTGGAACAATGAGAAAGGCCAGCAAATTGCATGAACAAGAATAATCCTGGGGAAGTTCAGCCTGTGAAGTAGCAGCTGCGGCAGTGGGAGCTGGTTTCAGTCGCAGGAAAGACAGGCATGAATGGCCTTTGGGCATGCGGCATGGAGCTCATATGCAAACTGACAGCGGCTGCCTGCTTGCCAGCGCCTTCCTCTCTGATATTCAATTGTTCACTTTGGTGTATCTTACCTGTGTGCAAACCCGGACACAGAAGAAAGTCACTGTGCCCTAAAAGGTGTGGTTCATGGTGGCTTTTGGCTGATAGCTCTGACAGTCAGGAAATGTTTTTCAAGCTGGTTTTATCACTACCTGCCAATACAGGGCACACTGAGTACTTCTTGTTGCAGACCTAGTCTGTGGTAGATGTGGGGTAGATGGAAGCACAATCTAGAACAGGTGCCTGTGTGTACCATGGTGTGGTGCCTGCCGACACATTTCCTGGTGCCTGCTAAGTGTTTTTAGAAAGTGAGCTGGGCCAGTGGGACTTTTGTCCAGCAAGCCTTCTGGTTGGCCATTGGAGATTTGTATACCTGTGCAGATTTTTTAAAATGTTGCATTGGAAACAGCTGCCACTACAGCACAAGGATCGGACTGAAGGTGAGCTGTGGCAGCCATTTTGTGGCTTGATTCGCTTCCTGCAGCAGTCATTTTGTAGCAGCCATTTGGCAGCCATGAAATGGCTGCTGCAGCTCACCTTCAGTATACCCACCATGCTGTGTCAGAATTCCCAATGTGCCCGTAGGCTCAAAAAGATTGGGGACCCCTAACCTAGAAGACCATCTTTAATATTTATTATTGACATCCTGGTCAGAAAAATGCCTTGTGATTTTTAAAAAATACACAAAATTTACAATGAAATCACTTGTAATCAAATTAATTGATTCCTGGTTAGACATTTATTTATTTAATTTATTTATTCAGTTTGTATCCCGCCCTCCCCGCCGAGATGGGCTCAGGGCGGTTCACACAATTTAAACAATAGATGCCTGTCTAAGGGGGAAAGGCACGACTTAAGAGGAAAAACTCGCCATCTTCCTGAAAACAGATGGATGCGGCTAGCTGGATTCCATAGTTAGGGAGCTGTGCAGAGAAGGTGGGCTGTACATAACTCTCCTTTCCTCCAGTTCATCCTCACAACAACTGAGACCAAGTGACTGGCTGTACGTCACCCAGCAAACTTTATGGCTGAGCAGATATTTGAACCTGGATCATCCTGCTCCTAGTCTGGTACCTTCAGCACATGTGGTCCCAATGGCTTGGATTCTAGGCCTTGGTTTCACTTGTGCTCCTCCCCTTTTCCATTGTGGGGGCAATCCTCTCCTGTTAATTTCCCCAGGAGCAGGAGCTATCAATGAGCCAAAAAGCACCTACCACCAGAGGAAAGGGCTGCATAGCAGAGGACTGTCTCTGCACTGGATGAAGAATTGAAGCTTAGAATTGAAGTGAGTGTTTTCTTTGCTGCACTGTTCCATTATCTGGGGCTGCACATGCGTTATACACAGGAATTGCTTATATCCAATGGCAGACTGGGTAGATGAGGGAGTATATAGAGGCACATAAGTCTCCCCCCATCACACTAAATAAACAGCTGAGAGAGTTCTGAGAGCTCTGTGACTGGTCCAAGGTCACCCACCAGGCTTCACATAGAGGAGTGGGAACCAGATGTTCTCCAAATTAGAGTCCGCTACTCTTCACCACACCACGCTGGCTCTTGCTTTGTAGAAAGTGAGAATTGGGCATTTTATTTTATTTTATTTTATTTTAAAGATTTTATTTATAATTTTTCAGAAAACCCTACATTGAGTAATTTATACAATCTTATACAACAAGATAACAAGCTTTTGGAGTCATACATAATATTATTTTATACATTGATTTCTATCTATCTATCTATCTATCTATCTATCTATCTATCTATCTATCTATCTATCTATCTATCTATCCAAGTATAGAATTTTTTCCATCTATGGTTTGGCGCGTAAAGATTTACAATCAATATTTCTTTCCCCTTTCTTCTAATTTTTACCATTACTGTTCTTCCATCAGCTGATTTATAATTGAGCACAGGATGCAGCTTTTCATTCACATATGTAACCACCCCTCTTTTTTTTTACCCTATTCAATGTCATGAATGGTTTACCTAGCGGTTCGAAAGGTAAATACAAGTAGATAAATGGGTACCTGCCCTAGGCGGCAGGGGGCACCCACCTCCTGGTTCCGGGCCAGGAGTGTTAGCAGTGGCGACGGAGACGGTAGCGGCAACAACAATGGCGGCAGCAGCGGAGTTCCTGACCGGACCTGATGAAGGCGGAGCCACGGTGGTGCGAGTGCAGGACGGCTCGCCACGGCAGGAGCCGGAAGGACGCAAGCCAGAAGCTGCAGCCAGAGGGCGGTCGCACACGAAGGAAAAACATCGAGCCGCCTGAGGTGGTGCCGGTCAGCTGAGGACGCCAGCATACCCCGCCGGAAAGAAGAGAGAACGCGCCGCCAACAAGGGTGTCGGTAGGGAAGCGCCCCCCCAAAAAATCTGTGGCCCTAGGTAGGTTAACTACTGCGACTATACCAGTAGCAGTACATTGTAAACCGCTCTGAGACCCATTAGGGGTCATGGGCGGTATATAAATGCAATGTAAATAAAATAAATAAAAAAATTTTTTTGTCACAAAGATTTTATTTTCCATCATTGTTACATTTTGCATCATTTTATCAATCGGTTATATATTCCCTTTTCCCTCCCTCCCCCGAAAGGCTTCCCGCAATGCGTTTCCCTCATGTCCCACATAGATAACTTCAAGATAACATCAAGTATCTAATATTGTTCTAAACATAGTAAATTTTGTCTCACGTCCCAGTTCTTTTCTAAATATATTTTAAAGTCCTTCCATTCTTCAAAAAATTCTTGGTCTTCTTCATTGTTCAACTTTCTGGTTATTTTGTCCATCTCAGCCAGGAACAGAACTTTTTGTATCCATTCTTCCAGATCTGGTATTTTTTCTTGTTTCCAATATTGAGCATATATCATTCTTGCTGTTATCAAATACCAGAACACTGTCCTTTTTGTTAAATTTAATTCTTCCATTTTTAAGCCTAAGAGCAGAATTTCAGGTGCTTGTACTCTAAATACTTTACATGTTCATCTTTGATGTACGTTTCCTGGAAGCATATAATGTCTGCATGTATTTTACCCGCTTGATGAAAGATTCTTTGTCTTTTTTGTGGGCTATTTAATCCATTGACATTAACAGATATTAAATTTAGTTTTTTAGTTCCCATTATATCTTTCTTTTGTGTTACAATATTTTTAAGCTGTAATCTGGTAAGGATTTGTGATTCGGTTTTAAATCTAAGTTGTTGTTTCTTTTTCTCTTTTATCCCTTTTTTGTCCATGCTCTTCAGGCCTAATTGTGATGTCGCGCCTTCTTGTTCTCCCCCATCATCTTCTTCATCTTTCTCTGAATCTTCTTCAGATTCCTTCTGCCATCCTAGATCTTCACCTTCTCTATCTAGAAAATTCTCTAGTTTGAAAATGGAGTCTAAACAACATTCCTTCTGGGAGTAGCCACCTATATTGTATTCCGTTTTTTCTTAAGATATTCGCCAATATATCATAGTTGTGGTGTTTCTCTCTCACACGCCATGGTACATCTTTTAATATTCTGATTTCCGCTCCTGCTATTGTCAATTTGTTAGTATTTGCAGCTTGCAATATCTTATCTCTTGTAGTCTTTCTATAGAATTTTACATGAACCTCCCTAGGTATTTTGTCTTTTGGCATACGCTGAATTTCTCCTATAGATACTTTGTATCTCCTCTGCTAAATCTTTTTCTTTTCCCAAATTAAATTGTTCCGTGATATTGTGAACTAGTTCTTCTTTCAAATCTTTGTCTAGTTGTTCTGTTATGTTTTGAAATCTAAGAATCACTGCTGATTTTTCAGCTCTAATAAAATTAGCGACTCTTCTATTTTATCTGTTCTTGATTTTATGTCTTGTACTTCCTGATCTAGATCATCAACTTTTCCCTCTAAATTATTTGTAGTCTTTACTATTTGGGCTATTTCTGCTTTAATTTCCTCTGTATCTGATTTTAATTACATTGATATATCATTTATTTTGCTTTGTATTGGTTCCAGTTCTTTTTTGATTAGATCTGCAGTTTGTTGTGATGCTTGAGCTAAACAAGTTAGCATCATGGATTGTAAATCCGACAATGTTACTTGAGGAAGGTTAGTTTTTAATTGGGTCAGTCCCACACTTTGTCCTGGGTTGATAAGCCATCTATAAGTTATCTCATTTGCTTTTAGTAGATCTGTTATTGTGTAAACACTTGTCTTATTTCCCTAATTCTCCATGGGAAATCTTTTAAGATCTTGATCGCCTTTTCATTTATAATAACTGCGGTTTCATTAGACGTCTTTAAAATTTTATCTCTCATATTCCTTCTCATAAATTTAATATGGACTTCCCGTGGGGTTTTATGTCTCTGTGCGTAGGCTGTATTTTTCCTATAGATCACATCTATTTCTCTTTCCACCTCATCATATGTACCTAATTTTAGTTGATCAGCCAGGTTTTGAATTACTTCTTCCTTTAGGTTTTTTCCCCCAGATTTTCGGGTACATTTTGACACCTTATGATTAATGCAGCTTTATCCAGTTCCAAATTCATCAATGTTTCCTCGATTTTATCTGTTTTTTTGCTTTAATTTATATACCTCTTGATCAACCTCTTGTAATTTGTCTTCAGTATTATTACATTCTTTAGCTAGTTTTAATATCTCTTGTTTTCAAAAATTATATCACATTCCATTTTAGTAGATCAGCTGTGTTAGTCTGTAAACTGACACAATAAACAAAGTGGATTTCAATCCCAACATTTGTAGGCTGCTGTATGTAGACCTTCTATAGTACAACAAACTAGCAAACTCCCTTAGTGCTCTTCCTGGAATCCCCCCATATGCCTTCTGGAATCCCCCCAAAGATACCCAGTTGTGAAGTCTTGGTTCTTCCCACAGGCAACTGGCTTGGTAGAAATTCAAATCCACATGGGAAGGTGCTAGATGGAACTGTCCTCCTCCCTCACCATTGGTAGCTCTAGCAGTCACACCTTGGGGGAAGTGATGGCAGAGAAACAGTGAAGGTTTCTCTGTCTGTGTGTCTGTCTCCAGTTGGCGGTTGTATTCCAGGGCATGTGAGTTCAAACATGAAGGTTCTTGACATACAAGAAGAATAAATAAAATTGGAGTAATCCTCTTGCTTACAGCCCTACACTAGTGGACGGGGAAGTGAGTTCCCATAGTCCTTGCAAGATGGAATGGAAGATGTATCCATTCAAATGGTGTATTGCACACAGGATTGTGGTGTATGACCTAAATCTAGAAGTGTGTGCATATCTATGCTATGGCACGCAAGCCCCACTCCAGTGAGGGGATCAGTGTGCAGAAACTTCTGCAAGTAGATCTCCCTTGCAGGATTGGTACAAAGACATTGAAAACCTTTATGGAGCAAGTCATGTGGGAGACGGTTAGTGCAAAAAATTATTGACCCCATTTTAACTTCTGTGACTCTTTTGTGGCATCAGCAGAGAGCTCCACTTTCCACCTTTCTTGTACGTACCCAAAATACATGCAACATCAAATACATGCAACATCAGTTCTCTGATGTTACTATGAAATAAGAAAGGTAAGGCTGTGAAAAATAGTCCTAAACATCTGTTTCCATAAGACAGTTGACCTCCTTGCAGATTTATACTGCCAACTGAAAAACCCTGACTGTACTTGAGAGAATCTGCCCCCCCCCCCATTTCAACCTATCAACTTTATTTCCCATGTTAGCCCTCCTAGCTAGATTATTACTTTTTTCCTTTTGTATTTCTGTTTCCTTCCTTTCCGTTTCTCTCTCTATCCCTTCTAACAAAACCAACCCTCTGGGAGCAAAAAATAAAAAAGAGAGAGAGAAGGATTAACATAAACTTTGGTAATCCAGTTTGAGGGCATTCAGACTGCAGTTCCTGATCTAGGAACAGAGGTAGAATTTGTTTGTTTGTTTGGCTTTTCTCCTTTCAATATAGGATGAGACGGGCAGCAAGAAAAGCCCAATGTGAGTTGACAGATCTCAGGAGATGACAGGGAATGGTTTAAAGAAAACTCCTTTGGCCACAGACTCTGAAAGATGATGTGTAGAACCAGGGAGTTTAAGTGCAAAATATTTTGCCTCAAAAACCTTGTCTGATTTCATTTTTAGATCTCATGGAGGTGAAACTGTCTTCTATTTGTACATTTAACCCCAGGAGGTTTTTGGAACGGACATCCAAATAAATTTGTTGTGACAGATACTTCCTGAAGTCTCTGGCCGTGGCTCATGCTTGGCACCCAGTGACCATCACGATTGCCATGAAGGAAGTTCAGACAATGCTTCTGATGTCTCAGGAAGATACATCCTGAGTTGTTGGTCAGAATAAATCACCGCACATAGTGTTAGAGCTCCCTCTTTATTTCATCTGAATAAAAATAGGGACCCTGAGACATTATGGGAGTTTCTCACGGCAGGAGGGACACTGTGGCTTGAAAGCTACATTTAGAAATGAACCAGACAGGTTTGGCCACCTAGTCATCTCTTGTTAAGGTCGCATCTGTCTTGCTTTTTGCTTCCAAGTGACCTTAAACTGGGACTCTGGCAAACAATTCAGACTGGTCTTCTTAGTTTTTCTATGGATTTTCTCCACAGGAGAATTGAAACAACTCCATTCGATGTCTTACCCTCTCCCCATCATCTCCTTTGATGTCGTGGCATTCCTTTTGGTCCTTGCTGATTTGGAGTGTTCCGTCTTCAGGCGACTTCTCTTTCATTTCAACTTACCAGCAAAAAGTTTGTCTGAGAAATTTTATCTCTGTGATTTCTAACTTCCTTTTGCTCTGTATGGAGGTGGAGGATGCAGACGGGTTGCCTAGCAGGATCCTTTCTGAATGTTTTTTCTGCCTGTTAGCAACAAATGATCCCTTCCTTTTGTGATATTGCCAAGATTTTGGAATTAATATAATGAAACTCCATCTTGAAAGCAAGAAGGTGAAGAGGAGTTTCCCAACCTGGAGCTGGCAACTCTACCTCCCCACATACCCCTCTGGTGGCCGGGGAGGGACGACCTGACAACCCTATTCCGTACTTGTGTACATTTGTTCAGTCTGTTTGTTTGAAGGGTTTCCTCCTTTTTTATTCTTTTGAGCCATTTCCATTGAAACTGGCCTTTTGATGGAAATTTCTTCCTTTGCCTCCCAGGGGCCTTTGCTGTTTATTTTTTAAAATAAACAATTGAAAATTGATATTGATATATGATGTTATAACAATTACTATTATTATTACATTATGTGTAAAAGGTTTGCTGAATTTCCAGCTTTCATTTTTTTCTTAAAAAAGAACAAGTCTCAACAACTTTCTGTTGAGGAGATATACCTATATTTATTTAGAATATTTCTATGCCGCCTCTTCAGAGCCCTGTTTGAGGTGACTTACAATTTAAAAAATACACAACATTCTTTAAAAACTGTTAAAAACAAAACAAAAAGCCTGCAGGGAAACCACATGGCCATTTCATACATATATGGCGAAAATGCATGACAGCCAGAAAATATTGGAAGATGGTAACTATAATGTTGACAAGAGGATTGGGGGTGAATAATATAATTAATTGTCTTTCTTTATGATTATTTTCTTGTTAATTGTAAATTCTTTATAATATATTTTTGAAATGCCATTCAAAACACAAGCCAGTGGACACTAACAGCCATGATGCCCTTTCTAATTCAGTATATAGGTAAACCCCTAGCTGGGAATGGAATGAGCCAGGAAGGGGTGGAGCCTCTAGATGCAGAAGGGTGCAGACCTTGTGGAAAGCTGAAGAGGGAAGCCAGGCTGCCTTGCTGGGGAGGTTGAACATTAATCATAGGCTCTGAACACCTTGTTTAAGATAACGATGATTTATGGGTGGACACAGGTAAGGGAGGGAGACTTTTGTTCTAAATTGTAAATTTTAGAATTATTGTTTCAGGGCTGTGTCATCTAGTGGGGAGTTCAACTGGGACCCTCATTTTGGAAGCTGGTGCACAGAGTGTTCAGCTGGAGACTTCTTGACCCACCAACAAGAGGGAAAGGATGGACTTTGGGGGTGACAAGCTGTGAAGGAGGGAGAAGTTGATGGTTTGGACTTCAAAAGATCCCTGCTCAGTTGTGTTACTAAGTTCAATGTTTTTGTTACATGTTGTTAATTGGAAAGTAAAAAAATGTTTTATTCTCTCTGAATAGTTGCAAGATTCATTCGAAGTTTTGCCTAACAGAACCCACAAGCTGAGGCTGCATATACATTTCTGAAGTGAGCAGCCCTTTGAACCTGAAAATGCACATAGACGTTTGGTCTTGGTGATAGAATTACTGTACTTCCTGTGGCTCCTGAGGAGATAATTGGTTCCCTATAATTTCTTTGCAGACCCACCTAGCGAAGAGGGCAGGCTACATCATAAGAACAGGCACATTGTGAAGCTGCTGCAAAGACCTCAGGACCCCATGATGGTCAGCAAACACTAGCAGAAGGGATGCCAGCCTCCAGGTGGGACCTGGGGATCCCCTGGAATTACGGGTCACCTCCTGACTACAGGGATGCTTTGGAGGGTGGGCTCTAGAGCATGGTACCCCACTGAAGTTCTTGTCCTCCCCAGGCTCCATCCCCAAATCTCCAGGAGTTTCACAACCTGGATCCAGCAATCCCCTGCCGGTGGCCAGGTGGGACCTGGCATCCCTAAGTGCTCCCAATTGGTGGTGGAAAGTGCCACCAAGTTGCAGCTGACTTGTGACAACTTAGGGTTGTGCCAGCTCCTGTGGGAAATACTTGGCAATTTGGGGGGTGGTTCATAGGAGGGGTGGGATTTGGGGAGGGGAGAGACTTCAGTGGGGTATAATGCCATAGAGTCCACTTTCCAAAGCAGCCATTTTCTCCGGAGAAACTGATTTCTGGCTGTGATCATAGACACTGAATAATCCACTTTCAATGCACTTTTGAATTGGATTTTGCCAGTTCACACAGTAAAATCCAGTTGGAAAGTGCATTAAAAGTGGATTATTTAGTGTGCATGATCACAACCTCTGTCTCCTAGAGATCAGTTGTATTCCCAGGAGATCTCCAGCCACCACCTGGAGGCTGGCAGCCCTATGGCAACCCCACAGAGTGTTCAAGGCAAGAGACAAGCGGACGGTGGTATGCCATTGCATGCCTCCACGTAGCAACCCTGGGCTTCTTTAGTGGTCTCTCACCACTAACCAGGGCCGACACCTGCTTAGCTTCTGAGATCTGCCAAAGATCAGGCTAGCTTGGGTTCCCAGCCCCTGGCCTAATTTTGCCTCCTGCATAATGAAGACTCTGGCATTATTCAGTCGAAGAATATTTTAATTCTGCACTCAGCACCTTCAGGTTCCAGAACAGCCAATTTCTCTCTTCCAGAGCTTCTGCTGGAATCAGTTGCATGTGACAGGGCCCACTTAATATGCAGCGGAGAAACCATGCTACAAAGAAAATAAGATAAGGTGGGAATGTTGAATATTCATTTTTCATGGCTAGAGGGTATTTTTCCTATGGTTCGGTTATTCAAATTAGCTGTGGTTTGTAACTGCCATTTAAACAACAAAGACTTAAAGGAACCTAGCAGGATAATGCCAGTTTCTTATGAAATATCCATGCAGTTTCCCCCCCAAAACCCTTAATGGGTTGCAGTAGTGGCAACCTTTTAACAAAAGAACAGGATGATGAAAATGATGATAGTTTAGGTCCCTCTTTATGGGTGCTGATTGCCAGGCTGATAGATTTAATATTAAAAGCAAGTCACTGTAGTCACAATTTTCTTTTAAAAAATCTGTGCTTGCCCCATAAAGCTAGGACATGAAATTATTTTTTTTTAAATGCTTTGTACTTTTAAATATCCCATGATTACATAATGTCTGGAGGGACGTGCCTTGGAGAAATGCTGTAATTTGTAGAACTCTCCTAGCGTAGCAATAAACCCAAAGGCTTATATTCCTCCCCCAGCCCAGTCTAGAAAGCTAAGCAGGGTCAGCCCTGGTTAGTATTTGGGTGGGTGACCATCAAGGAAGTCCAGGGTTGCTACACAGAGGCAGGCAAAGACAAACCACCTCTCTTCACCTCTTGCCTAGAAAACGCTGCAGGGTCAGCATAAGTCAGCTGTGACTTGATGGCACTTTCCACCTCATAAAACAGTATGATTGCCCTGACCTCTATGGCTTAGACTAACCCAGTCTCATCAAATCTTGGAAGCTGAGCAGACTTGGTCTGGCAAAGGTTAGCAAATGGGTGGGAGACCACCAAGGAAGTCCAGGGTTGCTACACAAAGGCAGACTGTGGCAAACCATCTCTGCTCATCTCTTGCCTTGAAAACTCCACAAAGGGTTGCTATAAGTTGGCTCTAACTTGACAGCGCTTTCCACCAGCACCAAGTAATGGGGGGTAATCTTTCCAATATTTATATCAAGGGAGCTGAGAACCTTGATATGAATATTTTAAGCCACTGAGTGTCAGGTTCAACAGCAAGTAAATCTCCACACACGTTTCCAGGGAATCGTTATGCTTTATTAGACTACAGGTCCGTTGCCATGATCTACAGGGATATTGTTAGGAATTACAATGGGGCGGGTGCATCACTACATATAACATGATGTTGCAATTGGCTAAGCAAATGAAATCCAAGCACATGGGGGAATTCTCCCGGCGGGAGGTTACATAATGAACGGGAGAGTCTCCGTGCCTCATGAGAGCAGAAATATTCACACCAACAGTGGAACGCAAGCCCTCCCTCCTCCTCAAGGTTAGTCAGATAACCCAGTCTGGCAGCGCCAGTTCGCACAGTCTCATGAGTGCCTCCCTATCGCTGTTTACAGCAAGCGAGCAGAGCAAGCAAGCAAGCATGCGCAGTCGCGCCACAGGCAGGAAAGGACAAATACGAATGAAACATGGCAGCTAGCTGACACTGAGCTGACTTTGAATTCCTTGTTTAGGCACCAATTGAGCCCTGTCACCTGATCTCACTTTTATTATTCATTGTTAGCCTTGAATGCCCTTCCAAACAGCTTTGCATCTCTGCAGAAGCAGCAGTACTGCAGGGCCTGAACCAGTTGCAAACATAATCTTTTTGATCACTGGAGAAGAATGTTAGTCTGTGGTAGCAAAGGGAAATAAAAATCAAGCAGCACCTTTAAGACTGAGTTTATTCCAGCATAACTTTTCATGGGTGATGTGGAATGGTATAGTATGACTAGAACAAAGTCTGAGTCCAGTCACCAGTGGCACATTTGAGACCAACAAAGCTTAATTCTGGGTATAAGTTTTTGTGTGCATGCACACTTCTTCAGAAGGTTAGTCTTAAAGGTGCCACTGGACTCAAACATTGTTCTGTTGCTTCAGTCCAACACAGCTACCCACCTGGATCTATCCCCATAAACACTGTGGGTCAAAGGACCATGCTAGAAGATGGTCTTTCATCCACCAACTGTCTTTCTCACTGTTGCACAGTTTGTCTTCTGCAGGACTTCTTCCTCCATAGAAGTTGTTCACTCCCCCAAGAGAAAAAATGCCTTAGCACAGCCTTTTATCTCGCTTGGAGGTAACCTAGGGTTACCAACCTCCCAGGAAGGCCCAGAATTCTCCTGGAATTACAACTGATCTCCAGACTATAGAGGTCATTTCCCTTGGAAGAAATAGCAGTTTTGGAGGGCAAACTCTACGGCAGCATATCCGCACTGAGCTCCCTCCCCTCTCCAAACTCTGCCTTCCTAATAGGGTTGCCAGCTCTGGGTTGGGAAATACCTGGAGATTTGGGGAGTGGAGCCTGAGGAGGGTGGGATTTGCGGAAGGGATGGACTTCAATGGGATATAATACTATAGGGTCCACCCTCCAAAGCAGCCATTTTCTCCAGGTGAACTCTCTGCCACCTTGATCAGTTGTAACAGACCCAAATCAAACTTCTGTAGCCAAACTCAGAATCATAAAAGTCCGTGTAAAATTTCCATTTCTTATGCATCTGAAGAAGTGAGGTTTGACTGATGAAAGCTTATATACTTAAGTGCCATCAAGTCACAACTGACTTATGGTGACCCCAGCAAGGATCTTTTAAGACAAGTGAGAAGCAGAGGTGGTTTGCCATCACTTTCCACTGCAGAGTCTTCGTTGGGGTCCCCCATCCAAGTACCAACCCTACTTAGCTCCTGAGATCTAACAAGATTGGTCAATACCAGGGGTGGCCAAACTGCAGCTCGGGAACCACATGCGGCTCTTTTACACATATTGTGTGGCTCCCGGCAGGGTGGCTGGGGAAGTGAAGGGGAGGCATGCCTCCCCAATCGGTCTTCCCTTCCCCAGCCAGTGTTCCCCTTTCTGGGTAGGCTTGAGGTGGGTGGGAGCAGAGAAAGAATGCAATTTTAACATTAAATGTGTTCTCCAAGCCCCCCTCCCCCACCAGCTGGTTTGGCAAAGGCATTTGTTTCTTTAAATCCCTTCTCTAAGCCATGCCAGCCAGCATGGGGGGCTTGGAGGACGTATTTAAAGTTAAAGTTGCTTTCTTTCCACCTCTTCCTCCCACCCCATCAATTTGCTTTCTTTCCACTTTCATTCTTTCCACCTTTCTTTCTCTCTCTTTTTCTCCCCCCTTCCCCAAATAAAGTTAAATGTGTTCGCCAAGCCATGCCACACTGCCACACCAGCCGATTGGCTTGGCTTGGAGAAGGTATTTGTCTCTTTAAATCCCCTCTCCAAGCTAAGCCAGCGAGGCAGTGGGGATGAGGAGCTTCGAGAACACATTTAAAGTTAAAGGCGTTCTCCAGGCTGCCACCCCGCAGCCCTGCCCAGCAGCTTGGAGAAGGCATTTATCTCTTTAAATCCCTTCACCAAGCCGGCTGGTGTGTGTGTGTGGGGGGGGTTTGGAGAACACATTTATAGTTAAAGTTGCTTTCTTTCCACCTCTCTCTCTCTTTCTCTCTCTTCCCCTCTGTCCCTCCCCATCTATTTGCTTTCTTTCCACCTCTTTCTTTCTTTTCACCATTTTTCTCTCTCTTCCTTGCTTCCTCCCCCTCCCTCATCTATTTGCTTTCTTTGTTTCTGTTTCTCTTTCATTCTTTCCACCTTTCTCTTTCTCTCATCCTTCTTTCCATCCATTCTCCCCCTATCTATTTGCTTTCTTGCTTCCTTCCTTCCCCTCCCTTTCCCATCTGTTTGCTTTCTTTCCACCTCTTTCTTTCTCTTTTTCTCCCTCCCTCCCTTTTCCCTCCTTCCTTCCCCCCTCCCCATCTATTTTCTTTCTTTGTTTCTCTCTCTTTTTCTTTCCACCTCTTTCACTTTCTTTCCACCTCTCTCTCTCTTTCTGTCTCTCTTAGACAAATAAATATCATTAGCAATCAAATAAATATCATTGGACAAAAATATCATCAATATCTGTTTCACCCCTTTTTATTTTGGGCATTCTCATTTAATGTTAATAAAAAGAAAATTTGCATATTTTTCAATAAAAATGTGTATGTGATATTTGTTCATGTCTTGAGACTCTCAAACACCTGACATTTATTCTATGTGGCTCTTACATTAAGCAAGTTTCTGTTCTAGTGTTTATGGGGCTTCTCCTTTTGCTGTGTGGAGAAGCATGTAAAGAAAAGAGACCTTCTTGCAGTTTGTAAGCTGGGGGCACTGAGACTGAAGACCCTTGTTTCTCCTTTTGCTCTGACATTGGGGCTATTTATTATATATTATCATTCAAGGGCCTATTATGCACTTGCATTTTCCTTCACTTTCAGCGTCCATGAACTTCGGTGTGTGTGTGTTATTTCTGCATTTGTTTTCCTCCCTTTAGAGCTCACTTTACCTTCAGTATGCTTTCTTCCTACATTTTCTGAGAGCACCGTGTTGTGGAGACTTTTTAGAAAGTTTGATTCCAAGCAGAAGCAATTTTTACAGCAGATTTAATCGGATTTCCCCCCTCCCCTTTGCTCCCCCTTGAGGCCTACTTCCCTGCCCACATAAAAGTCGTTCCACCCACTCACCCACCTTCTGCCATTCCCCCTCCTTCATCGCTGTACAACCACCATTTTTTAAAAAATAATTGGCTGCACGAGACTA
Source organism: Gekko japonicus (assembly GCF_001447785.1). Classification (NCBI taxonomy): domain Eukaryota; kingdom Metazoa; phylum Chordata; class Lepidosauria; order Squamata; family Gekkonidae; genus Gekko; species Gekko japonicus. Next base: position 721,139 of record NW_015164670.1, read on the forward strand.
GTGTGAGACTACTGGCTGAACGCTAAATCTCCAATACCCATTTCCCCCCCCCTGAAAATGTAGGGATAGGATGCCAGTGTAATAGCCATCTCTCATCTGTTCCCACCCCCTCAGCAGGTTAGCTCTGCACTCTCTGCACCTCCTGGCCATCTGATTTCCCCTCCCATAAGCCTTCATGGGGAACCTTCCTCGGAAAAGCTGAGCCAGACATGGAGGTTTTGGGGCTGATGTTTACCCCCTGCTGCGGCTTGGATTGCATTCCAAGGGGTGTGCTTTTCTTCAGAAATGATCGGGACCCAGGCTTCCCAGGACTGTTCTTTCTGTGCCTTTCATCTCTCCCTCTCTCCCAGCAGCAAGCTGCAGCACTGAGGCTACTTTTGAGGTATACATTTGCCCCTCACAAGTGTCGCTTTGGATTCCCACTCGATGCAGCGAGTCTGCGCCAGTAGTTCTGCAGTAGGACTTTTTCCACGGAGTTTCCCATGTTTAGGGCAAGGCTTTGACCTGCTGCATGATTTCCACAGTGACTCTGAATGGTTGTTTCCTGGCATGCAGTGCCCACTGATGTAGCCATTCCCCCTTGTCTTTTTTTGTCCATGCACGCACGCTAGTGTTGTAACCAGGGGTCATTTCTTGCAGGAGCGCACAGGAGCGGAGCTCCGGCAGTAAAGAGCCCAGGGAGCGGGCACATGCAACGGGCCCCGCCCCCTGCTCCCAGCAGCCCTCAGTCAGAGCAAGAAGCAGCCAGGTAAGTTGCAGAGCCCCCCCCCCGGCCCAAAACAGTCCAGTGGCACCTTTAAGACCAAGTGTTATTCAGGTACAAGCTCTCCCTCCTCTGTGAGGGCAGATCTGCACGTCCCCCCCCCTCAATAGCTAGCAATAGCTAGCACATGCAAATTCAGAACAGTCCAGTGGAGCCTGAGCGGTGGGTGTTGCCTTCTGACACACCTCCGGTGATGTCAGGGGATGTGGCATATGCAAATAAGTTATGCTAATGAGTTATGCTAATGAGCTCCTGCACCTCTTTTTCTACAAAATGACCCCTGGTTGTAACATTATCGCTATGCGGAAGCACCAGTGATTCAGAGAGTAGGAAGGGACCTGCATGGTCGTCTTAGTCCAACTGTGTACAAAATACAAGAGATTAACAACTATCACTGCACCACACCAAAGGCCCCCCCATGACCATGAAATGGCAAAAATAAACCTCCAGGATCCCAGTACAACTTACAAAGTGCAAACACCAGCACTCCTAACATACTGATTTGTATACTGAAAAGACATCTCAGAAAAGACAAAGAAAAGTTAAGTTTCACTTAAGTAAGGGAAATCACTCACCCACCAGACCTTCCGTTTTGATAGCTGAACAATGCAATAACGTGACAAGTTTAATTTTTTTTAAAAAAAACGGAGACGCCATCTGGAAAAGAAAGGTGGTGAAGTGAATGAGGTGGTTGGGCAAACATGCAAGAGTGAAACTGGAATATAGGACAGGCTCTTTAATTTAGCTTCGCATAGGAAGTTACAGATCTCTACATAGTCACTATTACCTTGAAGCTTTCTGTAGCTCTCCAGGCCAACACATGGTGAATGGTCACCTCCTCCAGACCTCAGTTGAGAGTTCTGTCTGCTCTGAGGGACTCAGCACCAAAAGACCTTCCTCCTTGCTCCCCTGAGTTTTATCAGAGAAGACTTTCTTGAAGTCTCTAGAAATTTCCTTCCTGAAGTCTCTAGTATTTAATTCCTCCAAATCTCTGTTCCCCACTTGGAGGGCGGACTGGCCCATCCAATTGTCTCTAGCTTAGCCTATTAGCATTTGTATGAAGGTGAGCTGAGGTAAGTCTGAAAAACAAGTGAACTGACTTCCTCCCTTCCTGCCTGTTCTCTGCACAGAGGAAAAAAAACTTTTAAAAATTAAAACCCAGAGTGAAGGTTTTGCTCATTTCAAACTTCCAAAGAAAAAAAATCAGTTTCTTCACAGCGGGTCAATAATCCGAAGTGTGATAGTGTGGTATATGTGATGCTCCCTTTTGCTTGCAAGTCAGGAATAGGTTCCTGCTCTCAAATTCACATGGCAAAGACAGGTGTGTTCAAAACAACTCCTCTTTATTAGCAAGAAGATACAGAGAAGGCAGCAACTGGTTCCAGGACAAGGGAGCTCACACAGTCTACAATTCTAATTAACCAAAAGAACTAACTGAGCAGGGACTCCATACTATGAGACTAACCCAATGCACACAAGTATCAGAGGGGGGAAGCAGACTGTTCCATTCAACACATATGATATATGGACCACAGTGTAGAGTCACTGGAGAGCCAGTGTGGTGTAGGGGTTAGAACACCGGACAGGTCAAGGTAGATCTTTGTTCAAATCTTTCAATCAGCCATGAAATTCTTTGGTGACCTTGTACCAGTCATTTTCTCTCAGTTAACCTCACAAGGGCATTGTAACAGATAAGAGAGTCTAGAGTCTTTTCCAGACAGAAAACTTGCAAGGTCCTGCAAGCTTGTTCTTTAGAAACCTCCTCTTTCTCCCTGGATGCTTCTTACCTGTTGACCTCTGTTAGGTGATTGTCTTTTGAAACGTGGGGTTGTTGCAGCATAGTTCATTGCAAATGAGTAAAATGTGCTCTTTTCAAG
>NW_015164670.1:723972-725652 GCF_001447785.1 Gekko japonicus
GAGGTACTAGTTTCCGGAAACCACGGGGCAAGGGCAGGCGTCTGATCGCGTTTCCGGTGGCATCCGGCGCCCGCCCATGTCCTCTTGCGAAAAAGGTTTTTTCCCCCCCAAGTCTCCGTGGATGCGCACATGCACCCAACGGAGCATGCACATTTGTCGTGTACACAAAAAAGAAAACCAGTTTGCCGCACCGCGCGCTTCTTTGTTGTGCGCAGGCGTGTCCTGTGATCGGTACCTCTCCCTACCCACGGAACCTCCACGGTACCTCCACAGGAGGTCTGATCGCTTAACCGCGTGTTAGTTTGCCCCGGGGCAAACAGCCACGCTTCTCCCCTGCAGTTTCCTGCCCGTGTGACCGGAGCCAAAGTTTGGTTTAGATCTAGGTGGCGATAGGTGGCCTAGAGGGAGAACTTGTTTGAGGGCCCACAGTAGATCTTAATAGCCCTGTCCTTTTCAGAAGATGAACTACTGGGAGGTTTTGTTGGTTCTTTCAACTGCAATGTTTGGCTTTGGATACTAAAAGGAGCTGGGGGCTGGATATTCTGTACTGTAGTCATTCCACTGTTGGCATGTGTGCTTAGACTAAAAAGAGGTCAGTTACAATCTTCAACTAACTCATGAGCAATCCAATAGGACTCCGACCACAAGGGTGATACTTTGCTTGCATCTTCTTTTCCCTGCCAGCTTTCCTATATCAGACTCTCTCTGGACCTGCTACTTCCTGTAAGGTTTCCATGAATATATTGTGAAAATCCAGGAGATTTGGTGGTGGATCCTGGAGAGTGTGAGGTTTGGGAAGGAGAAGGACCTCAGCCAGGTATAATGCCATAGAGTCCACCTTCCAAGGAAACTGATATCTGCAGTTTGGAGAGCTGGTTCCCAAGTGGATTTCCTGCTGTCTGGTCACACTCTTGTTGTGCACCCAAGCTGTCAGGTAGGTCTCCTCTTGTTTTCCATCCGCCAGTTTTAAAAAGTAGTTAGCGAGGTGCGCACAACTGCTTATTCGCACCTCCCCCCCACAGGGACTGCTCAAAGCTCTGTTTTCTTTTTTAAAAGCCTAAAAGAAAGATGCCTCTGTTCTTCAGCTTTTTTCTGTCCTTTGAGGAAGGGGTAAATTTAAAAGATTAGAAGGAAGATGGCAGTGAACTACATATCCCAGCAGCCTTAGCAAGCATTTGTGTGCATGCTCAGAAGGCTTTTTTTAAAAAAATGGCCGACAGCCCCATGAACTACATATCCCAGCAGGCTGATAAGTGCTTGAGGGCATGCTCCAAGGACCAACTTGTTGAAAGAATGGGCGACAGGCTGACTCCCTGCCTGCTGCCGTCTCGTTACTCCAGGGCCAGTAGAAGCACTTTGAAGTGCAATAAAAGAGGTGAGTCCAGTCATGATTCTTCTGGCCCAAAATAATCTGGCTGAATTAGAGTCCGGGTAATAGTGAATTGAAGTGCCCATCTGATCAGACTCCTAAAGTCTGAAACGGTAACTAGGGTTGCCAAACCGAAAAAGCTTACCGGCGGGGGAGCATCCTGTCGCTCCGGGAGCCGGCCGGGAATGTGTGTGCGCGCGCGCAAAGCGCGCACGCGCTTCCGGAGCGTCACCGGAAGTGATGTCACACGCTGGGGCGGGGCGACGCCATTTGAGGGGAAAACAAAGAGTTTTCCCCTCAAATGGCATCGC
>NW_015164670.1:730031-770678 GCF_001447785.1 Gekko japonicus
ACGTGGTCTGACTGCCTGATGATCGCAGGGTTCGCCGACATATTGACCAGCTCCGACAACGATGGCCTGCCGCAGACCTTGGGCTCAACTCCCACTTGCCTCTGGAAGTGGTGAGTGCTGATGTTTCTGAGTCAGGACAGACCCCTGCACTCTCCGGCCCTATCGAGCCAGGTAACCCTGCAATGCCAGATGCTGGCCCTGGCCCAGTCCCCATACCTGACGAAGCCCCCACACTTCGCAGATCACAAAGAACCCAAAGGGCCCCTCCTTATCTCTCAGACTATCAGTGTGATGCTATCTAAGGGGGGAGGAGTTGTTATGTCTTGGTAAGAGCTTGAGTTACCATAGCTCATTATGCGGATTGTAGTTACTGACCAATGGTGTGTATTCTGGAGGGAATGGTTTTGATTGGACGTTATGTATCGCTTGTGATTGGCTGTAACATACCTAATGTGATTGGTTATTGTGAAACATTGTAGGTGTGGCTATGTCAGCCAGAATTGTATATAAGTTGCTGTTTTGCCTATGGAAGTTGTCTAGCTGGTCTAGCACCTACGAGGCTGAGCCTTCATGCTGTTATCACTGAATAAAGCTGAAATCACTTGTTGAACTGTTCCTCCGAGTTAAGTGGCATACTTAACAAATTAGGCACGCAAAAAGCATCAAAACAGAAAATAGACATTTATTTGAATATATATACGGAACAGGGAACCCTGGCGGGAACCCTGGCAGTTTGAATGACCAAGGAATAAAGGGATTGCTAAAGGGAGATGGGGAGATGGTGGAAAAGCTCAACAAATGTTTTGCTTCTGTGTTCAGTGTTGGTAAGTGTAAGGTGATGCACACTTGAACAAAAAAATCCCCACTTCAAGTATAGGCTAAGGGGATCTGAACTTGCTGAGACTGAGATAGGAAAAGATCTTGGAGTCGCAGCAGATAGCTCAATGAAAGTATCAACCCAGTCTGCTGCAGTGGAGAAAAAGCAAAACTCTCATGTGGAGGAATATTAGAAAAGTGATTGAAAACAAAGCAGCCAATATTATAATGCCCCTGTATATATTTACAGTGTGGCCTCATTTGGAATACTGTGTACAGTTCAGATCACCATATCTAAAAATGTCAGAGCTGGAAAAAGTACAGAGGAGGGCAACCAAGAAGATTAGGGGGATTGAGTACCTTCCCTATGAGGAAAGGCTGAAGAGTCTGGGACTTTTCAGTTTAGAAAAGAGATGACTGGGGGGGGATATGATAGAAGTTTATAAAATTATGTATGGGGGGGAGAGAGTTGACAAAGAACCCCCCCCCCCCTCCCAAAATACTAGAACTTGAGGGCATCCGATGAAACCGAGGAATGGTATATTCAGGATGCACAAAAGGAACTACTTCTTTTACACAGTGAGTGATTAAAATGTGGAATTTTCTGCAAGAGGATGCAGTGATGGCCAGTTGGCCACAGGCATAGACCGTTTTAAAAGGGGATTAGATAGATTCATGAAGGACTAGGAAAAAGGCCCATTGTGGGGAAAAATACAACGATCTCTAGAAAGAGGCTCTGGGCGGGTGCCCCAGCCTTGAACACTCAGTGTCAATTTGCTGTGGCGACCTCAGCAGGGTATAATGACACTGAATCCACCATTTTCTCCAGAGGAATTGATCTCTGCTACCTAAAGAACAGTTGTAATTTTGAGTGATCTGCAGCCCACACCTGGAGATTGGCAACGATGGAGGGTGGACTCTGTCTGAGGTCCCACGCCTCCTGAAACCTCACTCTCTCCAGGCTCCATCCCTCACATCTCCAGGAATTTCCCACCTGTAGTTGGCAACCCTATCTCCTTCCCAGCCAATCATCAACCTACCTTTATTTCCCCCTCTTCAGCTTTCCACCCCCCACACACCTGCAGCCTCTCCCATGCTCTGAAGCCCTGACTGCTATGTCACATTGGCTGTCATACGGGGGCCACCTCAGCAGCATATAAGGATACAGAGCCCACCGTTTTCTCCAGGGGAACTGATCTCTGCCATCTGGAAAGCAGTTGTAATTCTGAGTGATCTCCAGCCCTCACCTGGAGATTGGACACATTTTACCTCAGAACAGCAAACTGTTTAGAATGTTAGAGGCAAAAGCCAATCAAGTCGCATATGCAAACGACCTCTGTGTTCCGAGGCAAAGGCCAATGAGGCTGCATATGCAAATAACCTCTGTGTTCTGACTGGCTATGGGGGGGGGAGGAACAGCAAACTGTTTAGAATGTTGGAGGCAAGACTCAAGCAATGCAGCCAGTGGATAGGGACAGATCCTGAGTGACACACCAGGGCACCAACCAATTCTGGAGCGTGTGGAATGTTCTAGAGAAGTGCCACCACCATTCGGCTTTTATATATGAGATAGACCTGTCAGTGGTTACTAGCCAGGGTGACTGAGGGGAACTTCCACATTCAAAGGCAGTCAGCCTCTGAATCCCAGAGCCAGGAGGCGACATCAGGGGAAGGCCTCAGCCTCTGTGCCCTGTTGCTGGCCCTCCAGTGGAACTGGTTGGCCACTGTGAGACAGGATGCTGGACTAGATGGACCACTGGTCTGATCCAGTAGGGCTCTTCTTATGTTCTTAATTCAAGAAGATCTCCAGGGCTTACCTGGAGGTTGACAACCAGAACCCCTCCCCAGCCCCCAGTTTCAAGAGCAGCTTCAGTCTTGCTGGGGCTTTCTGCAGGCTGCTGTGCTTTGCAGAGCTGGGCAGGGCTGAACATGTCTTATATGCAGGCTGCATGTTGCGGCCAACAGCTCTGCAGAAGCTCGTTACGGGAAGTGGCACAGAATTTGGACAGTTTAATTCTGGGAAGCAGGATGGGAACAGGCAGTGCCAAACAAGCAGGACTGGTTTGAATGTCTGCAGTAATCATAGAGAAATAAGCCACTGGCTAGCCAAGACCGCATAGGTGGCCTTAAGGAGCTGTCCTCAGAGAAGGGTCTAAGGTTACCAGCTCCCCATGCCCACCGTTTTCACATGCCCAGTGCTTTCTAGAAGAGGGAAAGGGGCATTTCCCTTCCTTTGGGACTGGCTGTTCTGTAGCTAAACAAACTTCTATGCTCCCTAATTCTCCTGCCCAAGGTCCCTGCCCTTCATCCTCTGGGAGTCTTCCCCCTCCCCATTGAAGCAAGATAGCTTTGACCTCCTCCGTCCACCGCTGTTGTCCCCGCTGCCTCTTGGCAGGACAGCAGAAGAGAAACATGAGAGGAAAAGAGTTGTCATGCTGATGGCAGCAAAAGCTTGGAAGTGACGTTACCATGTCAGTTTGACGCTCTAGATCCTATGGTAAAACCATAGAGTTTGAGGAAGATCCTAGAGCATCATGCTGATGTGGTGACATCACTTCTGGGTTTTTGCCCCATTTCAGCCCCCTTCCTCTTCCACCAGTTGCCAGTCAATGGCAGTTAACCCTAGGTAGTTTCAAAGCAATGTGGGAGGAGGGTCAGACATAAGACAGATGGGCAGCCCTGGGTTACAAATGAGGCACATCATCACTGAATGGAAGTTGTTCATTGGCCTTTCTTTTGCTTCTTGTTCTAAACAGTGGTCCAATCTGCATTGGTCTTTCCTGCTGTTGTGCCACCGACCCCACATCGTCTAACAAATTTCCTTCTGCATATCATTCCACATCTGCTCATTCCACATCGTCTCAGCATCAGCTGTCTGCATCATTTTATTGCCATTTAGTGGTGACTCCGAGGTCACTGCGACGTCTCACCGCATTATGTGGATTTAGTTTTAAGGTGGTTTAATGGCTGCTCCCTGCCCTCTGAACCGCTGTGAGCAATAAGCAGACAAGTGGAACCGAATTCTATCCCCCTTTTCTAAAGTAAAAGGTAGAGGTTCCCTTGCTCGAAAGCCAGTCGAGTCCGACTCTAGGGTTGCGGTGTTCATCTCCGTTTCAAAGCTGAAGAGCCAGCGCTGTCCAAAGACATTTCCGTGGTCATGTGGCCGGCATGACTAAACACCAAGGCGCGCGGAACGCTGTTACCTTCCCACCGAAATGGTACCTATTTATCTACTTGCAATTTCTTGCTTTCGAACAGCTAGGTTGGCAGGAGCTGGAACTAGAGACGGGAGCTCACTCCGTCATGCGGCACCCGGGTCTCGAACTGCTGAACTACTGACCTTCCACAGCCTGCAGTTCAGCGTCTTAACCACTTGAGCCACCACAGCTCCTACCTTTTCTAAAGAGAGACGCAAATTGTCACAAAGGAAACAAGGTAGCTAAAATTCCAGTTGTCTGCATTTAAAAGCAGCCAGGGAACATTTTTCTGCAATCATTTTTTTTTGGGGGGGGGGGGGTTTGGAAGCACGCCACCCCCTGAACCATTTGTTATTTCCTGGGGCGGTCCCCAGAACACCCTGCCTGGCAACTGCCAGGTGTTTTGTGTTTTATACCCAGCTCATTCGGTCTTTCCTCCCCCCCTCTGCCCCCCCTCCACTAAGTCACCCCCCTTTACTTTCTGCGGGGGGGATCATGGGTGCCATTTACTCCCCGCAGTGCAGTGCAGTGCCCGGCCGGCACCCGTGAGAGGTGCTCCTCCCCCCTCTCTCACGCGCTCTCCCTAAACATGATGCAGACAGCAAGCTTTTATACTGAGCCAAATGGGAGGCAACGGAAACCACCGCCACAGCTGAAGAAGCAGTGTTACGTGGCAGATGCAGATTGGGCCACTGTGATCCTTGAGTGGGATATCTTAAAGTGCGGAAGCAAATACAGGCTTTGGTTGAACTGGTTTCTCTGTCCTGTGGGAATTCTTTGCTGGAGTAAATCCAAAGGGTTAGCCCCATAAGCAAAATTTATTCCACCATGAGCTTCTGTGAGTCAAGGCTAACTTCATTAAATGAGCAAAGTTTGAGTCCAGTGGCACCTTTAAGACCAGCAAAGTTTTATTCCCAGGATAAGCTTTTGTGTACAAGATACAGTGTATCTGAGGAAGTGTGCTTGCACACAAAAGATTATACTGTGAATAAAACATTGTTGGTCTTAAAGGTGCCACTGGACTCAAACTCTGTTCTGCTGCTTCAGACCAACACGGCTACCCCACCTGAATCTATCTTCGTCAGATGCATAGAGCAGGCATCCATAAAGGAAGGAGAGAGAGATTACAAAGAGGGGATAAATAGAAACGGATAACCACTCAGAGAGAACACAGTCCACTCCAGGTGCGTGAAGACCACTCATAACTGCAGGTAGATGGGCAGAGCAGGATACATATGGCATCAGATCTAATCAAGGAAGGTGCTCTGTGAGACATTATAAGCAGAACTAATTAACGTAGGTAAAGGGTGGATTTGCAGGAGCTTTAGTAGGTTCATTAAGTCAATAATTTTTTTCCCATTCCATTGCTCCTAATTAATATTTCTAGTTCCAGTTTGACTCAGCATTTGAACTCCCAACAGAGTTATTACACATTGACATCCAATAGCAATTTCCTTTTAAACTCCTGCACCTATGTTTCTGAAGTCCTGAGGGAACTTTCCTAGTGTCAGCTCTTTATTCCTGGGGCTTTGGTGCCACTCAGGTGGGTGGAAAAGCTTTGTTATCCGGCACTTGATTATCCAGAACATTTGGCTAGCCAGCATCTTAAGAACATGGGAACCGAAGAAGAGCCCTGCTGGATCAGACCAGCGGTCCATCTAGTCCGACATCCTGTCTCATACAGAGGACAACCAGTTCCTCTGGAGGGCCAACAAACAAGACATAGAGGCCGAGGCCTTTCCCTGATGCTGCCTCCTGGATGGCAGGATTCAGAGGACAAACTCCTTCCCCTTGCCACCTGCATCTTCAGGCATGCATGTGTGCCTCTTCTGCCTCTCTCGACAGCCAGTTTACTGCTGCTTCCGGCCACTGTTGGGCTTTTGACAGCTGGTGCTGCCAGGTAGCATCATTTTGGGGTGCCTCAAGGTGTTGGGAGCCAACTCTTCCAAAGTGCTCCTCGGCACCTGTCCTGCTTGTGAGCCAGTTTGGTGCAGTGGTTAAGTGTGCGGACTCTAATCTGGGAGAACCGGGTTTGATTCCCCACTCCTCCACTTGCACCTGCTGATGTGACCTTGGGTCAGTCACAAGCTCTGGCACAGCTGTCCTTGAAAAAGAGCAGTTTGTGTCAGAGTTCTCTCAGCCCCACCCACCTCACAGGGTGTCTGTTGTGGGGAGGGGAAGGGAAAGGAGTTTGTAAGCCGCTCTGAGACTCCCTTGGGTAGTGAAGGGCGGGGTATAAATCCAATCTCCTCTCCTCTCCTCCTCTCCTTGTCTGCATAGGAGAATGGCTGGCTTGTCCATGGCTCAGGAGAAGGGACCTGCCAGGCATCGGGCTATCACCATGGCCCTCCAAATGGGGTGAGGCTTGATTGCTGTCGATTCCTCTGGGTAGAGGGCAGCATAGAGCAGTAGAGAACAAACGGCATGTAGTGGTTAGAGTCTGAACTAGGTTCTGGGAGCCCTAGGTTCGAATCCTCACTCTGGCATGGAAGCATGTTTGACGACCTTGGGCAAGTCACATACTTGCAGCCTAACCTACCTCACAAGATAAAAAGGAGGAGAGGACAATGGTGTAAGCCACCTTGGGTCCCCACCAGGGAAGAAAGGTGGGGTATAAAGAAAGTTAATTAATTAATTAGAGTGTGCCTCACATTTGGTTAACCAGCAACCCCTATGCCACATGGCTGCTGGACAACAGAACTTTTACTGTAATTATCAACCCCATATTTGTTTCAGGGGTAACTCCTGACCTGAATCCATGTACTGTTCTTTTTGAAAAATTCCAGGGATCTTACCAAGGAGCCCCTCTACATTCCCTTTGAGTTTCAAGAAAAATTACCATAAACACTCACAGCAGGTCTGACAGAAGCTTTTTAGAATGACTGCATCATTGTGCATTTGGACGAAATTGAGCCCACATTGATCCCTGATCGAGGGCTTCCATCCCTGAAAATTTCATCAGGTTTTGAAGAAAAATGAAAGGGTTACAGTAAACTGAAATGTGTTATTTGAAATAATTTGGGAATTGTTTTTAATGAAGAGTGAAGACTGAAATGAAGAGACTGCCCGGGTCAGGCACAAAATGATAACTGGAACTACCCAATGAAAATAAGCCAAAAACAAATGAATAAACAAACAAAAAGCCAACTGTGAATTTTTTTTGGACACTCCTATTAATGGGTATGTTGGAATGGCTTTACCAGTTGCTGTACCCACCTTTCTGATTTAAGAGACCTTCTCAACTGCAAAGCAGCCTGAATAGCCTGGACTAGCCCGTTGGTTAGATTGGGGAAGCTAAGCAGGGTTTGGGTATGGTTGATACTCGGATGGGAGACCCACCCACCCCCAAGGAGGTCAAGGGTTACTATGCAGAGGAAGGCAATGGCAAAGCACCTCTGCTCATCTCTTGCCTTGGAAATAGGGTTGCCAGCCTCCAGGTGGGGCCTGGAGATTTCCTAAATCACTACTGATCTCGAGGCTACAGAGATCATGTCCTGCTTTGGAGGATGGACACTATGGCATTATATCTGACTGTATCTGAAGAAGTGAACAGCAACTCACAAAAGCCACATATCTTGTTAGTCTTCAAGGTGCTACTGGACTCTTGCTCTTTTGTACTGCCACAGACAGACTAACACAGCTAGCCATCTTGATTTATATCTGACTGACAGGAATCACCTGGAGAGCTCCTGCTATTACAAATGATCTCCAGGTGATCAACCTCCGTTCCCCTGGAGAAAATGGCTGCTTTGGAGGGTGGACTCTGTGGCACTGCACCCTGCTGAGGTCCTTCCCCTCCCCAAACTCTGCCCTCTTCAGGCTCCACCCCCAAAATCTTCAGGCATTTCTCCCAGCCCAGTGCTGGCAACCCTACCCACTGAGGTTGTTCCCCTCCCCAAACCCTGCCTTCCACAGCCTCCACCTCCAAATTTCCAGAAATTTCCCAAGCCAGAGTTAGCACCTTACCCCTCCTGCCATGACAGACTAGGAAAGGCCCCTTTCCAGCGAGCACATTTTCATGTTCACCTTCTGCCAAGGAGCAGATGTTGCCATCACATGACTCTCCCCTCCTTCACTTTATCTTCACAACAACCCTGCAAGGTAGTTTAGGCAAAGACAGAAAGAATAGCACAAGGCTACCCAGGGAGTTTTGTGGCACTGTGGAGATTTGAACCCAAAGCTCTCCAGTGCTAGTTTGACACTTGAACCGCTATACCACAGAGGCTCATAAGGCCTGGGACTGAAATGAAACTGGTCATTATCAGCTGTGGTGTAGCTGTGTTAGGTCTGTTGCAGCAAAGCAAAACAGAAGTCCAGCTGTACCTTACAGACTAATCACATGTATTCCTGCCTGAGCTTTCATAAGACAGAGCTCACTTCCTTAAATACAATGTTTATTTCCTGTACCTTTTCCGTAGGTGTCGGCTTGAGCCAGAGCCCCAACAACCTAACTCGCGGGGTGATCACAGCTATGCCCAAAGCCAAGTGTAGTCGAAGGGGCATGGCTCTTCTTCCCCCAGCCAGGTATCTGTGGCTGCAGTTGCAAGCACCTTTCTGTCCAGCTTGCTGGTGCCTCTGCTGGCGCACTGTGTTCCTTCTCACAAAGGGTTGCTTCTTTGCCCTGTATTGCATTGTGCTCAGGGATTTCCCACTGTTTGAAGTGAAGAGAAATAATGCTTTCAATTTATTAATCACTTTCCCCACAAGTGACTTACAGTTATACTTTTAGACAAGGGACTAACAATGTTTTCATAGTAGGAAAGACAACATATAATTCATTTTTTAAAAATTTCACATGCCATAACTGCATGGTGGAAACGTCTCTGGCATGGATCAGCCATGTCCCGAACGGCTGCGTCGACCGGCTCGATGACGTTGGGGCTTCAGGACCCGTATGTCGTATTGCCACACTGCCACCGCCTGGCCGGAGCATCCCACTGCAGGGATTTTTGTAGCCGAGTAGTTTCTTCCACCTTCCGATCCTGGAGCAGGACATCCCGACCGACAGCTAACACCTTCCCACAGGGGAGTTGGTGTGCCCACCCTCTCTAAGGAGTGGTTCCCATTTTATCTACTCACCGAGGCTTTCGAATCGCTGGGTGGACGATGAGCTGGGGACAACAGGCTGGGTGCTCATACCAGCGCGGGGCTCGAACTGACACAGTTCGGATGTTAAGACAGTGGGATATATAGTGGGATGTTAAGACAGTGGGATATATAGAAGACTCCCCAGCCCTCAGCCAAGCATCTGGACTTCACACACTTTGTTCAAGGTGCCTGACTCCATGAATGTGACAGGTCTCCGAGTGGAAGACAGATGCCACTGCATGCAAGGAGTTATCCATCCGTCCAGCAGGTAAATTTTTATCCTCCAGAGGGATCAGGTCTGTGTTCCTCATTTTATCCTCACAACAACCCTATGAGGCAGGTTCATCAGCTGAGACTGTTATTGATCAAAGGCACCCATGGAGTTTCATGGGAAAATGAGGATTTAAACTGGGATGTCCCAGATCACAGGCCAAAACTGCATTACAGATTGGTCTCCAAGAGCAGCAACTGAAGATGAGAATGGCAAGAAAGGGGTCATGCAGTCCTAGTCAAGCATAAGGTCGATTAATAAAAGGGCTTGGAGAAGGAGCAGGCTTAAGAAGAAGAAGAAGAAGAAGAAGAGGAGGAGGAGGAGGAGGAGACTGGATTTATCCCTCACCCTTCACTTGGAGTATCAGAGCGGCTTACAAACTCCTTTCCCTCCCCCTCCCCACTACAGGTACCCTGTGAGGTAGGTGGGGCTGAGAGAGCGCAGAGAGAACTGTCCTTGAGAGAATAGCTCTGACAGAACTATGGCTTGCCCAAGGTCATCCAGCAGCTGCATGTGGAGGAGTGGGGAATCAAACCCGGTTCTCCCAGATCAGAGTCTGTGCACTTAACCACTACACCAAACAGAGATTTGGGGGTGGAGTGTGTGGAGGGCAAAGTTTGGGGAGGGCTCTCATCAAGGTAAATTGCCATAGAGCCCACCCTCCAAAAGCAGCCATTTTCTCTGGAGGAACTGATCTCTGTTGCCGGAGACTAGTTGTAATTCTGGGAGACGTCCAGGTCTCACCTGGAGGTTGGCAACTTGATATAGCTTGCTAGACATGATTTAATCCTTAGGGTCAGCTGAGTGAGCAGGTGGAGCCCTCAAAGCTCAGTATGAAAACCTCGTGGATGAAAAGGAGTGCTGGTGGTGCCAATTGGCTTGCTAACCTCCAGGTGGGACCTGGAGACGCCCTGGAATTTCAGCTGATCTCCAGGCAACAGACGTCAGTTCCCTGGGAGGAAATGGTAGCTTTGGAGGGTGGGCTGTATGGTATTATACCCTGCTGAGCCCCCTCCTATCCTTCAATCCCCAACGTCCCCAAGGCTCCCCTCCCCAAATATCCAGGAATTTCCCAGCCCAGAGTTGGCAACCCTAGTTGCAGGAGGAAGGCCTGGTGCCTGGGAGCTGTGTGGCCTCCTTTGGAGAGGGCTGATCAGAGCTGCATTCCCTTGGAAAATGGTGCAAAACCCAGTCTCCTCCTATAAGGAAGAGAAGGGCTTTGATTTTGTGACTATGGATCCGTTTTGCACTTCTTACTTCACCAAGGGCTCAGGGCTGTTGTTTTAGTAACTTCCTGCTCTGGGTGTTTCCACCCTAGTCGAATGTGGTGCAATTACTATCCTTTGCAGCTGCAGTATACTGGGGCTTCCAGATGATGGCCTCATCACTCTGCTATTCTCCCATTCCTTCCCGATCACATTCCCATTGGGTTTTTTAAAAAAGATTTATTTATGATTTTTAAATTACAAAAGAGAAAAACAAAATTGCAGTATATAAATCAAACTTTGGAGTTTACATTAAACATTATTTCTAAACCATTTGTTAACTTTGTACCATCTTTTTTGGAAAGCTTTTTCATCTTTTCCTAAAAGTATCATATTCAATTTATCCATTTCTGCCACATCACAAATTTTTATGATCAACTCTTCTCTAGTAGGTTTTTTTTGTAGAGCTGTTTTTTGTTTTGGTTTTGAGTGGAAAAGATGCACAGTCTCTCTCTCTGTGACGTGGGAAATCTCCGTGCTGCTCTCCGGCTGTGTTCTCAGGATTCCAGGTGCTTTGGTGCATGTGGCTAAACAGAGTCTCTGGAAAGCATAGTCCTGGTTCCCAAACTGCTTGCCTAGGTTGCCATGAAAAGGGGGGGGGGGGAATCAATACTATTATACCACTGAGACATGGCATCATTTCTGTTTTTATTACAAAGTAGACAGTCTGCTTATGCAAAACAAATCAACCCCCCCCCCCATTTCATTACTCATGAAAGTGTATGTAGGGGTGAGGGCAGGATAGCGTTGCTAATGGGTGCAGCAGCCTGGGGAGACCGAGGTTTGGGAAAGGGAGGGATCATGGCAGGGTACAATGCTGCAGAGTCCAATCCGCCAAAGCAGCCATTTCCTCCAGGGGAACAGATCTCTGTCATCTGGAGATCAATTGTAGTTCCAGGAGATCTCTAGGCCCCACCTGGAGGTTGGCAGCCCTAGGGCAGGAAGCATGAGTTACAAGTTTGTACTGTACCAAGATAATTTATTTCTGCACCTGCAGCATCAATCTTCAACCTGTGCAAGCCAGGAATCCCCTTTAAGGCCAGTTTGCGATCTGAAAGCCACTTAATTTGGTTTAGCTGGTGTGTTCCCCCCCCCTTCCTTTGCTTCCAGTCTTTCTCCTTCCCATAAACATAACTTCTGAAAGAGAGAAAAGAGAGAGAGAAAAAAACGGTTTTGCTGTCCTTCTGCAATTCTGCTTAGGCTTGATTTATAGGACTGACAACTAGTGCTCCCTCTAAGCTATGGAGTCTTGTGAGCAAAAATCCTACTTTGTGAGCTACTGGCATAAAAGTTGTGAGCAGGTGATTTGGCTACTGCATAAATTAATTTGATCTGGAGCCATCCTTCCTGAGCTGAGACAAAAATGTGTGAGCTGGAGGCTAAAAAACTGTGAGCTAGCTCACACTAACTCAGCTTAGAGGAAACACTGCAATTCCCGGAGATTTGAGGCAGAGCAAGTGGAGGGCAAGGAGCTTATCAGGGACGTGAGGCCACAGAGCCTGCCCACTGAAGCTGCCATTTCCTTCAGAGGACTTGATCTCTGTAGTTTGAGATCACATGTAATTCTGGAAAAACTCCAGGCCCCACATGGAGGTTGGCAACCCTGGGCCTGAAGCATCCTGGCAAGGGGAGCATCTTTGCTCATGGCCTGTGGGATTTGACGGTAATAACACCATCTAAGCATGTGTTTTAAACATCCCTCGGGGGTGAAGTTTGACCTCATTCTAGCAGGTTGAACACAGTGACTTTGGTTCTTGTTTTCATGTGACAGTCACCAGGGGTCATTTCGTAGAAAAACAGGTGCAGGAGCTCATTAGCATAACTCATTAGCATAACTTATTTGCATATGCCACACCCCCTGACATCACCAGAAGTGTGTCAGAAGGCAACACCCACCACTCAGGCTCCACTGGACTGTTTTGGATTGCAAGCTATTGGGGTGGGGGGAACATGCAGATTTGTCCTCGCAGAGGAGGGAGAGCTTGTACCTGAATAAAACTTGGTGTTAAACGTACCACTGAACTGTTTTGAGCCGGGGGGGGGGGGGCTCTGCAACTTACCTGGCTGCTTCTTGCTCTGACTGAGGGCTGCTGGGAGCAGGGGGCGGGGTTTGTTGCATGTGGGCTCTTTACTGCCGGAGCTCCGCTCCTGTGCGCTCCTGCAGGAAATGACCCCTGACAGTCACTATGTAGAGTGCCGCGACAGATGAGTGGTATTTAAATAGTGAAATAAGAAACGAGCTCAAAAGCAGGCAAGCAGGCATTCCAGCACCTCCTTGGCAAAGACTTTTGGCTGTCGTTGATTCTGTGACTGAATTGTTCTGGATAAGATTGTCTGGTTTTGGATCAATAAATAATTTACTGGAACAGGCAGGAGGCGTCATTTCCCCTGTCAAGTGCACTGGGGCTTCCAAGCCAAAAAATCTTATGGTCCCTTCAAAGAAGTACTTCTTTCATTCAGAAATCTATCCTTCTTTGCATCATCACAAAACTTCTTTTGCCACCAGATCGGTATGAGAGTCCCCCTCTCCCCCCCCCCCCTTTCTGAAGTGTCTCAAAAGAAACAGAATGGTATCAAATTCAGCTAAAAATATTTTTTGATATTTTTTAAAAATAAAAATATAACTGTCATAACAACATTTGGGCTAATTGATTCTCAATAGAATAATGACATCCAGTATGTAGTGAGAAATATTCATGAGGGGGATCTGTGAAAAACGGAGAGGTGCTGAGCGGCTCTGGAATAAGAGGGAAACTCATTAGAGTCTGCAGTTTAATACACAGAGAGAGAGAGAGAGAGAGAGAGAGAAATAGGAGCAGCTGTCAGGGGACTTTTCTCCCACTTAATTGCAGGTCAACCAGCAGACCTGTTCCTGCTGGTGAGTTTGGGTAGGGCAAAGCAGAAGGGCCCTGATCTGGACGGTCTAGGCTAGCCGGATCTTGTCAGATCTCAGAAGCTAAGCAGGGTCAGCCCTGGTCAGTATTTGGGTGGGAGACCACCAAGGTCATGACACAGGCCAGCAATGAATGTCTCTTGCCTGGAAAGCCCTATGGGGTTGCTGTAAGTTGGCTGCAACAACAACAAAGAACAAAACAAATCTGCTTGATAGCACGGCCAATCACACCAGAGTCCGGAAGGGTCAGCCATGGTCAGTATTTGGATGGGAGACTGACAAGGAATACCAGGGTTACTACAAGGGAGAAGAAGAAGAGTTGGTTTTATACCCCATCCTTCACTACCTTAAGGAGTCTCGTAGTGGCTTACAATCGCCTTCCCTTCCTCTCCCCACAACAGGAGGCAGGGAATGGCAAACCACCTCTGAATGTCTCTTGCCTTGAAAACCCTGTGGGGTTGCCATAAGTCAGTTGTCATTTGATGGGGGGAAAGCAAAAAGAGGTCCAAGAACACAATTCAGCAGCTGAAATCTGGGATCTGTCTGGTATAGTTTTGACTTCTTTAGAATGCTGAACAAAATCTAGGAAGGTGTATTAATTTTAAAATTGGGGGGGGGGAGCGTCACTGGGTAATGGTGGACGCAAAATTGTGAAGCTCCTGACTCCTCTCCTCCATATGGTCTAAACCGAGCAGCAAACTACACCCAACTGCTTCCCAGACTATGGGGAAAAACAATGGACTGAAGGTGAAGTCCTCTCAAAAAGAAACGCCAACAGTAAAATCATTCTTTCCTAGAGAAGAGTCAACAAAAGCTGCAGAGAACTCTGAGGCTAAAACCTCCAAAATGGCTGCTGCAACAGAAACCGGAGATACAGGAGTGGGGTATGTAACAAAAGAAAAGCTTTTTGAACTTAAATTTGATATTACTAAGGCCCCTGCCACACGGCAGGGGAAAAGCCTCTTAAGGCTTTTCTCCCCGGCGCGATCAAATGCCGGGGAGAAAACACATGTCAGACGCCTAGCCGGCCGAACTGCGCATGTCGGAGCATGCGCAGTTCGGATCCGGGCCGGGGTTGTGCTGGCGCAAAGACGCGCCGGCGATCAAATGCCCTGTTGCTGCGCCGCGTCCATTTGAACCACCTAAGTAGGTAGTTCAGTTTGCGGCGGATTTCTGCGGGGAAGGGACAGTTCGGCCACGGAAGCAAGACGCTTCCCAGATGTTGTGGTGTGATCGCGCCGGTTTGATCCGGCCCCGAACTGTCCCGCTCCCGGCTCAAATCGGCCAGTGTGAACGGGACCTAAGTCTATTAAAGAATCTTTAGATGAAAAACTAGACCCAATAAATGCTAAACTGAGTGAGTTAACAAAAGACATTAAAGAAGCCTCAAAAAAAGCTGAGATGGCTATGGAAGTGGGAGAAACCCTTCAAGAGGAGGTTAGAATGCTGCAAAACAGAGAACAAGTCCTCACTAACAAAATAGCCAACTTAGAAGAACGCTGGAGGCAGCAGAATTTGAAATTTAGAGGTCTAGATGAAAATGTGGAAGGGAACACAGACTTAGCGATCTTTATTTCACCTTGGCTTGCTAAAACACTTTCTCTTGAAGAAGGTCTGGCCCCTGCAATTGCCCAAGCATAACGGCTTGGCCCCATGGCTCTCTCTAAAAGTGGTCGCCCCAGGGATATCATTGCTCAGTTTGTTTATCCTCATACAAGAGATAAAATCCTTCATGAGGCAAGAGAAAAAGGCGCACTATCCTACAATGGAGAGAAAATACGAGTACTTTTAGACCTTTCGCCGGAAACCCTAGATAAAAGACGTCTGCTGAAAACCTTTGCTTAAAAAATATACGACGCCAAAATACGCTTTCGTTGGGGCCAATCTTCAGATATTTTAATTTTTAGAGATGGAACTGTGCTACAAGCTACTGACATTGAGTCTGGCAAAAAACTGTTAGACACTCTGAATCTGAGTCTCTCGGCACAAGAAGAAGAGGATCTTTACCTACTCAGCTCTAAGCAGAAGAAGCCTTTCCCTAAAGAAACAATGTGACTTTAGTTATTTTGGATGAAGGAAGCAGCTTGGGTTTTTATTTTATAATTACATAGTTTTGATGTTGTTCTGATATAGTTGAGAAAAGTTAATAATTTTATAAAGCTTTACATTGTTTGATAAAAAAAGAAAAAAAGAAAAAACATAGAATAAGAAATGTAATTGGGTTTGCCAAATGTATATATAGAAATGGTATTTATTTTGAGATTATGAATATATTAAAATAAATTAGAAACAAAAATATATAAAAACATAAAAATAATTTAAAACTATAAACAATATAAAATATAAATACAAAAAAGGGGGAGGGGGAGGGGAGGGAAGGGAGAAGAACATTAATTTAATGGTATATAGGTATGGGCTATTGGTTAAGCCTATACAAGTATAACTTAGTTAATTAAATACTTGAAGTCTTTTAATATAGCTAGAAATGAGAGAGGGAGGGGGGACAATGAATATTAATTCAATGTTATACAATAGAGATATAGGTATAGACTCTGTCTTTATAATTATGCTATGGCAAACTATATGCTTTAAAAATATTTTTTTTCAATATGGTTAAATATTTTAAGATTGTAGCTTGTTTTATATACACATGCTCTGGTATATGGAGGTCCCTGACACATGGCAGGGAAAAGGATGGCTGAACTGCGGCTAATCAGAGCCGCACCAAAGTTGAGACGCCGCGGCAGGATCTCACGGATCCCGTGAGCCGCGGCGCATTGCTCCCCGGCACGATCAGATGCTGGGGAGGAAGAGTCGGATGGGAGGGGGAGGCTGCCGAACTGCGCATGCTCGAGCATGCGCAGTACGCCCGGGGGCCGGGATGCGCCGGTACAAGGACGGCTGGCCGATCCCACGTCCCGGCTTGAGGCGCTGTACTGGATACAACCACCTAGGTAGGTGGTTCTTTTTTAGTGTGCGTTATCGGCGGTTGGGATGGATCAGGGATGGGCAGGCAACGATTTCCAGATGTTGCCGTGGGATCACGCCCGTTTGTTCCGCCCCCGTTCCGTCCCCCTCCCGGCCCAAACTGCCTCGTATGAACAGGGCTTTATATTGGTAAACTGAAAAAAAAAATTAAAGTGGCAATTTGGCAAACATAACTGTTATAGTGAAATATAGAAGGTTTTTATGTTTGCTAATGATAATAGTAGGTCTATGGTTGTGAGAATTTTGTAATAAGTGCTCTATGTTTTACATACTTGAATAATTGTTGTATTGAGAGGAGAGGAGGAGGGTATCCTTCTTTAGAATAATAATATTAAGTTGGTTTCCCCCTGAATATGGTTCACTTCTAGATTGGGGGATAATATACAATTTCTCTCATCTCTCCCTTAGTGGAAAGTTCTGAAGTGTTAGTCTGAAATAGGCATAGTTAGTAGAGGTTTGTTTTTTTCGATTGGGGATTGGAATTCTTAGTGTTCTTGTAGGTTTAGACTTAATATTGTAACAACGTTTGCAAGCTTATAATACTTTGTAGTTATTATTGGCTATGAGTCAGAAATACAAATTTGTTACATGGAATTGTAGAGGTTTAAATAATCCCATCAAGGTTAGAAGGGTAACAAATCTCATGAATAAGGAACATCCTAACTTTCTCTGCCTGCAGGAGATTCATCAAAAGGCAGCAAGACCCCGTTTGTTAAAGTCTGGCTGGTTTGAGCAGTCCTATCAGGCCCCGGGATCTTCTAAATCTCAGGGGGGTTGCAATCTTAATTTCAAAAAATGTTCCTTTTAGGGTACAACAAACTGAATCTGACAAGAAAGGTAGATATATTTTTATTAAAGGGTTGTTGGGGGACTCGCCTTTAACGATTGCATCCATATATGCTCCGAACTTAAATCAACAGGTTTTCATAAAGGAAACTTTAGAAAATCTACAACTGTTTAAAGCAGGAGAACTGCTTATAGGGTGTGATTTTAATTTGATAATTGATTCTAAAATAGACACAAAAATAGACAAAACACACAATAAGAAACATACTAAAATGTTTCAACCTACAGAATTAAAACAAATATTAAACTTTTACAATTTGTCTGATGTATGGCGCAGCTTAAACCCAAAAGTAAAAGAATTTACCTATTTTTCTCCAGTTCATCATGTTTATACTAGAATTGACTTTATAATTTCATCAATACCTGTAGTGAGTTTAATTAGTGAGGCAGAAATAGGTAACAAAGTGATTTCAGACCAAGCATCGGTTTCTTGTTATATATCCAATAAAAAAATGAAGGGAAAGGCCCTTCATGGTCCTTAAACAAATTATTATTACAACAGCAATGTATGAGTGAAGTGATTTCTAAAGATATCCAGGAATATTTTAAGTTTAATTCTAATTATGAGGCATCAAAAGAAAATATATAGGATACCTTCAAGGCAGTTTTGAGAGGCAAACGAAATGCTTTTTTTGGTTATTTTAAATCAATCGATAAAACTGATAACTCACAGAAACAATCAATGGCCCCGGTCACACGCGCAGGAAACTGCGGGGGAGAAGTGTGGCTGTTTGCCCCGGGGCAAACTAACACGCAGTAAAGTGATCATACCTCCTGTGGAGGTTCTGTGGAGGTACCGTGGAGCTTCCGTGGTTACGGAGAGGCGTCGATCACAACACATGCCTGCGCGCAACGAAGAAGCGCGCGGCGCGGCGAACTGGGTTTCTTTTTTTGTGTACACTACGAATGCGCATGCTCCGTTGAGTGCTTATGCGCAACCACGGAGACTTGGGGGGAAAAAAAACCTTCTTCGCAAGGGGACATGGACGGGCGCCGGATGCCACCGGAAACGCGATCAGACGCCCGCCCTTGCCCCGCAGTTTCCGGAAACTAGTACCTCCGAGGTACTAGTTTTTTGCTCCGTTTTATCGGCGGTTCGCCACAGTTCAACCACGGGAGCTCTACGCTCCCCAGATGTTGCCGTGTGATCGTGCCAGGTAACTCCGCCTCTCTTCCGTCTATTTAGCGTGGCTTCTGCTCCGTGTGAACGGGGCCAATATTAGATTATTTGAAAGCCATTGATTTTGGTACTAAATTGACCGAAGAAAATCAAATTTTCATGGAAAAACCCATTGATAAAGCAGAATTGTTAGAGGCATTAGGGAAAATTAAAAAAAATAAGTCAACTGGTAGAGATGGGTTACCAATAAAATTTTATAAAAAATTTAGCCACTTAATTATATACCCACTACTTGATACTTCTGATTTTGTGTTAACAAGTGGTAAAATGCCTCAGACTTGGTCTGAAGCAAAAGTGATAGTCTTATTAAAGCCATTGAAAGACAAACTTAAAATGGAATCCTATCGGCCAATTTCAATTTTAAACCATGATTTAAATTCCCCCCCCTTAGTTTTGGTAGCTAGGCTCAATAAAATAATAACCTGTTACTTCCACCCAGATCAATCAGGGTTCATTCCTGGTAGATCTATATGAGACAATATTAGAAAGACATTAAACTTCATCAATTATTGTAAAATCCATAAAATTACATCAGCAATTTTGGTGCTAGATGTCGAAAAGGCTTTTGATAAAATTGAGATTCCTTACCTAAAAGAAGTGTTAAAATATGTGAATATTGGGCCTAATTTTTTTGAGAGCCATTGATACTATATATAGAGCACCTAAGGCTCAAATTATGGCCAACAACTATAGGACAGAAGACTTGGCATTAACTAGGGGGACACGACAAGGGTGTCCACTTTCCCCTGTACTTTTTGCGCCCTCTTTAATACCATTAGCATGGGCTATTAGGCAAAATGTAAAAATAAAGGGCATAGCTACAAAATCAAACAATTTTAAATTGGGTTTTTTTGCAGATGATACTGTTATTTTTTTAAATGATCCTAAAACAACCTTAAAGTTTTTAATGAATAAACTTAATTTTTTTCATTTAATCTCAGGCTTTACCATTAACTTAAAGAAAACAGAGTTATACCCAATTTATATTACAGAAGAAGATAAATCGGTTATTGCAAGCCAATACCCAGTTTGGTGTAGTGGTTAAGTGTGCTGACTCTAATCTGGGAGAACCGGGTTTGATTCCCCACTCCTCCACTTGCACCTGCTGATGTGACCTTGGGTCAGTCACAAGCTCTGGCACTGCTGTCCTTGAAAAAGAGCAGTTTGTGTCAGAGTTCTCTCAGCCCCACCCACCTCACAGGGTGTCTGTTGTGGGGAGGGGAAGGGAAAGGAGTTTGTAAGCCGCTCTGAGACACCTTTGGGTAGTGAAGGGCGGGGTATAAATCCAATCTCTTCTTCTTCTTCTTAAAGAATGGAAACACTTAGGAATTATAATACCGATAAACCTCAGTGATCCTTATAAATGTAATTATGATGCATTATATAAGACAATAAAGGATTCTATTGATAAATGGACTAAATTAGATTTATCTTTGCTAGAGAAGATTTCCCCCAAATTTTTATTCCCCCCCCCCAAATTTACCTATATCAATTCCAATAAAAGAATTTCAAAGATGGAGAGAAATATGGACAAATTTTTTATGGAAAAAAAAATTAAGACGTATTAGTTATTCTTTGTTATCACGCCCAACTAAATTAGGAGGACTGGCTTTACCAGACCTACAGTCTTATTTTTTAGCAGCCCAACTTAAAAACATGCTATATTATGCGACTTCAGATGTTTCAAAAGCATGGGTTACGCTTGAAAAGGAATTTTGTCAGCCACTTCTTCTTCATGAAGCTATTTGGACTAAACCAAAAGATAGAGGTACTAATGTTGCAGTTAACCCGGTATATATTGGCCCCAGATATTTCTCCTGTTTCAGCTTTTTTAGGACAAAGCTGGTTTGCACATACAAATTGGAGAGAGAAAGGACTTTTTAGGCTAAGCCATACTGCACATCAAGGAAAACTTTGGTCTAAGGAACAGTTAGAGTTAGAATATCAGGTGGTTATACCATGGTTTCAATATCACCAACTCCATTTTATGTCTACAGCAAATAACTTAAAAACTGGATTAGATAGGCCTTTGAGTGGCTTTGAAATATTGATAAAACAGGGTAGATATGGAGAAAAGGGAACTATGAAACATATATTTTTTGCTTAATCAAAAACAATGGTCCTCTGCTACAACACAACAAACTGCTTGGCAATCTGATTGTCAAACAGAGGCCCCTGCCACATGGGGGGAAATTGATGCAGCCAAAGCGCGGCTTAGTAAAGCCACACCAAAAGAAACATGCGACGGCGGGATCAGACGGATCCCGTGAGCCGCCGCACAGTTGCTCCCCGGCACGATCAGATGCTGGGGAGAAAGCCACGGAAGGGAGCGCGAGGCACCCGGCTGCGCATGTGTGCGCATGCGCAGTTCGACTGGGAGCCTCGAATGCTCCTGAAGACAGGTGCGCCGGCGATCCCATGGCCGCGCTTGCTGTGCCGTTTCAGGTAAGTCCTCCTCTTTTGCTGGTTCTTTTTTTCAGCGCATTTTCGGCCTGAAGGGCCGGATCGGGGACGGGTGTGCGCCGCTTCCCAGATGTTGCGGTGTGATCGCGCCTGTTTGCTGCGCCCCTGATCCATCTCTCTTCCGGCGCAAAACCACCTGTGTGACCGGGGCCAGAGTTTACAGAAGATAAATGGTTAAAAATTTGGTCTTTACCTGTATGTACCACAAGATCCTTAAATATTAAACTCCAAAATTATAAAGTTTTTTCCAGGTGGTATTTTACACTTCAAAGACTTTACTATAGTCATTCTATTGTTTTACCTCAATGTTGGAAATGTTCTAATGATATTGGATCATACATACATTGCTGGTGGGCATGCCCAAAGGTGCAAGTATTCTGGAAAATGGTGTTGCCAATCATAGAAAAAATAACTGGTATAAGAATTCCAAACTCTCCGGAGTCTCTTTTGTTACATTGTTGGAGTGATTCATTTATGACTAATCAGAAAACAGAAATAGTGGATCTGTTATTGCTGGCAGCAAAAACCTCACTTGCCCAACTTTGGAAATCTGTTAAAATTCCAACATTGAGACTTTGGTTTGATAACATTTGGGATATAGTAGTTAATGATAAAATTGCTATGCAACTGTTGATTGTGGATGGTTATGTTAAAAAGAATACAATTTTTTTAGAAAAATGGTTTTCCTTTTTTCAATATATAGAAACTGAAGGGAGTCGATTTAATGTTCTTCCTATTAAATATAATGTTTGCATTGTATTAGTTTTAAATGTGCTATATACACCTGCAAGAATTGTTATATTATGATTGATGTTCTAGATTTATATGGTTTTGTACGTTTATGATTAATTATTTGCTATTTGTTTAAAGTTAAGTTATTAAGTTACATTGTATGGTTGTGGAGTTGTAAATGTTATAAAAATTAATAAAAAATTGTTTAATTTTTTAAATTAATGTAATAAAAAGCTTAATTTGCTTCAGGCATTTTAAAATGAAAATAGATTGGTAACTTTGATTTGTTTTGTTTACCTGCAGGCTGGCAGATGCTAGGTCACATCAGGAGGGGACGGGGAAGAGTAAGAAGAATGAGACTAACAGGGAGCCTTTCCAATCCTCATAGTCAAATAGGTATTGCAATAGAAGAAAATGGAAGAAGAAATATTTCTTCCAGTGCTGGCTCAGTGGCTTGGGGACAGCTGTCTTGATTACCTACAAATCTCCACCTAAGCATCGCTTCTTTGCCTGAGGGAGTCCTTTTCTCTTAAACATACAGGTCATCAGGTTCTGCTTGGTGCACTTGGCATAGTTTTGTATAACTACTGTATTTTGTGACTGTCAGTGCAATCCTAAGTAGAGGTATACCCTTCTATATCCATCCATTGGAGTCAGTGGGCTTAGAAAGGTGTAATTCTGCTTAGGAGAACTTCACTTTGAGAAGTGTGTTTTTAGTGATGTGTTGGTGGAAAGTGCCATTAACTGGCAGCTGACTTATGGTGACCCCGTAGGGCTTACTAGGGAAGAGATGAACAAAGATGGTTTGCCATTGCCTGTCTCTCCATAGCAACCTTGGACTTCCTTGGAGGTCTCCCATCCAAGTGCTAAGCAAGGCTGACCCTACTTAGCTTCAGAGATCTGATATGATTGGGCTAGCTTGGGTAATGCAGACCAGAGCATTTATCATGTAGTGTTGCAAATTTTCTGTTTCTGTAGCATTTAGCATTGCCATGTGATCCTCACCTCCCCCCCCCCCACAAATTCATTAATGTTGATTACTGTTACCTGGTCTGTCTGAAGTCCCAACTTGATAGAGGCAAGACAGAGGAGATGCTGTCAGTTGCCCCAGGGGCTCCAGGTGAGCTGGACACTGTTTCTGTGTCCTTGAGTGATAGGTTTGTGCTACACATGCTGCTTGAAAAGTAGATTGCTACAGTTGCCCAAAGTGCTTTCCCCCATCTTATCCCACCAGGGCACAGCTGACCTAGCCACACTGGTCCATGCATCAGGAACCCCCAGACTTGACTACTGCAGTATACTCAGACTGGGGTTGCTTTGCCCTTGAAGACAACTCTGACAATTCAGCTGGAGCAGAAAGGTCCTGCTTGCTTCTCAGTTGGGCAGGACCTCAGAATCATACCCAGACTGCATCACAATGGCTGCACTGGCTTCCAATTTACTCCCAGGTTCAGCTCAAGGTGCTTTAAAGCCTTTCATAGCCTGTGACCCACATGCCTGAAGGGCTGTCTGCTGCCTACTGAGACCTCCTGATGGTTCCCTCTGACTATCAGGTGAGAAACAGCACTGTCTGGGGTTGCTTTATAGATCCAGCTCCCCACAGAGATAGGAAGGCAAGCTTGTCACTCGGCATCTGCATAAATTAATTGTAAAAATCTTTATTTAAAGGAAGTTTTATTTTGTAGATTTAGTATTGTGATGTTTCTGAAGGCTGCTGTTGTTTTATTGTCGTGCATAATGTAATTATAATGGTCAGTTTGGGTTGCCAGTCTCCAGGTGGTGGCTGGAGATTTCCTGGAACTACAACCAGTCTCCAGGCTACAGAGGACAGTTCCCCTGGAGAAAATGGTTGCTTTGGACTGTATGGCATTACACCCTGCTGAAGCTCCTCCCCTCTCTTAACCATGCCCTCCCCAGGCTCTGGCCCCCAAATCTCCAGGAATTTCCCACCCCAGAGGTGGCAGCCCTTATTTGTCAGTTGTTAACCTTTTATTGGATATCATTGATCAGTTCTGCTGTGAGGTTCTTTGCCTGTGAGGAGATGACAGATGCAGAACCTCTAATTAACAGTAAATTACATTGTTGTGTAACTGTGATTATTGCAGCACATTTAAACTTCTTGTCTGTTATTGCAACGGTGTTGCATGCACACAGACATCTTGCAGTGATTCCCACCAAGCGCTCTTCAGATTCAAGGGGTTCCACCAAGCATTCTCATGATCTTTAGTGGGGTTTGTCTTGTGTGGCCAGAACAATGAGCATGGGACAGAGCGGGGGGGGGGGCAGGCTTCAAGTGGGGCCTGGCGATCTGCCAGAATTACAATTGATCTCCAGACTACACAGGTCAGTTCCTCAGAAGACGATGGATGCCTTGGAGAGTGGACTCCATGGCATTATACCCTGCTGAGATGCCTCCCCTGCCCAAATTCTGCCTTTCACAGGCTCCACCCCAGAAAAACAGAAAAGAGAGTGAGGGAGAATGGGTGGGCACTGGCAAGGCAGCACCTTTGTCATCAATCCATCTCTCAAAAGTAGTTGAAGAAGCTAAGCAAGAGTCCTGCAGCTGCAGGAAGAGACATTAAGGAATAGTAGAGCGGTCAGACATATATTTGGGGGGGGGGGCATTCAATTCCTGCTCAGCCACAGTAGAAGAGAAGAAGAAGAGATTGGATTTATACCCCGCCCTTCACTTGGAGTCTCAGAGCGGTTTACAAACTCCTTTCCCTTCCCCTCCCCACAACAGACACCCTGTGAGGTGGGTGGGGCTGAGAGAACTCTGACACAAACTGCTCTTTCAGGAACAGCTGTGCCAGAGCTTGTGACTGACCCAAGGTCACATCAGCAGGTGCAAGTGGAGGAGTGGGGAATCAAACCCGGTTCTCCCAGATTAGACTCCGTACACTTAACCACTACTGGGCCAGTCCCCCTCTCCCCCAGCCTTAGGTATCACTCTGGATTGCCGTGAGTATAAGATGGGGGTAGGGAAGCAGGAAGTTCCTTGAAGGATGGTGGGATACAAACAAATACTTGGGCCTACTATGCATAGGTGTTTTGCCTCACATTCACCGTACATGTCTGCCAGGTTTTCTATTTCATTCTGCATTGTTTTTCGCTTTCTGTTTGCAGTTTTCTTGGGTTTTCTGAGAGTGCTTTTGGGCCAGTTTTTCCCTTGCTTCACTTCCAAGCCGAAGGTAATTCAAAAGCACACAGTTCCCCCCCAGTGGGAGCTTATGCTCCTTTTAAACATAACCGGGCTAATGTAGCCACGCCTATTTACAAATAACAACCAATGAGATTGCTAGAATAAAGACCAATGGGAGTCTTTCCCTCCTAGGGAATGGTATCGTTCTGATTGGTCGCTGTTACGAAGCGACCAATAGGAAGTTCGCTCAGAGGAGCCCTGGTCTGGCTCGAAGCTTAACATGGGAGTCCTATGAGGTGATTCATGTAATCATTTCAATACATTACAATTCCTCCCCCCTAAGTTAAGCCATCATCCCAATTGTTTTATTATTTACAAACATGCAATCAACCTTTGTACATCAGTTATTCCAACAGTATTTACACTCATAGTCCTTCAGATAAGTCGGCATTTGCCGCGAACGCTGGGACCTGCGGAGCGGTGCAGGCTCCATGGGCAGACAAGGTTGTGGGTCAGAGTGGGGTTCACTACAGCCTGGATCAGGCACAGACTCGACTGGGATTTCAGCCCCGCACACAGGGTTCTGCCCTGACTCGGGGACAGTACCGGGCCTTTCGGTACTCACCGCCTGCTCTGGGGGTGTCCACTCGACATCAGGGGATTCAGCCGTCGGAGAGTCAGCGCTGTCCCTAGCCCAACGTCTCCTTAACTGATCTATGTGGCGCCGCCATATTCGACCGTCAGCTAACTGCACCACATACATTCGAGTACCCACAGAGTCGGATATAACCCCAGGAAGCCATAAGTGCCCGTTTGCATAATTTCGTGCGAAAACCTTGTCCCCTTTTTCAAACATGCGCACCTTCGGTTGCGCCGTGGTACGCTCGGATTGCTCTTCAGTGAGGTCTGGGTGCATTCGGTTCAAACGGGTCGTGAGTCTCCGCCCCATTAACAATTCGGCCGGACTACGGCCTGTAGCACTACAGGGGGTGGTGTGCTGCAGCAAAAGAAAGGAGCCCAGCCTCTGGCTCCAGTCCCCTTCGTCCATTTTACCCAGGGCCTCTTTGGCCGTCCTGACCATCCGTTCGGCTTGGCCATTAGATGCCGGATGGAAAGGGGCCGAAGTCATTTGGCGTATGCCATTACTCGTGAGGAAGAGCCTAAATTCCTCAGACACAAATTGAGGCCCGTTGTCACTGACGATGACGTCAGGCAACCCGTGGGTGGCAAAAAGTCGGCGGAGCGCATGGATCACAGCAAGTGATGTGGTCGATTTCATATGCACGACCTCCAGCCATTTGGACATAGCGTCCACCACAATTAGGAACATTTGCCCTTGGAGAGGGCCAGCAAAATCTATATGCAATCTGGCCCAGGGTTTACCAGATGACTCCCAGCCTTGGGGTGTAGCTTGTGGGGGATCGGGTCTGACTTGCTGGCATTTGGGACACCCTCGTACCCATTCTTCGATCTCTTTGTCCAGCCCCGGCCACCAGACATACCCTCTGGCCAACGCTTTGGTGTGTACCATACCGGGGTGACCCTCGTGCAGCGACTCTAACACTCTCGTCCTGAGTTTGTCAGGAACCACCACCCTGTTCCCCCATAATACACAGCCCTTAGAAATGGATAGTTCATTTTGACGGCTTTTGTAAGGGCCGAACTCCGGTTCAACGCTTCCAACCGGCCACCCCCTCCAAACCCAGTTTAATACTCGGGACAGCACGCTATCCTTGGCCGTGTGTGCTGCAATGTCCCTGGATGATACCGGGGGTCGAGGAAGCTCCTCAATTGCCAAGACCTCACAGGCGGGGGCAGGGTCTGCGCCAATGTCCGGCACCGGGCACCGGCTGAGGGCATCCGCATGCCCAATCGCTTTCCCAGGCCGGTGCTCTAAGTCAAAATCATAAGCCTGCAAAAATATCGCCCATCTAAGCATGCGTGGGGACATGATGTTTGGCAATTGCTTATCGGGCGCAAAAATCCCCAGTAGCGGCTTGTGGTCAGTGACCAGCAAAAATCGTCTGCCAAAAATAAAATCATGGAACTTTTTGACAGCCGCTACCAACGCCAGACCCTCCTTGTCTATCTGGGCATAGTTCCGCTCTGCCGCAGATAGTGATCTAGAATAAAAAGCGATAGGCGCTTCGCTCCCATCAGGCATCAGATGGCTTAAAACTGCGCCTACTCCAAAAGGTGAAGCGTCAGCAGCTAACACCAGGAGCTTGTGTTCATCATAATGCGTGAGTACGGCATTAGATGTCAGCAGCTCCTTGACTCCCACAAAAGCCTTTTCCTCGGCCTGCCCCCACTTCCATTTTGCCTCCTTGTGCAAAAGCGCGTGCAAAGGGGCCGCCACTGATGCCTTATGCGGTAAAAACGCATGATAAAAATTCAGGAGTCCTAAAAAGGATTGGAGCTCCTTCTTACTCACCGGCCTGGGGGCGTTTTGGATTGCAGATACCTTCTCATCCGTGGGGTGGACTCCCTCTGCGTCAATGCGAAACCCCAGGAAGTCCACACTTTCCACCCCGAGCGTGCATTTTGAGCGCTTAACTCTGAGACCGGCA
Organism: Gekko japonicus; assembly: GCF_001447785.1. Taxonomy (NCBI): domain Eukaryota; kingdom Metazoa; phylum Chordata; class Lepidosauria; order Squamata; family Gekkonidae; genus Gekko; species Gekko japonicus. The sequence continues at coordinate 757,483 of NW_015164670.1, forward strand.
TTTTGAAAACGCCTGAGGACCTCTTTAACCCGGTCCAGTAGTTCCTGTTCAGACCCGCCCGCAATCAGCACGTCGTCAAAATAGGGCACTGTGCCAGGTACCCCCCTTAGTAGACGTTCCATGAGGCCCTGAAAAATCCCAGGTGCTACGTTGACCCCGAATTGCAGCCTGTTCACTTTAAAAGCCCCTTGGTGGGTTACAATTGTTTGGGCCTCGGCAGCCTCCGGGGTGACAGGCAACTGCTGGTATGCCTGGGCCAGGTCAAATTTGGCGAAAATCTTGCCACCCCCCAGGGAAGCCAAAATGTGGCTTATTACCGGGACCGGGTACGAATGTTGCTGCAGCGCCTTGTTAATCGTACATTTGTAATCGGCGCATAGTCGTATGGACCCATCTGATTTGACAGGGGTTACGATCGGGGTCTCCCATTTGCTGTATGGTACTGGCTCTAAAACCCCTTGCTCAACTAGTTTGTCAATCTCTTTTTCCACCTTATGTTTGAGAGACACAGGTACTTTCCGATACTTCAACCTAATAGGTTTGACTGACGGATCTAAGTCAAACGCAACCGGGGGGCCCTTGTACCTCCCCAACCCTTCGGCAAATACATCAGGGAACAGGTCGTACAGCATGCCCCATTTATTTTCAGACATCCTGTTAATCCCAGAAATACCAATGCCCAATGGCTCAAACCAATCTAACCCTAGCAGGTTAACCCGGTCTCCCTCTGCAATCAGGAATGACAGTTTAACACATTTCCCCTTATACTCAACAGTAACAGAGTCCCGTCCGGCCAAGGGAATTCGGTTGCCCTGGAAGTCGGACACTCTGGTTCCCGCAGGCTGGAGCCGCCGCCGGCTTCGGTTCGGGAACAACTGGCGCCAGGACGCGGCAGAAATCACCGTCACGGACGATCCTGAGTCCACCTCCATTGTACAGGGTCGGCCGTCGAGGAGTGGAGTCACGGTGATCTTGCCCTGGCTGCTGGTGCGATTTACGGCCGATGCGCTCGACAAGGTCGCCGTCAACTGGCAGCTTGCTTCCGATGCTGAGGAACGGGTCTTGCCTTGGGTGCTGACTGGAGTGCCCCTCTGCGCTGACCGGTTGTTAGTTGAGGGATCCTTCTTTGCTGATCTGCAGACTCTGGCCAGATGACCACGCCGCCCACACGCTCTGCAGTCGACATCACGAGCCCAACAGGAGTCGCGCTGGTGTTTCCCGCCACAACCGGAGCAAGGCTTGACGTTGGTAGTCTTCGCTGGGGTCCGCTTGCCTCGAACCGCGTTGACGTCATCATCCGCGTCTTCGCCCTCGCTGTCTCGTTGAGCGTGTATACTGGGCTCTGCCACCCGCTGGCGGACCTCCTTCGTGGACTTCTCCGCTGCTTCCGCGGCCACGGCCTCTTCGTAGGCCACTGCCCAGGTCAGGGTGGTGCGGGCGAACAGCCTCTGTTGCAGCCTTTCATCTTTGAGACCGCAGACGAGACGGTCTCTGAGGGCTTCCTCCACGTTGTGGAAATTACATGGCCGTGCGGCTTTGCGAAGGGCCGCCACGAAATCTGCGATGGTCTCGCCTCCGGCCTGGTTCCGCTTGTAAAAAGCGTGCCGGCAGGCGATCTCCGACGGTTGTGGAGAATAGTGAGCCTTAAGCTTCTCCGTGATGTCAGCGTAGGTGACAGTCTTTATATCAGTTGGGGCCACCAACGACCTGGCTATGTCGAAGGTCCCCTTCCCGCAGGAACTCAGGAGGCATGCTCGTTTCTTCGCCTCATCGGTGATGTCGTGGGTCTCCAGATGGAACTCGAACCTGGACAGGTAGGAGTCCCAGTCTTCTGAGGAGGGTTCGAAGCACTCGAACTTCTGGCTTCCAGCCATCGGGGGAGACTTGGGCACCGGAGCTGGTGGCGCCTCCGCCGGATCGGCTGCTGTGCTCTGCTCGCTTTCTTCCGAGTCCGAAGTGTGGATGTCCGCAGGGCTGCCTACCTGCTCTAACATCCCACCTTCGTCGCCAATTGTTAGATCGCGCTAACAAAGGACTCGTAGAGTGATTCAGCAAGTGATTCAGCTTTATTTAGAAGTAACGAACAAGCACTAACTCAGTAAGAAAACCAGAACAGAACACAGTGGGAGCTTATGCTCCTTTTAAACATAACCGGGCTAATGTAGCCACGCCTATTTACAAATAACAACCAATGAGATTGCTAGAATAAAGACCAATGGGAGTCTTTCCCTCCTAGGGAATGGTATCGTTCTGATTGGTCGCTGTTACGAAGCGACCAATAGGAAGTTCGCTCAGAGGAGCCCTGGTCTGGCTCGAAGCTTAACATGGGAGTCCTATGAGGTGATTCATGTAATCATTTCAATACATTACAGTACCTTCCGCCATTCATTGGTGTAGCCCTCATTTTTTGACATTTTACTTTTTTTACGAGTGGCATGAGTCTAGCTAGTGATATGAGACTATTAGTATTCTCATCCTGCTGGGGAAAAAAAAAAGGAATGACTCCCAGCTGGATGCCCTCTCCTACTGCCCGGTTTAAACCTGGCGGCGGGAAGAGGCAGCGCAGAGCTGTGTCTGCAGGGAGCCTCGGCTTCCCGCAGGCACAGTGAGCCTGGCTGGGCTGCCCGCTCCTACCACCCAGTTTAAAACGGACGGCAGAAGAAGGCAGCCCAGCCAGGATCACTGCAGAATAAATAAGCCGGAGAAAAAAGAATAGTGCGTACTGCAGGCACAGAATGCAAAGTCAAGCTTAAAGGCTTGAGTGCTCAGATTTCTGTAGTAAGCCATGCATGTTAATATTTTTTCTCCTGGGTATTTGCTTCTCACTGATAGCATGCTTACATTTTCAACAGAGGATATACCTAAAAAACAATATTTCCCAGAATGCTTTGGCACAAGCCACATTTAAAGCTGTATAAATATAAACATGGGTCCTTCCTGACACCATTTTTTTTTTTTTTTTGCTTCCTTATACAGTCTTTGCTGTTTTGGTCAGGCAGTCTGTTGTCACAGTATGCAGACAGGACCTCTTTTTAATGCAAGATTTTGTCCTTGTGTTGCTTTTTTGTCCTCCTTCCTTCTAAATTCTGGACTTCTCCCACATTTGCATGTTATTTACCACCAACTTCCTTATGGAACCATATCACTCTTATTTTATGTTTTCCCATTGCAAATTGTAGGCTGGTTTGGTCTGGGAGCTGCGGTGGCTCAAGTGGTTAAGACGCTGAACTGCAAACTGTGGAAGGTCAGTAGTTCAGCAGTTCGAGACCCGAGTTGCCGCATGACGGAGTGAGCTCCCGTCTCTAGTTCCAGCTCCTGCCAACCTAGCAGTTCGAAAGCAAGAAATTGATAGTAGATAAATAGGTACCACTTCAGTGGGAAGGTAATAGCGTTCCGTGCACCTTGGTGTTTAGTCATGCCGGCCACATGACCACGGAAACGTCTTCGGACTCGACTGGCTTTCGAGCAAGGGAAACCTTTACCTTTACCTTGGTCTGGGGCTATTTTCTTTGTGGTTTCTATAAACCACAGAGTAAAAACTATAGAGGCCCCGGTCACACGGGAGGTTTTGCCCTGCAAGAGGGATGGATCGGGGGCGCATCAAACGGGCACGATCACACTGCAACATCTGGGAAGCGGAGCGCACCCGTCCCCGATCCGTCCTTTCTGGGCGAAAACGCACATTAAAAAAAAACCCTAGAAAAGAGTACTACCAACCTGAAACTCCGCAGCAAGGGCGGCTGTGGGATCGCCGGCGCACCCGTCTCCTGCAGCATTCGAGGCTCCTGGCCAAACTGCGCATGCACGCACATGTTGCCTCGCTCTCCGTTCCGTGGCTCCCTCGCTCTCCGTTCCGTGGCTCCCCCCCCCAGCATTTAATCATGCCGTGGAGCAACTGCGCGGCGGCTCGGGGGATCTGTCTGATCCCACCGTCGTGCGTCTATTTTGATGCAGCTCAGAAAAGCCGCACTTTGGCCGTGCCTTTCCCCCCGTGTGACCAGGGCCAGAGTTTCAGGTGAATCCCAGAGTGTCCAGTGGTGTGGTGATGTCACTTCCAGCCACACTCTCCCCATTTTCCTCTTGTTGCTCCATTGCATGATGGCATGAGAAGGATTGTGCCAGCAGGGGTTCCTCACTGATGGCAGGCAAATGGCTATGTTAGCATTTATTTGATTTTATTTACTTCATTTATAGCCATCCTGCCTTTCTCACTGAGACTCAAACCCATCCTGCATCCTTTCAGGGAAGAAAGGGTGTAAAATTATAAGAACATAAGAAGCAGCTTGCTGGATCAGATCAGTGGTCCATATAGACCAGTACTGAGTCTCATGCAGTGACTTCCTCTGGAGGCCCAACAACGGGCATAGAAGCCAAGGCCTTCTCCTGATGTTGCTTCCTGGCAATGGTATTCAAAGGTTTACTGCCTCTGAATAGGGAGGTTTCCTTTGGGCTAGTAACCCCTGATAGACCATGAATCTGTCCAAATCCCCTTTTAAAGCTGCGTATGCCATCCTCTGGCAGTGAATTCCATATTTTAATCACTCACTGTGTAAAGAAGTATTTCCTTGTGTCCATCATGAATCTACTGGCTATCAGCTTTGTTGGATGCCCATGAGCAATGCTCCCTCTAAGCTGTGAAGTCTGGTGAGCAAAAATTCTACTTTGTGAGCCACTGGCATTTAAGTTGTGAGCGAGCGATTTGGCTACTGCATAAATTAGTTTGCTCTGGAGCCATCCTTCCTGAGCTAAGACAAAAATGTGTGAGCTGGAGGCTAAAGAACTGTGTTCTAGCTCACACTAACTCAGCTTAGAGGGAACACTGCCCATGAGTTCCAGTAATTTGGAGAGGAAGAAAAAGTTCTCTCTGACCAAGAAGTACACATGTGTCAAAGTGGTTTGGCGGACAGAGTATTCGGATCTGGTCACTTCCCATCTAGGATGGGAGTGGGAATTGTCGCCGTGAGGACAAGATGAAAGAGCACGATTGGAATGGTGAAAATGTTAAAGCCAAGCACATCCTCTGCCCATTGCTGCTGATGGGGCTGTTTTAGGGAATGGACCTGATGGGAGGGGGAGCGCCAAATGAGGAAGTCTGACTCCACCAGATTCCAGCGAGAGATTAGCAGAGAGCAGAGTGGTTTATCACAGGCAGACCCATCACTCACTTTGCTCATTAAGTAGATTGAGTTTCTCCATTGCTTCAGTGGCTAGGTGTGGAGCAATTAACAGCAGAGAGGCAATTAGGCTCTACCTTCCTTGGTAAAACCTATGCGCCATGGAGACAGAGGGAGGGAAACACCACACTCACGTCATTTGGAGGAAGAAACTCCAGAATGCCTCTGCGTTGCACAGCAGTTCCGTGCGCTACCCCCTGAGGGTGTCTGCAAAGCCAGCTTCCCCATGCATCATCCAGAGCACGCACAGGGAGTTCTGAACTGCAGGCACACATCGATACAAACATTATATATCAGGACGTCTTGCTGCCTGAACTCAGAGCTGGGACCAATCTTAGCCCCATGGTTTTACAGGGCAGATGCTCCACTTATGACTCATTTGTGTACACTGTGGACCCTTGCCTTCGCAGAGACCTCCCTAAGACAATGCTCACAACTGGGGGATGATCAACTTAACCCACTTTGCGCATGTATCAGAAGCGATAGTTTATACAGTTTCCAGTTCTCCCTATGCAAAGCCAAACAGACTCCATGTAGTGTGGAATTTGTAGCTTAGAGAGCAGAGCAATCTTAAAAACAGGTCTACTCAGACTCCTGCACAGGTCTGCTCAGTGGGGCTTACGTCCAGGAATGTGTTCTTATGATTGCACTGTAAGGGCCAAACTAGATATGTTTTTTTAATGAGTTGGGTTTTGATTCCCCCAACCCACTTCTCATACTTTCACAGTAAAAGACAGCACAAGTGCGGCGGGGGCCCAATTCAGATCAGGATCACAGTTGGAGGGGGGGGCCTTCAGTGAAGCGAGAACCCAGACCTGAATCATGGGAAAACTTGATTCCTAGCTTAGTCCTGGGGTGGGAAGGCAGCATGGTATAGCCCGATCTTGTCAGATCTTGGAAGCTTAGCAGGGTCAGTACTTGGATGGGAAACCACCAAGGAAGGCTTTACAAAGGAAACCAATGGTAAACCATGTCTGCTTCTCACTTGACTTGAAAGCGCCTTGCTGGGGTCACTGTGCGTCTCTTATGACTTGTTGGCACATACATACATACATAGCTTAGCCATAATATATACATAATGAAGCTGCCTTATACAGAATCAGACCCTTGGTCCATCAAGGTCTGTACTGTCTACTCAGACTGGCAGCAGTTCTCCAGGGTCTTAGGCAGAGGTCTTTCTCATCACCTACTACCTGGTCCTTTTAATTGGAGATGCCAGGGATTGAACCTGGGACTTTCTGCATGCCAAACAGATGCTCTACCACTGAGCCACGGGCCCTCTTCTAATTGATTCTAATCTTCTCCTTGATTCTAAAGACAGAAGGTGCCTTAGCAAAACCCCTTATGAGGATGTGGTTAGGCAGCACTTTGGAAAATTGAGGTTAGCAGTATGTTGTTGGGTGCAGGGCTTTCCTTGGGTGACAGACTCACCCATCATTGTTGCCATAACTGAGCCGTGAAGAGTAAGAAATGAAGCATGGGAGTACATGTAGTGTGCTTTTCAGAGGTCGATTCGGGGGGGATCGTGGGGGATCGCTGTTTTCCCCGGGTGAGGTGCAGGGGGCGGGGCACACGACAAAGCCCCGCCCCTTCTTCTGGCCGCCCCCTGCTTCCAGCCTCATTCTGTTGCAGAAGGAGGAAGAAGCAGGAGGGTAAGTTGTCGTCCTCCCCCTCTGCCTGGCCGAGGCCACTCCATGTGGCCTCCGCAAGGACTCCCAGCCCCATCCAGGAGCTTCCCCGAGGTAGCTGTGTTAGTCTGTTGCTGCAAAATAGTCCAAGAGTTCAAATAGCACCTTTAAGACTAACAAATAGCACCTTTAAGACTAACCTTTAAGACTAAGACTAACTGAGTGGTGGGTGTGGCCTTATGACACACTTCCGGTGATGGCAGGGTGTGTGGCCTTATGACACACTTTCGGTGATGGCACGGTGTGTGGCATATGCTAATGAGTTATGCTAATGAGTTCCCCTAGCTCTTTTTCTACGAAATGACCCCTGGTGCTTTTTATACTGTATACAAATATGAGTTCCTGCAAATCCTTTAGGTCAGTCCATGTCTGAAGATTACATACCAATGATCAAGAATTTCAGAATTTGCTAACAAGTATAACAACCAAACTTTGTCCTCCTCAGGCTCCATCGCCAAATCTCCAGGAGTTTCCCAACCTGGAGCTGGCAACCCTAACCACACTAGTACTTTGAATCCACATTTTGGGACAGAAGTCACTCTGTAAAATATGGCAATTTTCCAGACTGGTCAATGAAGCATGGAAGAGTGATTGTGCAGGATTATGAATGTGCAAGAAGGTCTATTGTGAAGCTGAGTTCGTTCATTCACATTTGTAAACTGTTACAGTGAGTTTTGAAAAAGCATGCTAGGCCTAAAAGGGTACTGGGTCACAATGAGAAAATGTTACAAAGACAAATGCAGAGCTCAAGATGGGGCTGTCTTCCTTTTCTGCAGTGGCTGAGTTGTACCTCACTTGCTCACATATTCTGACAACCTCCTATAAATCCTGGTGTGTAATTTTACCTAAACACCTCTTGCGGCCCTTTTGAACAATTGCAAAATACAGACCTCAATGCAACTATCCCCCCAATGCATAACTGTGTTTTTGTTCAAGTTGTGGCTCTACCAGGCATGTCCTGAAAGCTTCATGAAATTCCAAATACTTGGGCTCTGTTTTCACTTTTCTTCCATCCTGGAGTGCAGCTGGGTGAATGTTTTATCTGAATGCACCCACATGTGGTGAAAGCAGGTATTTTTGTATGTGAGCAGGACATTAACCTTTAACAAAAGATGAACCAGCTTTCATTACATAAAAGTTCCTGTAAACTAAATGTTAACCAGGTAAAAGTGATGTGGTGAAATATGATGCCCTTGACCTGGATGGCACAGGCTAGCCTGATCTCGTCTGATCTTGGAAGTTAAGCAGCAGCTTTGGTTAGTACCTGGATGGGAGACCACCAAGGAAGTCTAGGATTTGCAACAGCAAGCCACTCTTTGTTCATCTGTAGGTCTGCATGCCTTAAAAGCCCTATCGAGACGCCATAACTCAGCTGTGACTTGGTAGTACTTTCTGACAAAATTCAATGATTTCACATGCATCGAAAGTCATAGGGTGGCCAGGTCCCCCCGGCTATCGGTGAGGCAGTACAGCTGCCAGATCCAGGCTGGGAAACTCCTGGAGACTTGGGGGTGGAGCCTGGGGAGGACAGGGACCTCAGTAGGGCGCAATGCCATAGAGTCCACCCTCCAGAGCATCCATTTTCTCTACTGGAACTGACCTCTGTAGTCTGGAGATGAGCTGTAATTCTGGGGGATCTTCACATCCACCTTGGGGTTGGCATCCCTAAAAAGTCATGTGAAGAATAACACTTCAGCCTAGACAGCGTGTGATATGCATGCATGTGAATCTAGTGTGTCTTTATCATCCAATGCGTCCAGAAGAAGGCAGATCATTTAGTGGAGAGGCTGAGAATTGCAATTTTTTTTTTTATTGTGCTGCTCACTTTGCTGCTGCTGGGTCCCTTCTGTCTTGCTCAGAAGTTTGTGGTTTTTGGGAAGGGCAAATGAAATACACGTGGATGGTGGAAAGGACAAGCCAGGAATGTGCACAGAAATGTTATTCTGATTTGGGTTTGGCTTCTTCTGTTCAGGAAAACTTTTTGTTCAGTTTATTTCTTTATCAGATGATTTTTATTTATTGATTGATTGATTATATTTATACCTCGCCCATCCTGCAAACAGGCTCAGGGCGGCTAACAAAGCGGTACAATGAACCTAATTGGCATAACCATAAAAATTTTAAAACTACATAAAACACATACTCATTCATGACATAAATTAACAATTAGCAGTAAAGTGCTTGCAGTACTAGAGATTAGATGGCGTGCTTCCAGATCTAAGTCCACGTTGTTCGTCCAATCATCATCCCTCGCACCGATGGGCCTAGTGATACAGCTGGGCCAGACATAGGATCCAGACGTTCAATAGGATCATTGATGGTAACAGTAGTGGTGGCTCCTATTTAAAAGCCTGGCGGAAGAGCTCCGTCTTACAGGCCCTGTGGAACTGTAAAAGGTCCCGCAGGGCCCTGATCTCCTCCAGGAGCTCATTCCACCAGTAGGGAGCCGGCACAGAAAAGGCTCTGGTCCTGGTGAGCCTTGCATCCTTGGGGCCCGGAATAGTCAATCGGTGTTGGGCCCCTGACCGTAGTGCTCTCTGGGGTACATATGGGGAAAGGCGGTCCCTCAGGTAGGTAGGTCGGTCCCTGATCATGTAGGGCTTTAAAGGTAAGCACCAGCACCTTGAAACGGTATGCGATTGGCAGCCAGTGCAGTGACCTAAGCACTGGCTGGATGTGCTCCCGACGTGGGAGGTCCATCAGCAGCCTGGCTGTGGCATTCTGCACCAGCTGCAGCTTCCGGATTTGGGACAAGGGCAGCCCCATGTAGAGAGCTTTGCAGCAGTCGAGTCTCGAGGTGACCGTCGCGTGGATCACCGTCGCCAGATCGCGGCGGTCAAGGAAGGGAACCAACTGCCAAACCAGCCGAAGATGATAAAAGGCCGATTTAGCAGTGGCCGCTACCTGGGCTTCCATTGTCAAGGAGGCATCCAGGAGCACCCCCAGACTCCTAACCTCCGGCGCTGGCACGGGAGGTGCCCCATCGAAGGCCGGGAGCAGGACCCCCAACCCTGAACCGCCACGGCTCAGGCACAGGACCTCCGTCTTCGCCGGATTCAGCTTCAACCGGCTCAGCCGAAGCCATCCAGCCATGACCTGTAATGCCCGGTCCAGATCTTCCGGTCTGGAGTCCGACTGGCCACCCAACATCAGATAGAGCTGGGTGTCATCAGCGTACTGATGGCAACCCAACCCATACCTCCGAGCCACCTGGGCAAGGGGGCGCATAAAGATATTACACAACATCGGGGACAGTACTGCGCCCTGGGGTATGCCACACTCAAGTGGGCATCTCCCAGACTGCTGTTCCCCAAGCACCACCCTTTGTCCCTGACCCTGGAGAAAAGAGACAAGCCACTGTAAGGCGAGTCCCTATATTTCCATGTTGGCGAGGCGGTGGGCAAGCAGCTGGTGGTCGACCATGTCGAACACAGCCGACAGGTCTAGCAACAGCAACGCCACTCACCCGCCCCGATCCAGGTGCCTACGGAGGTCGTCAGTAAGAGCGACCAACGCTGTCTAGGTCCCGTGACCTGGGCGAAAACCGGACTGGAAGGGATCTAGAGTAGAAGCGTCATCCAGAAAACCCTGAAGCTGTCCCGCCACCGCCCTCTCAGTCAATTTGCCCAAATAGAGCAAATTGGAAACCGGCCGATAGTTGGCCAATTTGGCCGGATCCAGAGATGGTTTTTTCAGGAGAGGACGGACCATCCCCTCCTTGAGAGCTCCTGGGGGACCATCCCTGAGTGAGAGACTTGTTGATAATCTCCCTAAGAGCTCATCAAAACCCCTCATGGCCCGCTTTAATGAGCCAGGAAGGGCACGGATCAAGGGTGCACATGGTTGGGTGTAGTTACGAGTAATCTGTCAACTTCCTCAAGGCTGAGCAAATGAGAAGGGAGCACTCACTGGAGAAGACCCTGATGCTGGGAAAGATTGAAGGTCAAAGAAGACGGGGACGGCAAAGGATGAGATGGTTAGACAGTGTCATCGATGCAACGAACATGAAACTGAGAAAACTTCAGAGGACGGCGGAAGACAGGAGGGCCTGGCGGGAGATGATCCATGGGGTCGCGAAGAGTCGGACTCGACTGTGCGACTGAACAACAACAACAAATCACTTTATGGTGTTGCTTCATTTGGAATACTGTGTTCAGTTCAGGTCACTGTTATCTCCAAAGGACATTGCAGAGCTGGAAAAAGTACAGAGGACAGCAACCAGGACAATTAAGGTGTTAGAGCACCTTGCCCATGAGGAAAAGCTGGGACTTTCCAGGTTAGAAAATAGTTGACAAAGGGGGGGACATGATAAGAGGTTTATCGTGTCCCGTTTCACGCTTGAACCGAGCCACAGGTTTAGGGAATTTATATCCTCCCCTTAATATATCAAGAGGGTATTGTGCTTTCCACATTTGATGGCATTCCACTGTTCCTCGCTGATCCATATAAGGGTCTGGGTCATTACACTTCATCTCACATTATTGCTGGAGAAGCAACTTAATTTGTCAGCAAACATGTTTTCTCCTGTGTTCATCCCAGAGAATAGCTCCCTACCTTGACTCAGCCCATCTGGCCACACTGGTCCATGCCAGATAGAGTTACCAACCTCCAGGTGGGGCCTGCAGATCTCCTGGAACTGCAACTGATCTCCAGGCTACAGAGATCAGTTCCCCTGGAGAAAACAGCTACTTTGGAGGGTAGAGCCTATGACATTATATTGCATTGAGGTCCATTGCTTCCCCACCCAAACCCCACCCTGTCCAAGCCAGGAATTTTTCAACCCAAAGTTGGCAGCCCCAATTACCAGCATGATACTCTCCTGTCTAGACTATTGCAATGTGTGCAACATGGGTCTGCCCTTGAAAACAACAGCTTAGAAACTCCAGCTGTCATGGAACACCGCAGCTCAATTATCACTGGGCACTAGGCGGAGTATACATTTGATACCTGTTTTGCAGTCACCACATTGATTACTGATTAAGTCCTGGATTTAGGTTTCCCCCCCGAACTTTTTATTATTTTAACATTGACATCTATTGACAGTATATAACTTGTAACAATTATACATATCATATGCCAAACAAAACGCCAAGCTGAAGATATCCATACGTAATGAAATAATTTACAGACAGATGCTCCTGATGATTAAAGTCTAATTCTAAGTATATATATTATATAATAACAATCTTATTTATATTCCTCTTAGGACTGAAATGCTTAAATAGTATTATCACTTATTGTAACTAACACAAAATAATTAACTAATATTGATTTATCTATAAATCTTGGTTTTTAATCTTCCATTTTACAAAGGGAGCCCATATGAATTGTTTGACTGAAGATCGTGTTTTTGGATATAATCTGTTATTTTATCCATAATAAAATAACCCCATAACTTTATATACCATGAATGCACTGTAGGGGGATTCTTGTCTTTCCATTTTATAGCTATGACTAGCAGTAAAGCCCGTTGTGAAAGCAATACAACAGGATCTAGAAAGAGGCTCTGGGGCAGTGCTCTGGCTTTGGGCAAACAGTGTCAATTTGCTGTGGTGACCTCAGCAGGGTATAATGACAGAGTCCACTGTTTTCTCCAGAGGAACGGATCTCTGCTACCCTCCTAGAGCAGTTGTAATTGTGAGTAATCTGTAGCCCTCACCTGGAGATTGGCAGCAATTGTTACCCAGGACAAAATGGCTGGTTTGGAGGGTGGAGTCTATGGCATTCTACCTGTCTGAGGTCCCACCCCTCTGCAAACCCCACCCTCTCCAGGCTCCACCCCTCAAATCCCCAGGAATTTGTCAGCATGTAGTTGGCAACCCCATCTCCTTCCCAGCTAGCCACCAACCTACCATTATCTGCCCCTTTGACTTCAGCTGACTTCTGCCCTCCCTTCTGCAGAGCAGTTGTAATTCTGAGTGCTCTCCAGCCCTCACCTGGAGATTGGCAACAATGGTTCCCTATGTGGGACTGACTGGTTTGGAGGGTGGAGTCTATGGCAGTGTACCTGTCTGAGGTCCCACCCCTCCTCAAACCTCACCCTCTTCAGGCTCCATCCCTCAAATCTCCAGGAATTTCCCATCTGGAGTTGGCAACCCTATCAGGACTGGCCCCAATGTGTTTTCTCCCAAAGGCCAAAGTAGGTGACAGGACCAAGCTTAGTTGCCTACCAACAGGCACTGAGGGGAATGTAGGGTTGCCAGCTCTAAGGAGGGAAATACCTGGAGGTTTGGGGGGTGGATTCTGTAGAGGGCCGGGCGACGGAGGCATCGGCCTTCTGTCGCCCGCCTTGCCCCCCCAATCTCGGCCCGGGCGACCGCGGCTCCCGCCAGCG
>NW_015164670.1:772056-829047 GCF_001447785.1 Gekko japonicus
TCCTCCTCCTCCTCAGATCCCACCCTCAGCAGGCTTCATCCCTAAAATATCCTGGAAGTTTCCAACCTGGAGTTGGCAACCCTATGTCCTGGAGTTCGAACCTGGAGTTGGCAACCATCAGCCAACGTTTATCTGCCTGTCTGTCTTTACAACCCCCCCCCCCAGGGGGGGGGTGAGTTTGAGGTGTGGAATGGAGTGTAGTCCAATCAGCTTCCATTTGTAAATGACCTTGGAACGCTGGCCGGGACTGCACAAAGCAGCCAATGAACCCAGCCAGTGTCTTCCGAGTGGCAGTTTTTTCGGCCTAACACTAAAGGGGCCAATTTTAGAATTCTGGCACCCAAAACTCTTTTATAATAAGGGAGAGATGCTTTTTGCTGCTGTGATCATTGTCATTATTTATTTATTTATTTATTTATTTTTATACCCCACCCTCCCCGCATGCGGGCTCAGGGCGGCTTACAACCATAAGGCACAAAGTGCAATAAAATACAATAAAACAGTTTAAAACAGTTTATACATGGGCCACGCCCAAGGATCTCGCGTGACTAAAACCCTCTCTCCATTTTGGCACATACCCTTTCCATTCCAGGGGAGGTTACTGTGGCCCCCTGATGTTATTTGCCACTTAACCTCCGGCGATGCTGTAAAGCCGGTCTTGTCTAACTTTAGGAATTTTTAAGTTCTCCCAAAGATTAAGTAGAATTAGTTCTGGAGTTGACAGGATTCAGTTCAAGGTGGAGGTTATTATCTATAAAGCTTTTCATGGCCCACATATCAGGTCCTGCGGATTGCCCTACTTCAGCAGTGTTGCTCATCTGAACAATCCTTCTGAAGGTGCCACTCTGCACAGGGGTAAAACCAGCAGCTGCCCATCCTCAGGCTTTCTCTGTTGTGGTTCTCACCTGGTGGAATGTCCACCTGAGGAACACATGAAGTTGCCTTCTACTGAATTATCCCTTTGGTCCATCACAGTCAGTGTTGTCTATTCAGACTGGCAGCAGCTCTCCAGGGTCTCAGGCAGAGACCTTTTACACTACCTCTTTCCCAGTCCTTTTAGCTGGAGATGCTGGGGATTGAACCAGGAGCCGCCATCATCATCATCATCATCACCATCATCACCATCACCACCACCACCACCACCACCACCACCACCACCACCACCACCACCACCACCACCATCTCTGAATCTGAGCCACGGCTTCACGCTTCCATCGTGTGTTAAACAGAACTGTTCAGGAGGGTGAATAGGGTTGTGTTTAATCTCTGTGGAACTTAAATTAGCCCTCATTGTAGTTTGCATTGTTCTTCTAATTTTTGGAATCCAGCTTTATTTCTCTTTTGTTGTTTGTTTTCACTACATTCTTTGCCAGTTTGTAAGCCTGCTTTATTGCTTGTGTTATACAGTGTTTTAGTACATTGGTTTCTAATTTTGTTTGCTATTATGTATATTAAATAGTTCTTACTGCATTGTTTTTAGTTGTAATACACCTTGAGTCTCAGCAACAAAGGGGGGCTATAAATAAATAGGTTTTATTTATCTATCAGATTCTATCACATGTTTAGGTACATTATTGTATTGTTGTATTGCCAGGTTTTGTATGGTGATACTCAGGAAATTTTATGGTAGTTAGATAGTAGGTAGTTGTGGTAATTAGACATTAGATTAAATTTTAAACTGCTTTTTAATGTGTTTTTAAATGTCTTAAAATTTTGGAATCTTGTAAATGTGGACTTCTTTTTTGTAGGATTGGTCTAAGGACTGTGACAATAAACTGGAAAAAACCCCAACCCCACCTGACTGTATTTGTTGGTTTCACATTTCCTTCTGTAACATTGATAGGGTTTCAATCCTCCAAGTGGGGGTTGGAGATCTCCTGGAATTACAGCTGATTTCCAGGTGACAGAGGTCAGTTCCTCTTAGGGATGCCAGTCTCCAGGTGGGGCCTGGGGATCCCCTGGAATTACAGCTCATCTCCAGACTACAGAGATCAGTTCCCCTGGGGGAAATGGCTGCTTTGGAAGGTGGACTCTGTGGCACCGTACCCCACTGAGGTCCCTGTCCTCCCCAGGCTCCATCCCCAAATCTCCAGGAGTCTCCCGATATGGATCTGGCAACCCTACCCCCATCCCCCAACAGTGGCCAGAGGGGACACTGCCCCCCCCCCCAATCAGGAAGAAATTCTCTGAGATTGTACCCGTCACATCGAGGATTATTCTGCTCATGTTTTAAGGCAATAGAAGAAATCCTAAAAGACAATAGGAAGTGTATTTCTGGCTCTGGCTCTCCCCTGCATCAAGATGGCACAAAATTCTCTCTGCCAGTGTGCAAACAGAGAGGAGACTTCCCTTTTGACAGGCTGTGCACAGAAATGCCAGTCAGAGACATGCCCCACAATACAAACCTGAACTGATTGTGGTGGCTGGTTAGGATCCCTGCCAGTCATATATCTGCTGAGTCACTCCTCCTCCTGCTGCCCCTCCCATCACCATCTAGGGATGCCAGCCTCCAGGTGCGGCCTGGGGATCCCCTGGAATTACAGCTCATCTCCAGATGACAGAGATCAGTTCCCCTGGAGAAAAATGGATGCTTTGGAGGGTGGACTCTATGGCATTGTACTCCATCGAGGTTCCTGTCCTCCCCAGACTCCATCCCCAAATCTCCAGGAGTTTCCCAACCTGGATCTGGTAATTCTACTCCATCCCCTGCCAGTGGCCAGGATGTGTGTGTGTGTGGGGGGGGAATCTGGCAACCCTACTCCTGGGAAAGAGAAAAACTTTTGAACTGTGGAGGAAATGGAAACTGAAAGCAAAACCCAATGGCAGCAAATGGCCAGATCTGGCCTTCTTGGGGTAGGGAGATGAAAGAAAATTGATTTGTGTTAACCCAGGCATTCAGCTTGGATTTGGACGCTGAATGCACAACCAGGCGCACAGTGATGAAGGGGGAGGAGACAGCTGCTACAAAGCAGAGCTCTGGAAATTATAATCTTTCGCTCCAATTTAGAAGGAGTCCATGGCATGATTGAAACCTTAAAGGAAAGCCATGGGTAACTCTGATTTCTAGTTTTGTTGTTTTGCTGCTGCCTGCCTTTGGAGAGACTTGATGCTCAGGGACCGAATTCTCCCCCCTCCCCCATTCTGGATCCTTTCCATGTCTGCTCCAGTGTAGCTCATTGGCAAGGTACTTCATAGTGAGTCGAAATCAGAAATCCCCTGCGGCCAGTTGTTGCATAGCTCAGAAGGATAGATTGCACAAAAGGGGGACAGCGTAGTAGACGGTCCTGTTATTAGGTGAGACAGATCTGTTCTCTCTGTGCATTTAATTCATTTTTTGTTTAGCAACCATGAAGGATAAAATGCTGCCAGCCCTGAAATCCGAGATCTTATCCGTATGCCAAGCTTTAAATAGCAAAGAGAAAACAAGTTTTAGCAGGGTATATTCCTTTTCCTCGCGAGAAACACACACCTCCTGCACTGGTTCAGACAAGAAAGTGAGATCTCACCCTTGTTGCCTTGCCGCCTCCAAACATTTTGGGTAGATATTTTTTTTTGCAGATGTTATGAGGAGAAACATTTTCTCTCTCTCTTCCCTATCACCACCATTAAAACCCCCAAACCAGCTGGGCAAAAAGATGAAGAACATATTGGGGGGGGGGGGCGGTTAACTAGTGTGGTTAGTCCAGTTACCACTAGTTAGCAGAGTGCTTAAATAAAGCTACAAATACAGCAGCATTACTTTAACAGGTTACTCAGTTTACAAAGCTACAAAGAGCCATGTTGCAATTTTAGGAGTGAAATACTCGTTTATTTGAGGAGTACACTTTTGATAGGAAAGAGTAGGGACAGGGTAGAGTACTAACTTACTAGCTAAAGGATGGAAGCAGATGGTAAGAGGCCCATCTCCCTCATGGTGCCAAGAGAGGACAGTAACTCTTGGTGCGTGCAGGGAGAGAGTTCGTCTTCAAGTGAGGGAGTGGAAGGAAGGGAAATTGTCCCTGAGAACACAATCTACATTTCAAAGGGGACAGTGGCAGAAGAGTAAACACAGGAAGAAAGGACAGTGTGCCCATCTAGCTATCTAGCCTCTCTTGCCACAAAGTCTGGAGGTCTGGGACACAGGAACATCACACCTGGAACTTCCAACAGAGCTTGCCCTCGAGTCACAACCCACTCACGGTGACCCCATCTACCAGGCGCTCCAGGCAAGAGACAAGCAGAGATAGTTTTCCATTGACTTCCTCTGTGTATAGGGCTGCCAACATCCAGGTGGCACCTGGTGATCTTCCCCTATTACAGTTGATCTCCAGATGGCCAAGATCAGTTCACTGGAGAAAATGGCTGCTCTGGAAGTTGGACTCTATGGCATTATATGCAGGGGTCCTTCCTTGCCCCAAACCCTGCCCTGTTCAGTCTCCACCCTCCTCCCGAGTCACCAGGGCCGAGGACAGACTGGCAGTATGATGCACGAGGGAGGTGGGGCAAAAAGGCTCGGACCAGGTTGTGCCGGGGATTCCCAGTTGCACTGCACTTACTGATGCGGGAGTGTCTGCACTCTTGGCCCGCCCCTGGCGCAGGCGCGGCTGTAAGCGGCTTTTTAAAAATTCAGCGACATGCGCCTATGCGCCTATTTCTCGAGCAACCTGCTCAAATGTCTCCCTGTTCCTGTGGGTCTGACACAAGGTCTCCTGCACTGGCCGCTCACCCCACACTGCCAGGAGGTCCAAGGTCTCCGCCCTTTTCCAGGACTCTCCTCGCACGCCTGCCATTTTGCCAGTCTGTCTCCCAGGAGGCTGCCCGCCAGGAGCTTTAACTCCGTGAGCCGGAAGCGTTCCCGTGGGCGGTTGTGCGCTCCAGCACATATTACGCATGGGCGCTTATGCGCATCCCTGCTGCCGGATCAGCAGGTTCACATTATCAATGCGGCTTGTTTGCGGCTTTTAGGATGCACACTTCTGGGAAGCGGGATCAACGCGCCTTTCAGGGTTTGCTCCGGTTTTCACCTGGTACTTTTTTAATGCGGTAGGGAATTGTCATAGGACGGGGTGAGCATGGCTGGGGAATGCCTGACAGCGGTGGCTGTGTGAACTAGCCCATTTAATCCATTTGTGAAATGTGCCCATATCGGGCCAAACTGCCAGTCTGAACTCAGCCCAGGTATTTCCCAACCCAGAGCTGGCAACCTTCTCTGCATAGCAACCCTTGTCTTCCTTGGTGGTTCTCTATCCAACTACTAACCATGGCCAACCCTGCTTAGCTTCCAAGATCAGAAGAACTTGGGCTAAGGGGGGCTATTCAGGCTGCTGTAGAAAGACCCACCAAATAAATACGGAAGTCGTACCCTTGGTAGCATCTTGAACTGTGCAAAGGAGTGGTGTGGAAAGCGCTGTCAAATTGTGACTTATGGTGACCCTGTAAAGGCTTTAAGGCAGGAGACAAACAGATATGGCTTGCCATTGCCTGCCTCTGCAAGTCAACCTTAGACTTCCTTAGTGGTCTCCCAACCAAGCGCGAACAAGGGCCCGCCCTGCTTATCTTCTGAGATCTGATGAGATTCGGCTCGCCTGGGCCATCCAGATCAAGGCGTGCAAAGGAGAGGGCTGTATCACTGTGGTCAGTTCTCCCCAAGTTGTAGAGAGATGAAAAGCAAAGGAGTTGTGCCATTACAGTTCCTAGCATACCATCTCAATACCCTTTTGGCAATGGACAGCTTACCCCGCGTTTTTCAGCAAATCAATTTTAGCTGCTGGTTTCACAGATGAGGCTTTGAGATGTATTGTGAAAGAAGAACTCATCATGATTTCACAGAACGATGTTTTATCAGAGCAGAACTATCCAAACTGTAATCCACTGAACAAGGCAGCTGGTGGTGCAAAGTGTTGTCAAGTCGCAGCCCGCTTATGGTGACTCTGTAGGCCCTCGGGTTTTCAAGCCAGAAACTTATAGAGGTGGTTTGCCATTCAGCCTCTGCATAGCAACCCTGGACTTCCTTGGAGGTCTCCCATCCAAGCACTAAGCACTGCAGACCCTGCCTAGCTTCTGAGACACGATGAGACCAGGCTAGCTTGGGCCATCCAGGTCAGGGCAACAAGGCAACTATTGATGCTTATTTTTTTTAACAAATAGATAATTGCAGAGTATAGCAATTTAAAAGCCACAGTACAAATCTCATTACTATAGTAAAATTCGACAAAAAAGTAACAGATTTAACTGATTCCAAAAACCAACGTGTCTGTGCAATCCTGTAGGAGTGATTTCTCAAAAAGTAAGCATGGATATGGAATAAGATGTACACGTCCTGAATGTCTGCTGGAAAAACTGGATGCCAGGTCTTAGCCAGAGAATCTGCTGAGCCTCTTGAGGGAGGGAGCTGCTTAAGCAGGATACTGCCAGTCTGATCCTTTGCCAGCCACCTTTAGTTCATTGTGGTGAGGTTGTTATCAGCCTAACAATCAGCAGTTACAACCATCAAACAAGCTACGGTTGCCAACCTTCCAGTGGGGCCTGGAGTTCTCCTGGAATTACAAATGACCTCCAGACAACAGAGATCAGATCCCCTGGGGAAAATGGTTGCTTTGGAGGAGGAGCCCTATAGAAATATACCCCATTGAGCTCCCTTTCCTCCCCAAACACTGATCTCCCCAGTGCTGACCCCCCCCAAATCACCATAAATCCCCCAACCTGGAGTTGGCAACCCTAGAACAGGCCCAGGTTGTTGCAGCAGATGCTATAAGCCGGGGTACATGCAAAACACAAACACAGAATTCAGTGTCAACTCTTCTCTTCTCTTCCCCTTCCCTTCTCTAGAAGCAAAGTTCTAGCTCTGGTATGGTTGTTCTAATTGGGAAAGAAATTCTGTTTCCAATAATAAAATTGTGGTCTGGTTGCTTGGGAGAGATTGAAGCACGAATGGGGAAAGTGCCTTTGTCCTTCACAACCAAATGTGTGCTGAACCCATTCAAAAACCCAGTTCCTCTGTTCAGGCTCCTCATCCTCAGGATATGAGTTCATCAGGTGGTTTGGAGTACAGGTTTCATTTGTATTTTAAACTGGGAGACTTTGTGAGAATATAATAGGGTGGCCACCAGGTCCCTCCTAGCCCCCTGTGGAGGGTGGATGGGTAGGGTTGCCAGCTCCAGGTTGGGGAATTCCTGGAGATTTGGGGGTGGAGCCTGGGGAGGACAGGGACCTCAGTGGTGTGCAGTGCCACAGAGTCCACCCTCCAAAGCATCCATTTTCTCCAGGGGGACTGATCTCTCTGCAGTCTGGAGACGAGCTGTAATTTCAGGGGATCCCCTTAGCATGAGCCACTTGTGGGGGTGTGACTGAGCTGCGGGGGGGGGGGGGGGCCGTGTGTAAAGCAAGAAGGCCAGTCGGCCAGCCTTGCTCCTGCAGGAACATCCCCACTTTCAAAGCTGCCGCATGAGATGAGGAGGACAGGCTAGGTGTAACAAGAGAGATAAATTTGGTAGCTTTCCTCATGAGTGTTTTCTTAAGACAGTCAGACACACAGCAGAGATGCTAAGGTGAGAAGCAGACCTGTCTTTTCCAAGTGAGGTGTCAGCTCCTTTGCCAAGGAAAATTCAGAAATCTGAGGGGGCCAGCACAGAACAAAGCTTGGGAGGCCACTTTGTTATGGGGCTACTAAACCTGGAGTTGCCAGGTCTGGGTTGGGAAATACTGGGAGATTTTGGGGAGACAGTGACTGCAGTGGGGTACAGTGCCATAGAGTCCACCCTCCAAAGCAGCCATTTTCTCCAGGGGGACCGGCCTCTGTAGTCTGGAGATGTAATACTGGGAGATCTCCAAGCCCCACCTGGAGGTTGGCAGCCCTAAGTAGCCCTGGTATGTAGATGGCTTTGAAGTCAGCAAGCAATTGGACTTACTCTCTAGTAAGTGTGTTTGGGATTGCCACCTTAAGTTAGCAGTCCCTCTTGATGAATGTCATCAAAGTCTGGAGAAAGATCCAGCAAGATGAACAAGGCACAATTGCCTCACTCCATTCGTCACTGGCCAATGGGATGAGCACCCTTCCCGTCTAGGGCTGCCAGCCTCCAGGTAGGGCCTGGAGATCCCCTGGCATTACAACTGGTCCCCAGGCTACAGAGAGCAGTTCCCCTGGAGAAAATGGCTGCCTTGGAAGGTGGACTGTGTGGCATTTTGCCCTGGAGAAATCCCTCCCCAAACGCTGTGGCCATCCAGCACCTGGCTCTCCAGGCATTTGGGATAGTAAAAACATTGCAATAGTGTTTGAGTTTAATGAAGACATTCACAGCTTCTTAGAATGGGGAGAACATGGATCCCGGGGTACCAGCAGGGTTGCCAACTCTGCATCAGCAAATCCCTGGAGACTTGAGGGTAGAGTCTGGGTTGGGATGGGGAGGGACCTCAGCAGGGCATAATGCCATACAGTCCTGCCTCCAAAGCAGCCCTTTTCTCCAGGGGAACTGATTGATCGCTGTCGGCTGGAGATCAGTTGTAAAAGTGGGAGGTCCCCAGGCCCCACCTGGAGGCTGGCAATCCTGGGGGCACCAGTACTGACTGAGGTCCCTGCCACACGGCAGGAAAAAAACGGGCCAAAGTGCGCTCCGTTTTAAAAGCCGCACCAAAATAGCGACGCCGCAGTGGGATCCCACAGATCCCCTGAGCCGCGGCGCCATTGCTCCCCGGCACGATCAGATGCCGGGGAGGAAGAGACGATCAGGAGGGGGAGGCTGCCGAACTGCGCATGTCTGAGCATGCGCAGTTCAACCGGGGGTCGGGGATGCGCCGGCGGAAAGACGCGCCGGCGATCCCACGGCCAGCATTGATGCGGCCTTTCGGAAAGAACCACCTCAGTAGGTGGTTCTTTTTTGCTGCGGGGTTTTGGGCAGGAAGGGGCGGATTGGGAACGGGCGCGCAACGCTTCCCAGATGTTGCAGTGGGATCGTACCCGTTTGCTGCGGCCCCGATCCGTCCCTCTCCCGGCCCAAAACCTCTCGTGTGACTGGGGCCAGAGTCACTCAGAATCAAAGCCCAAAGGGTGGCCAGATGGGGCCCTACTTGAAGCAGCCGGTAGGCCCTGTAGGAACTTGGTAGATCAGTGGCCTCAGAAGAGAGGTGCGTCCCTCCCAGGATGCCCCGGAAGGAGGATGTTCAGCTTGACATAGCAGATAACAGCTTCCTGTGTGCATGCTAATGGCACGTATTCTTTTATTACAGCCAGCCCAGAGTTCCTTATGCATGCGCTGCAGCCTCCCTTGCAATCCTGAATATGAATGAAGTGCTTGCAGACAATTTCTAGCATAACATTTCTCTTCTGAAGGACCGAACACTTAATTTGCTAGCAATTAGCCGTGACTTTGGAGCACGACAGAGCAGATGCTGAGTGATGGCCTTTGGCGTCTCAAAGGCTCAGAGGCTCTTCCCAACAATTCTCTGAAGGGAACGTACAACTAGGTTTGGGTTTCTTTGCGCTGGGGGCATTGGGTCTTCACTCCCAGTGCCTGCTTAGCCAAACGGGGAGAGAAGAGGCTGCAGCAGAGGCGCCCAACAACTTCTCAGAAAGCACGTTTTACCTCCCTGAAGCCACTTTTCTTCTAATTGTTGTTGTGCTCTTGGGTTATAAACTAACAGGGCTTCTGCTGGTTGTAGAAGGAAGGAAATGTGAAGTCAAGATTACATGAACACACAGAGTTGCCGAATATTGAATCAGACCCTTGTTCCATGAAGGTCAGAGTGGCAGTGGCCCTCCATGGCAGACATCACCACTGAGTCAATGATTCGTGGATGTGGAGTTTTTGTGAACTGCTGATGCAATTTGGAGTCCCACATCACGAGAATTTTCTTTACAGCTCCACTTCTTCAGTACCCTTTCTCAACGTCTAACCTTTCCCTTGTCCAACAGCAGCAGCATGGGTTTTATACTGTGGCTGTTAATGGTAAGACACCTTGAGCAGGACTCTGGAGAAGCTGCATAGAAAGATTCTGACTAAATAAATAAATGAGCAAGCAAGGAAACAAACAAAAGGAACAGGTTCACTTTTCTATCAGTGCACACAATTGGCATGCAAATCTTTGGGAAAGCGGTTGCCAGCGACAACCCGTCCACTAGGTGGCTCCAGGTGATCACAGAGGGTTCCAGAGAAATGGCGAGGTGTCAGCCAGCCCAGCCCCTGCCTGGCCACCTGTAGCATCAGTCTGCCCCTGGAGGTGTCCCCAGCCTGAATGAGTGGCTGGTGGGGAGCCCCCCTCCTTCTCTCTCTGTGTGTGTGCAGCAACAAGCCTGGCTTGACCCTCTTCCTCCTCCCCTCCATCATGTATTGCCTCCCCTGACCATGGTGGTGCTGGTGGAGCTGAGGAGATGGCTGCCTGCTGTTCTGCTCCAGGTGAGGAGGCTGGCACTGCCTTACACCTGCTGCCAGGGAATGAGGACTGTAGCTCATTAGTCTGTCCCGTGATCTCTCTTCTTTCGACAGGGAATGAGGACTGGCAACAGCGTCTTGCCATGGCCTGGTGGGTCAGTGTACACTTTCTGTCACCTTTAGGGTAGCCAGCTCCGGGCTGGGAAATAACCTGGATATTTATGTGGTGGAGCCGGGGGAGGGTGGGATTTGGGTAGGAAAGCAAATCCATTGGTATATAATGCCATAGAGTCCAACCTCCAGAACAGCCATTTTCTCC
Organism: Gekko japonicus; assembly: GCF_001447785.1. Taxonomy (NCBI): domain Eukaryota; kingdom Metazoa; phylum Chordata; class Lepidosauria; order Squamata; family Gekkonidae; genus Gekko; species Gekko japonicus. Next base: position 782,719 of record NW_015164670.1, read on the forward strand.
AGGGGAACTGATCTCTGCCATTCGGACATCAACTGTAATTCTGGAAGATATCCAGGCTCTGCCTGGAGGCTGGCAACCCGACCTTGCAGTGCAGGGGGGCAAGGAGGGCAGACACTGTCTTTCCATATCCCTGTGGTGTGTATGTGTTTGGGCGCCCTAGCCTTGATCACGTAATTTTCTTGGGCCGGTTCTGGTGGTTGTTGCTGCATCTTCTCTCCTTCCTCCACCAACCAGCAGCTGCAGTCTTTGGGGATCAGCCTAGGGCATCCTTGACAAGTGTTTGTCCAGCCACTGCTTAAAGACTGCCAGTGAGGGGGAGCTCACCACCTCCCTAGGTAGCTGATTCCACTGCTGAACAAATCTGACTGTAAAAAGGTTTTTCCAGGACCCGGTCACACGAAAGGTTTTGGGCCAGGAGAGGGACGGATCGGGGGCGCAGCAAATGGGCGCGATCCCACCGCAACATCTGGGAAACGTTGTGCACCCGTCCCTGATCCGGCCCTTCAGGCTGAAAAGCCGCATCTAAAATAAACCACCTACAGAGGTGGACTTACCAGCACGGCTGCATCAAGCGCGGCCGTGGGATCGCCAGCACGTCCTTCTGCCGGTGCATCCAAGACCCCTGGCCGAACTACGCATGCTCACACATGCGCAGTTCGGCAGCCTCCGTCTCTGTCTTGTCGCTTTCTCCCCAGTCTCCCTGGCATCTGATCGTGCTGGGGAGCAACTGCGCGGCGGCTCACAGGATCTGTATGATCCCGCCGCTGTGTGTCTATTTTGGTGTGGCTTTCAAAAGCCGCACTTTGCCCGCGCTCCCCCCCCCGTGTGGCAGGGACCCCTAATATCCAACCTTAATTTCCCACCCTTAATTTAAACCCATTATTGTGAGTCCTATCGTCTGCTGCCCACAGGAACATCTCCCTGCCCTTCTCTAAGTGACAGCCCTTCAAATGAGCAATCATATCTCCCCTCAACCTCCTCTTCTCCAGACTAAACATTCCCAAGTCCCTCAGCCTTTCCTCATTAGGCTTGGTCTCCAGGCCCCCAGTCATCCTTGTCGCTCTCCTCTGCACCCACTCCATTCTGTCCACATCCTTTTTGAAGTGAGGCCTCAGCTGTAATCTCAAGAGATCTCTAGGCCCCACCTGGAGGCTGGCAATTTTAGGAAGACATAACGGCCATATGTTAAGCAAAGAGATTCTGTCGGCCTAAGCCACACATACTAAATTATGATTTTTTTGGGGGAGGATGCCCTGTAAAGACACGTTTGCTTCTTCAGTGTCCCCACTTCCACCTTGTTCTAGGCTCCATTTCCACCAGAAGTTGTCCTCCCCCCCCTCCTGTGGATTGCATTATCCAGGAAGCAAGACTTGAGTCACCTGCCCCATCAGACAGGAACAACTCCCTGACTGAACACTGCCCTGAAATTTTCCTGTGTTAGCAGGTCTTAAATCGCTTGATGGCTTTAAGTCCCTGTCTGTGAGAAGAGCAGTGTAATAGGCAACTATGCGGATGTTGTGAAGCTTTTAATTAAGGTTTGTTAAGAGCTTCATGTGTGCGCAGCACTTTCCACTTTAGGTTTCAGAGTGTTCTTCATAAGATTACTATCACAAAGTAATAATAACTTCAGTTGCATCAGAGGTCCCCCCCCCCCGAAAAGACCAGAAGAATGCTTCATGTTATGGGAAAGAGGACACACAGAGAGAACACATGAAGCTACCTTATACTGAATCAGACCTTTGGTCCATCGAGGTCAGCAGACTGGCAGAGGCTGTAACTGGAGATGCTGCTGCGAACTGAACCTGGGACTTTCTGCATGCAAAGCAAATGCTCTACCACTCAACCACGGCCCCTCCCCATAAGCTGAAGAAAACCTCTCCAGGGTTCAGTTTTCTCTACAAAACATTAACAAAATAGCTTCAATACAGCCCTTGATGGGAGGAAATGCCATTGAGTTGCAGCTGACTTATGGTGACACTGTAGGGCTTTCTGTTGTTGTTCAGTCGCACAGTCGAGTCCGACTCTTCGCGACCCCATGGACCAGCTCCCGCCAGGCCCTCCTGTCTTCTGCCGACCTTTGAATTTTGCTCAGTTTCATGTTCGTTGCATCTATGACACCGTCTAACTATCTCATCCTTTGCCGTCCCCGTCTTCTTTGACCTTCAATCTTTCCCAGCATCAGGGTCTTCTCCAATGAGTGCTCCCTTCTCATTTGGTGGCCAAAGTATTTGAGCTTCAGTTTCATTATTTGGCCTTCCAGGGAACAGTCAGGGTTGATTTCTTTTAGGATTGACTGATTTGATCTTCTTGTAGTCCAAGGGACTCTCAAGAGTCTTCTCCAGCACCATAGTTCAGAAGAATCTATTCTTGGGCGCTCGGCCTTCCTTATAGTCCAACTCTCGCAGCCATACATGACTACTGGGAATACCATTGCTTTGACCATGCGGACTTTTGTTGGCAGGGTGATGTCTCTACTTTTTATCATGCTGTTTAGGTTCACCATCGCTTTCCTCCCAAGGAGCAGGCGTCTTTTAATTTCATGGCTGCTGTCACAGTCTGCGGTGATCTGGGATCCCAGGAACGTGAAGTCTGTCACTACTTCCACGACTTCCCCTTCTATTTGCCAAGGAGTGATGGGGCCAGATGCCATGGTCTTAGTTTTTTTGATGTTGAGCTTCAAGCCCACTTTTGCGCTCTCCTCTTTTACCCTGAACAGGAGGCTCTTTAGGTCCTCTTCACTTTCTGCCATTAGAGTGGTATCGTCTGCATATCTGAGGTTGTTGATCTTTCTAGGCTTTCTAGGCAACAGCCAAACAGAGGTGGTTTGCCATAGCCTGCCTCTGTGTAGCTATGCTAGATTTTCTTGCTGGCCTCCCATCCAAGTACTAACCAAGGCTGACCCTGTTTAGCTTCCAAGAACTGACAAGATCAGGCTAACCTGGGCTCTTTAGGGCAGTGGAAATAACCCTTAGCCTTCTCTTATCTTTTTAACCACCTCTTGCCTTGAAAACCCAATGGGGTCACCACAAGTCAGCTGTAACTTGATGCCACTTTACACACAGGCCTCTTACATTGCAAATCATGTCCCTATATCAGGGTTGCCAAGATTTGGTTTAAAGAATTCTAGCTCCATGGGCCCACGGTGCCCCTGAGCATGGCCAGAACCAAACTGTATGAGAAATGCACATGTTGGCTTAGTGAATAGATTAGTCCTATCTTGTCATATCTCAGAAGCTAAGCAGGGCCAACCCTGGCTAGTATTTGGATGGGAGACCTCCAAGCAATACCAGGGTCGTGTTGTGGAGGCAGGCAATGGCTAACCACCTCTGAACGTCTCTTGCTTTGAAAATCCTACGGAGTCACCATAAGTCAACCTGATGGCACTTTCCACCACCACCAATCTGACAATTTATTAGTAAACTGGAATATACAATAGCAATAGCCAATGCAGGATGTTAATGATCTAACCTTCCATTAAAACTGTGTCTGTTTTAGGGCATAGCTGAGTTTGGCCATCAGTCTTGCAAGTGTTTATGTTTACTACCGGACTCATAGACCGATTTCCCATAAGCAGCTGCACTGCCCTCACTCTTCCCTTTACCCCGATTGTATAAATCAATTTCCCACTATTTGCTGTGCGGCTGTATTTTGACCTGCAGCACCCCCTATTTTCCCCGCATCCTCTAGATCCTTGTTTTTTGAGATCGAGAAGATGCGGGGAAAATTGGGGGATGCTGCGGGTCAAAATGTAGTGGGAAATTGATGAAGACAATCAGGGGAAGGGAAGAGCGAGGGCGGTGCAGCTGCTTGTGGGAAATCGGTCATAATGTTTGCTACCTGGGTGCAGGAGATCTGAATAACTATTGCTCTATCTCAGTATACCATTCTTGAGCAAGGTGATTGAACAAGTGACAGCTGGATGACTTTAAGAATTGCTGAATTTCCACTCTGGTTTCAGGCCTGGTTTTGAGCCTTGGTAGACCTGGTGGATGACCTGTACCAGGAGATGGACAGGGGACATATGACTTAAAAAAAAATTCTCCTAGACCTCTCAGTGGCTTTTGATACCATTGGTCATGGTATCCTTTTGGACCACCTTCTGTGGTTGGGACTGGGAGGCATCAATTTGCAGTGGTTTCAGCCCTGCCTGGAAGGTACATTGCCGAAGATTTCTGCCTTGAGGGCTCTAACTAGGGTTTCCAACTTCAGCTTGCAAAGTTTCTGGAGATTTGGTGGCTGTGCCTGGGAATGGTGGAGTTTGGAGAGCTCTGAAAGGATGTGATGCCATAGGCTCCAACTGCTCCCTCTAAGCTGTGGAGTCTTGTGTGCAAAAATTCTACTTTGTGAGCTACTGGCATTAAAGTTGTGAGTGAGCAATTTGGCTACTGCATAAATTAGTTTGCTCTGGAACCCCATCCTTCCTGAGTGAAGACAAAAATGTGTGAGCAGGAGGCTAAAAAACTGTGAGCCAACTCACACTAACTCAGCTTAGAGGGGACACTGGGCTCCAAAGCTGCCATTTCCTCCACAGGGAACTGGTCTCTGTAGTCTGGAGCAGTGTTCCATCTAAGCTGAGTTAGTGTGAGCTAGCTCATATTTTTTTAGCCTCTGGCTCACACATTTTTGTCTCAGCTCAGGAAGGATGGCTCCAGAGCAAACTGATTGATGCAGTAGCCAAATCTCTTGCTCACAACTTTAATGCCGGTAGCTCACAAAGTAGAATTTTTGCTCATGAGACTCCACAGCTTAGAGGGAACATTGGTCTGGAGATCAGTTGTCATTCTAGCAAATCTCCAGGCCTCACCTGGAATTTGGCAACCCTAGCTCTAACTGGGCAGAAAGGTGGAATACAAATGTTTTAAATGAATAAAAAAATATAACTCCTTCCTAATGTCAGGACATCAGAGCTTGTGGGAGGGACCATAGGTCAGTCATAGAGCATCTGCTTGGCACACAGAAGGTCCCAGGTTCAATCACAGGCACATCCAGCTAAAAGAATCAGGTGGTAGATGACGGGAAAGACCTCTCCCTGAGACCCTGCAGAAAAGCTGCCAGTCTGAGTAGACAATACTGACCTTGGTGGACCATGAGTCTGATTCCGGAAGCTTCATGTGTTGAAAACTGGTTATGCTTTATGTACAAGAGTGCAGCTCTTCATAAAAACCATAAAGATTTTAAAATATCTTTCATTCTTTTGCATCCTTTAGGACAGAATAATTCCATTCCAGAAAATGATCCGGGCTTCTGAATTCTGTTCAGAGTTTTCTGTTATCAAACAGATTTTATTTAGGACAAACACAAGGAGACAATCTGTGTACCGTTAAAGGCAGTTAACAGTGATCCTAGTCTAAAAGTACATGACAGACTATTCATACTGTGGTGGAACATGCCTGCTCTGGCCTGCAGACCCCGTTTCCGCCCTGCCTTCCTGTTTTTTCCTCACATCTGGAGAGACTTTTCTCCCACTCTAGAGTAGCTCACTACCACCACCTGACCTTTTGCTGGAATTACCCACTGGGTGGGCCAGGACTCCCAGCTTCCCTTCCAAGTTCTGAGGCCTTGCCTCTGTGCCTCCCACTGGTCACCACGGGGACCATTCATTGCCTTCTGAGTCTGTACTGACTTCCTCCTTCCCAGCCTGTTCTCTGCCCAAAGGTAAAAAAACCCTGTTAAAATGCAAAGTGGAGTTTTCGCTCATTTCAAATCTCGCAGGAAAAAATACAGTTCTTCGTATATGCCACTCAAGTATTTTCTGTAGTCAGAGACCTGTTTTTCATACTCAGTATTCTTTATGATGCTTTGGCCTTCCAGGGTTTTGATCAATACTGGAGTATAAAGGACACAGCCAATTACATATGCTAATGTCTCCCACAAAGTTTATCCGGCATGGAACTGTTTCTGTCCTCTGGCATAGCTATGGTTGCCAACCTCCAGGTGGGGCCTGGGGATCTCTCACTATTATAATTGATCTCCAGGCAATAGGGATCAGTTCCCTTGGAGAAAATGGTTGCTTTGGAGGGTGGACTCTATGGCATTATACCTGACTGAGGTCTCTCTCCTACCCAAACCCTCCCCTCCCCAGGCCCCCCCCCCCAATCTCCAGGTACTCCCCCACCAGAGCTGGGAACCCTAGCATAGCAGCTATGTTAGTCTGTTGCAGCAGAAATCATGAATAGTATGGGGGCCTACTCATAGAGGAACTGGAGCTAGGAGTGCAACTGTTTGGGATAGTGGAAATGCAAAGGGATTGTGAAGAGCATGGACACATGAAGATAAACTTATACCGAATCAGACAATTAGTCCAAAGTTCATATTGTCTACTCAGACTGGCAGCGGCTCTCCAGGGCTTCAGGCGGAGGTCTTTCACATCACCTACAACCTGATCCTTTAAACTGGAGATGCCGGGGATCAACCTGGGACCTTCTGCACGCCAAACAGATGCTCTGTAACTGAGCCATGGCCCTTGCCTGTGACATGATAGACGGAATTTGGTGTAAGTAAGTGCAAAATGATACACAAGGACAAAAAAAATTAATAAATCACAATTTTACATACCTATGGATAGGGTCTGAACTGACAGAGAAAGATCAAGAACAGGGCCTTGATGTTGTGGTAGACAGCTTGCTGGCAGCTCAATGTCAATGATGCACCATATCCAGTGGTGCTTGAAGAGGGCAAACTAAATGCCAGAGGTCACCAAGAAAAGGACAGAGAACAAAACTGCCAGTGTAGAAGTGTAGAAGTCCCTAGTATGGCCAAATCTGAAAGACTACAGTTGAGGTTTGCTGCATCTCAGAAAGGAATTGGAAGAGCTTGGGAAAGAGCAGAAATGGGCAACTAAATTAAAATAAAGCTTGTGTCTGGGTCTTTCTAGTTTATTTAGGTGCTGCCTTCCCTGGGCAAAGCATGGCTTGCCCAGGTCAGGACTTGCCTTCCTTGGGTCAGGTGCAGCTAGCATTGCCAACCTTCAGGTGGGACCTGGAGATCTCCCGCCATTACCATTGACCTCCAAACGATCAAGATCAGTTCCCCTGAAGAAAATGGCTGCTTTGGAGGGTGGACTCTATGCAGGGTTGCCAACCTTCAGGTGGTAGCTGGAGATGTTGTCCTTAAAATAGACCCTACATAAATTAATTAACTGGATGCACTTGCTAGGTACTGACAGTTATGGGAACAATCTACAGTTGCCAATTTCAAGATAAGAAATTTCTGGCGATAAGGGAATGGATCCTGGGGAGGGTGGAGTTTTGGGAGGGGAGGAACCTCAACAGGGTATAAGGCCATAGAGTCCACCCTCTAAAGTAGACATTTTCTCTAGGGGCACTGATCTCTGTAGTCCGTAGATAATTCTGGGAGATCTCTAGGCCCCACTTGGAGGTTCACAACCACAGGGGACAATTATCATCTTAAGCAAACCCAAGGCTTTAGGGAGAGGATACCCAGCCATTTTCAAATCCGAATTCTTGACCATGATCATACCCCAGTTCCTCTCTGTGGGTGGTCGGTCATGGTCAATTAAGAGGGCTCTAGCAATCATCAAAGAAACTGAAAACAATGAGGATCAAATACTCCAAAGGGGCGCAGGCTTGGTTGTGCACAACATTGTCACACAGATATAAAGGACAAACGGCACAGAAGATTCATTACTAATTCCCAAGTGCTTTTTTTCCAAACTAAAATGCAGCTGCAGGGGGATGCTACTGATTTATTTTTGTACCATTTTCTCAAACAAAACTGTCTTCACAGCTGGTGCTTTCCCAAGCAAGGAGGAAGGGGGTACAGAAGGGAGGTCCACTTCCAAGCAGCCAAGCAAGAGCTCAGCTCCCATCTAGTCTCATTTCTGCCACCAGGTAGGAATTGCTTTCAAAGTGCTTCTCTAGCAGACTTATTGCCTACAGTTGCAATTTTCTGCCTTTTCCCTCTTCAGCGCTCCCTTCCACCTCCTAGGGCTGCCAAATTCCATGATGAGCTTAGAGCTCTTACTGAATTACAAGAGATCTGTTCCCCTGGAGAACACAGACTGGTTCCCCTGGTGAAAAATGACTGCAGTGCTTTGGAGGGTGGACTCTATGCAATTATACCCTGCTGAGGTCACCCTCCTCCCTAAACCCTAAACCTCCCTGCCTTCCACATCCATTCCAGTCTCCAGGAATTTCCCAGTCTGGAGTACACAACTATACCACCTCCTCACCCCTATCTTTTCCCACTAGCTAGCAAAATTATACAGAATTTTTTTTTTTTGTCATCAAGTTACAACTTGATGTGTGTACGACTTGCCTCTGTGTAGCAAACCTGGCGTTCCTTGGTGGTCTCGTATCAGTACTAACCAGGGCCCAACCATGCTTAGCTTCCAGGATCTGACAAGACTGGGTTAGCCTCCAGGTGAGGGAGTACAGAAATACGGAGGTATAAAAAAGGCCTAATGTTAACTGCTGTGGCAGCTGGCCGTTTCAACTGACTGCTCTACTCCTGCCAGTACTGCTTCTTAATTCTTGTTGTTACTTTTGCAGAAAATAGTAACTTTTTGTAAACTTTCATGTAATTTCTTTTTCTTTGGTATCACTTGGATAATTGTGTTTCATTGCTTCAAGCTAATGTTGCTTAGTTATGCTGTAACTTAAAGGTAGCTAGACTGGTGATGAGTGTGGGTCACTTTTGAAACAAACTGTTAAGACCAATGAGTAGCCATGGCTACATTGATCACCAGGGGTAATTTCATAGAAAAAGAGGTGCAGGAGCTCATTAGCATGACTCATTAGCATACCTCATTTGCATATGCCACACCCCCTGACATCACTGGAAGTGTGTCAGAAGGCAACACCCACCGCTCAGGCTCCACTGGACTGTTTTGGATTGCTAGCTATTGGGGGGGGGAACATGCAGATCTGTCCTCACAGAGGAGGGAGAGCTTGTACCTGAATAACACTTTGTCTTAAAGGTGCCACTGGACTGTTTTGGGCCGGGGTGGGGCTCTGCAACTTACCCGGCTGCTTCTTGCTCTGACTGAGGGCTGCTGGGAGCAGGGGGTGGGGCTTGTTGCATGTGCCCGCCCCTGGGCTCTTTACTGCCAGAGCTCCGCTCCTGTGCGCTCCTGTAGGAAATGACCCCTGTTGATCACATATCTGACCAGATTGATCAGAATCTGAGACTGTTTTAATCTCTTTCATTTTTCTCTGGTAGGTTCTCTGAATTGATCACCAGGGGTAATTTCATAGAAAAAGAGGTGCAGGAGCTCATTAGCATAACTCATTAGCATAACTCATTTGCATATGCCACACCCCTTGACATCACCAGAAGTGTGTCAGAAGGCAACACCCACCGCTCAGGCTCCACTGGACTGTTTTGGATTGCTAGCTATTGGGGGGGGGGGGAACGTGCAGATCCTTCCATTGTAGAGATACACTCCTTCCATTGTAGAGATATGCCTTTCCCCTTATATCTTTGCAATGGAAAGATGTAGAGACTTAATTTAAAAAAAAGGAAAGATGGGAATTCAGAGAACCTGTTACACATAATGGTAAAACAAAGTTTGAGTCCAGTGGCACCTTTAAGACCAACGAAGTTTAACCAACGTATATTCTTTCATGGCTAAGTTATATTGCTATAACAATATCCAATTGTTCATTGGTGGTGGGCAGAGAGGGAAATGGCTTTTTCAGGGACTGTGGCAGAGAAAATTACTAGAGGTTTTAGGGGTGGAACCTGAGGAGAGTGGAGTTTGGGGAGAGGAGGGGCCTCAGCCAGATATAATGCCATAGATTCCACCCTTCAAAGCAGCCATTTTCCCCATTGGAAGAGATATCGGTCATCAGTTGTAATTCCAGATCTCCTGGCCCCCCTAGACATTGGTAAACCTATGTTTGTGACCAATGTCTTCTGAAGGGACCTTTGGTTTAGGGCTTCCCTGTGTGCCCCCTCCTCAGTCTGTGGTTTCAAGTAGGACTACAGCTGAGCTGAACTGAAGCCCCTGTGATTCTTGTCCTGGCTGGGCCTTTGCAGCTTAGAACTCCGTTCAGATTTACATGCATTTGAGAGATGTGGGAAACTGTTCATTTCCCCAGCTCAGCCCCAAGAGCTGGGCAATCCATTACCCAACTTTTGAAGCCTTGATCACAGACAGCAAACCCCCCCCCCCCATCCCAAGCCACAGTGAGGTGTGGGAGCTGTGTCTGTCCCTTGTCCATGTTGCCAGGCTTCTTGCTCTATGCCTCTCTGCCTCCTGAGAATTAGAACACTGTCCAGGGTTTCCGGTTTATGGCCTATCTTCCATCTCTCTAGCGTGCCTAATGCTCCGTGTGACCGGGGCCTCACTTGATTAACACACATGAATTAGGGATCAGGCAGCAAAATGGGAAAGACTTGAAGGCCCAAAAGACAAGCTGTGAGTCAACTGAAAAAGTGCTTCTTTATTAAATTAACACCTGGGTGGTGGCATGGTGGACAGGAGAGTCCAGGCTTGCCAACTCCAGGTTGGGAAATTCCTGGAAATTTGGGGCTGAAGCCTGGGAGGTCAGGGTTTGTGGAGGGGAGGGACCTCTGCGTGATATAGTGTCATACAGTCCGCCCTTCATAGGAGCTAGTTTCTCCAGGGAAACTGGTCTCTGTTGTCTGGAGATCAGTTGCAATTCCAGGAGCTCTTCAGGCCCCACCTGGAGGTTGGCAACCCTACAGGAGACCACCTTGCAAAAACAGTGCAAGAAGCTACTTGCACAAAGTGTTCGCAATACTGTTTAAAACAACATTCCAATGCTCAACGAAAAGCAAACTTCCCCTCCAGTTGCATATGGTGGCTGCCCCCAATTTGCAGTCAAATTGCTACACATCCCTACTGTGAGAAAAACAGCCCCTGGCTGGTTGATCCATCATAACTGCAAGGTTGTCATGTACCCCAGCTGAAAGAGTCCCATCAATATAGGAGGAGCACAGACTGGGTACCTGGCTGGAAAGATCAGTTTTCTCTTTCCGTAAATGTTCCCAGCAATGACCTAGATGGCCAGACTACTCTGATCTCATCAGATCTTGGAAGCTGTGCAGGGCTGGGATGGGAGACCACCAAGGAAGTCCTGGGTTGCTATGCAGAGGGAGGCAGTGGCAAACCATTTCTGAAGTCTCTTGCCTTGAAAACCCTACGGGGTCGCCATAAGTTGGCTGTGACTTAATGGCACTTTCCACCACCGAATATTCCCAAAGCAGGATGAAGGAGAAGCAGGAGGAGAAACCAGAAGGATCTCCCAAGGGGCCACAATACAAAGCGGCTGGGAATATTGAGGAAGATGAAACAGCTGAAAGCCCTGTTTGTTTTTAACACTCTGTCTAAAGCTCAGCTGCCATGAGATATGTCAAGAAACGATGGTAATAAAAGCTCCAGCATCAATCCAAACAATCAGTTATGAGGAAAGAGAGAGGATGCACATACAATTACCCTGGGTGAGGGGAAGGTACCATCTGCAACATTTCCAACGACTTTTGCCAACTGGAATTTTTTTTTTTTTTTTAAAAAGCCAGTTTGAATCAAATGCCAAGAGTTGCATGTTCACAGGCTTCTAGTGTTAACTCCAAAGAAGACTAACTGAAACTGTGTGTTGAAAAGTGAAAATGTTTTCACATAAAGCACCACCAGTATCAAAACTTTTCATGGCAGGGCCAGGCGTGGGTGAGGGGGAGAATGGGTATACTTAATTTAATGTATTTACATTTATAGTCCACCTTTCTCACTTGGATTCAAGGTGGATTACAAAGAGTGAGTCAATACAGTTGATGGATAGGACATTCATTGAACAATGCAATAGGATTAGGATTGTAGAACCAACCAGACATCTAAAAACAGAACTGAAGCAAAGCATAAGTCTTAAAATGACACATTAAATGATGCAAAAATTACACACTATCATCCTAGTTTCAGCATGCTATACAGAGTAGTATAGACCACAGTCCCTAATAATTTTTCCCAGGGGTCATTTCCTGCAGGAGCGCACAGGAGCGGAGCTCTGGGAATAAAGAGCCCAGGGGGCGGGCACATGCAACAAGCCCCGCCCCTGCTCCCAGCAGCCCTCAGTCAGAGCAAGAAGCAGCCAGGTAAGTTGCAGAGCCCCTCCCCTGGCCTAAAACAGCCCAGTGGCACCTTTAAGGCCAAGTGTTATTCAGGTACAAGCTCTCCCTCTTCCGTGAGGGCAGATCTGCACGTCCCCCCTCCAATTAGCTAGCACATGCAAATCCAAAACAGTCCAGTGGAGCCTGAGCAGTGGGTGTTGCCTTCTGACACACCTCCGGTGATGTCAGGGGGTGTGGCGCATGCAAATAAGTTATGCTAATGAGCTCCTGCACCTCTTTTTCTATGAAATGACCCCTGATTTTTCCAAATAATGATGTTTCAGAGTTAAAATGCTCTTTTTCTTTCTAAAGATTTCACGCATTGGATTAGAAGGGGGGGTGTCTGTGTCGAATGACAAGTATGAGGCCCAAGGAAATTATGCTCAAGCCCCAACTGGGTGTGTATGCAACTCTGGCTCAGCACTTGTTTACCTGTGGATCTTTAGAACCAGAACATCTCCCCCACATTATGCTCTCTATTGGTGTCTGTATGCTGAACCTGCCCTGACGTAGATAGCCCAGGCTAGCCCAATCTCCTCTGTCCTCAGAAGCTAAGCAGGGTTGGCCCTGGTCAGTCTTTGGATGGGAGACCACCAAGGAAGTCCAAGGTCACTGCACAGAGGCAGGCCATGGCAAACCCACCTCTGAACATCTCTTGCCCTGAAAACCTCATGGAGTCACCGTAAGTCAGCTGTGTCTTGATGGTCAAAAAAAAAAAGAGGAAGCTGAACCTAAGTGTAAATTTCTCACAGATATTTTGATTTTATTTAAAGCTCAGTGATGGAGAAAACAATTTACTTATTATCTGACTCCGCCGAGGTCCCTCCCCTCCACAAACCCTGCCCTTCCCATGCTCCACCCCCCAGTCTCCAGGAATTTCCCAACCTGAAGTTGGCAACCTAACATCTGGTCAGGTAGTTTGCTCAAACTCACTGTAGTTGAACTTGTTTTCTGGGAAATAATTGGAACCCAGATCTCGCATACCCTGAGCCTAACACCTACATCACACTGGCTCTAAACAGCTGTATAAAAAGTGATCAAAGAGAGAGAGACTGTTTTCCCGAATGGCGTTTTGTAAGAAGTACACATCAGTAAAATGCTTTGCATGTCTTACAGCAGCAGTTGGAGTTCAGCCTTCCTGCATTACAGCCATTGAACATTCACAACTTATACTTGAAATGTGGCATTTTAATTTCAGGACCCACCATTGCTTGGGCTAGTCTGGGTGTGTGACACACGCCCAGAGAAGGGCCTGACAGAATGGTCTCTCCTGCCCCTCTTTTGACTTGTTTCCAGGTTCTCCTACTTGAAATGTGCAGTGAGTTGGAAGGGGGAAGGCCGCCGGTGCTCCAGTGATTCAAGGCTGAAAGAGAATTTATGTCTTTTATTAAAATTCTTGATCTCGTGGAGCGGAACTTTACTGTAACTCTGGAGCTGTGGGGATTTATGGTTTTATTTTAATACACATAAAGAGCAGAGAAGCAGCCGGCAGGAGAGAATGCATAATGTGCTCCCGATTACCCGGACAGGGCAGGGCAGGGTGGACCATGGCAGAGGACTGCTTGGCCCACTGGTGTCAGAACAAAGCCTGTTCTCAGCAGTAGACTTGAAACAAAAGCCTCAGCTCTTGGAAGATATGCGGAGGGGCTATGGCTCCGTGGAAGAGCCTCTGCTTTGTTTGTAGAACACCCCAGGTTCAATCCCCAGCATCTCCAGTGAAAAGGATCTGGTAGTAGGTGATGTAGAAAATCCTTGCCTGAGACCTCAGAGAGCTGCTGGTAGTCTGGGTAGAAAATCCTGACCTCGATGGGCCAAGGGTCTGATTCAGCATAAGGCCGTTCCATGTGTATGAGCATGTTCCCGTGTCTCTGTGCATGCTGAGAAGGAGTAAGTGGACTGTGCCCTGACCTAGATGGCCCAGGCTAGCCAGATCTCATCAGCCAGATCTTGGAAGCTAAGCAGAATCAGTCCTGGTTAGTGCTTTGATGGGAGACCACCAAGGAATTCCAGGGTTGCTACGCAGAGGCAGGCAATGGCCAAAGAATGTATTTTGCCTTGAAAACCCTACAGGCCATGAGTCGGCTGCAACTTGACAGCACTTTCCATCACCAAGTGGATCTCCCTGGGAGACTGGCCCTCTAGCCACTTTTCCCACCCCAACTCTACTATCAAGCAGAACTCACTTGGGGATTTCTCACCCCCCTTGGCAGCTGCCAGCATTTTCATACACTGGGGAAAGGGGAGGGGAGAGTTTCCAGGCTGGAGAGCCAGGATGCAATTGCTTGCAGGAATTCTGCAGTGTTGTTCCCTTTTAGCAAGAGATACCCAAAATCCACCCCACCCTCCTGGAGCAATAATTGGATCCCATCCCATAATAAGACTTTAATGGCAGGGGGAGCCCTCCTGTTTCCAGACCAGGCAGCAGTTTCGCGTCAGTTTCTTCATGCAAATGACGCTTGCTGGAGCCAGTGAATTCTGCTGGCTGTGCTGTTGTACCTCTTCCTGCCTCCACTTGGCAGGTAATCTTGCACCCCTTGCCTGCACACCGTGGCGCCTGGGGCCCTGCTTAATGCTCCCGTTCCCAGGAGACTGCTGAGTGCATTGCCAGGGTGTCTGCCATCTCGGCAAGAAGACAGGCCTGTGGTGCCATCCTGCCTGCCTGCAGCTCTCACAAGGCTCCAGGGCAATCTGGGGAAAGGGACTCTGGTTTTCCAGTCCAGCACTCCTAGTCCGCATCTCATCCTTGATGTCTCTTCCTCCCATCTTGCTTGCTTCCCCTCTTCTTAACGAAAGAGCCTAAGTAGCCCTTTGGGGCTTTTGACAGCCTTCTGCCTCAACTCTAGCCAAGCAGATTGGGCCTGGCCGTCTCTCTCTGTGAGAAAGCCCTCAATGGGTGCCACAACGCCAAGCTTCTTCCTTGGGCACCTCCTTTCAGGAGCTAACTGAGGATATTTAAGCTTTCTCTTCCTTGAAGGCTTATGGGGAAGACTCATTTACAATCATTACAAATTAATATTTGCATTCCAACAAAGCAAAGGGGATAAAACTGGGAAAAGAGCCCCACCCAAGGGGGTGTTTTGTGATTCTAGTCTTTCGGTACCTGGGAGCATTTGAGGAGTCTGTGATCCACAATTATCACAGGCAGCAGGCAACAAAATGACAGAGCAAATATATGAAATAAAAACCAAAACTCCCTCCAGTCATTGATTCTTTGCAGGTTTTCCCCCACGCTCATGAATGCACATTTTGTTTCATTTTCTTCACACCTGTATTTTACTGCTCAGGGCAATTGGCAAAGGTTTACTGATCCCAGGAAGATTTACAAGACTAAAAAACATATAGAGCTGCAAATGGCTTTGAGGTTTGCAACCAGTTACTGGTCTGCAAAAGGTGGGATATCTGGTCCCAGTGACACTTGGCTTCCCCCCTGGCTTCATCAGCATCCCTCTTTGTGAAGATGCCTTCACAGGTGCTGGATTTGGAGGCAGGGAGGGAGCGGGAGGAAGAGCCCTTGCTTCCCAGATGGCAATAGGAGATGAAGAAACCCTCTGCAGGCTAATCCATTCCTAATCCACACCTTCCAGTTCTAGCCTGGGCCATCTTCTGTACTTCACTGAAGATTAGGGTTGCCAACTCCAGGTTGGGAAATCCCTGGAGATATGGGGGAGGAGCCTGGGGAGAGTGGAATTTGGGGATCAGAGGGAGCTCAGCACAGATGTGATGCCATAGAGTTCACCCTGAACTGACATTTTCTCCAGGGGAATTTAACTCTGTCATCTGGAGAGCAGCGGTCATTCTGGGAGATCTCCAAGCAACCATGCTGGCAGACCCCTGGGCAGCTCCCTACGTGTATATGAGAAGCAGGCAATCTGCACGACAGTCCCAAAGACTGAAGGAGAAGAGGAGGAGGACGAGGAGGAGGAGATTGGATTATTTATTTATTTAGTCAACTTTTACCCTGCCCTCCCGCCAAGGCGGCTCAGGGCGGCTTACAATAGTTTAAAACCAACACAACAATTTATACAATATAAGTCTAAAACAATACAGTCAATAAAATATCCAAATACACTTATTAAAATTAAGATTCATACCCCACCCTTCACTTGGAGTCTCAGAGCGGTTTACAATCTAATTCAAAGCTATTATTTTTGTTTATTCTTCTTCCCTCTCTTCCAGCCCCTGCCCCACATACTGTGTGGGCAAGGCCAGAACTGGTGTTTAGGGTGGGGATGGAGGTGTGCGTGTCTTGAATTTCTTTACTTGAAGTAGTTTTATTTCTGCCCTCGAGGTAGTTTACAAAACTGATCAAATGAGGAAGAGCAACCCCTCTCCCCGACACACATGCCAAGAGATGAAGGGCAGATGTTTCGGTGGCCTCTCCCTATGTCAGGTACTCTGAGACAATTGCACTTCCCTGGGTTCACTGACATAATGTAAGGCTTCACTTGAGAAGCACCACCCCAGGAAAGATGGACCGGGGCCCATTTGGAGCAGCCTGCCCCTCACTGCTGTCTTTCCTCCGGAGTGTGAATTTGTTCTGCAAGGGGGCGGGGGGGAGAGACCCTTTTGTGCAGAGACACTGCGGGAAGTTTTTATATCCCTCTAGTTCATAATAAAGGCTATTGAAGATGATGGATGAGACTGAAGGCAGGGTGGTCTTTGTGATCCCAGGGCCCCGGGGAAAAGTTAAGGATGGAGGCTCCCCCCCCCCCCCCCCCCCCGCAGTGGCAGTCTTAGCAATGGGGCAGCCAGAGCAATTGCTAGATCAGGGTACGTTTTTCTACCATGCCCAATTTCAAAGACAGCTGTTGGGGGGAAAAGGAAATGGAAAGAAATTGTTTCCTAGAAAGGCATTTGGGGATTTTAACACACAAGGCATACAGGCTAAGTCCTTCTGCTGCCTTCTACCATGGGTATTCAGAGGGGACAGTTCAATGCCATCAGAGCAAGGGACAACCGAAGTTCTATCGAGTAACGTATGCACAATATGCTGAATGAATGCCCACTGTCAGAGATAAACAAATGGCTTCAGGTGGATCCCTTCAATCTCTCCCAAAGCAGAAGGATGAAGTGGAATTGGGGAGGAAGGGGAGGGCAGTGATGTCACATGTGCTGTGCATTATTTTGATTTCTTTTAAATATTAATACCCTACTTTTCTCCCCCTCTCCATTTAGTTCTCGCAACAACCCAGGGCTGCCAAGCCCCCAAGTCAGGGCAGGGGATCCCCTGCCTCTTGTTGCCTACCATCACTCTAAGTGGCAGTGAGTGAAAAAAAAACTCGATGCTGATTGTGGCGTCATGTCACTTTAAGTAAAAAAGGAAACACGCAAGTGACATAAGGTAGCTCTAGGAATCGCTAGAAATTCTATGGTAAAACCATGGAGTTTCTGGTGATTTTCAGAACTACCCTATGCCACTTCCAGGTAGGGATGCTAACCTCCAGGTGGGATCTGGGGATCCTCCGGAATTACAGCTCATCTCCAGACTACAGAGATCAGTTCCCCTGGAGAAAATGGATGCTTTGGAGGGTGGACTCTATGGCATTGGACCCCACTGAGGTCCCTGTCCTCCCCAGGCTCCATCCCCAAATCGCCAACAATTCACCAACCTGGATATGGAAACTCCACCCCCCATTCCCTGCTAGTGCCCGGGGGTACATGGCAACCCTAATTCCAGGCTCCCTCTAAGTTGTGGAATCTTGTGAGCATTGGACCCCCCCCCATTTCCTCGCCCACAGTTCTCCCACCACTTTTCAGGCACTGCCTGGTAACCTTACAAACCTGTGAGGCAGGGCAAGATGAGGGAGACTGACAGGCCTAAGGTCGCCCAGGGAGCCTCCCTGGCAGTGTGGGGATTTGAACCTGGGTCTCCCAGATCCCTGTCCAACTCTCTAACCATTGCAGCCTGCTGGCTTTCCGTCTCTTATCGCAAGACCCCTGGGGAGCATTCATCCTTGTACTTCAAGAGCCTCAGTTCCTTAAGCATCTCTCTACACCAGAGAGTGGCTACCTAGTATTGTGTGAATAGCCAAAGTGGGAATTAGGTGATGGTTTGCTCTTACTGGGTGATTGCAGCTTCTCAGAGGCTGCTCCTTCCCCAGTGACTAATCTAGATCTCTTGGCAGGATGCTGCCAGGCACCTCGCTCTTGCCTAATCCCTCTTGACTATTAAAGATTACCTGGATCATACTTCACCACTCTGAAAAGCGGCTCAAGTTCTCCTCCCTTTCAAAAGCCATTTAAGCTGATGCCTGTCAACACCTCCTGTGGCAATGTTCCTTCTAAGCTGTGGAGTCTTGTGAGCAAAAATTCTACTTTGTGAGCTACAGGCATTAAGGTTGTGAGCGAGCAATTTGGCTACTGCATAAATTAGCTTGCTCTGGAGCCATTCTTCCTGAGCTAAAACAAAAATGTGTGAGCTGGAGGCTAAAAACAGTGAGCTAGCTCACACTAACTCAGCTTAGAGGGAACTTTGGGCATGGGATCTGTATTCCTTAATTTTCTTTCTGTTCTGTTTCACTGGATGACCCCAAAGGAGGAATGTTTTACCCAGGGCCATGGTAGGCCACGGAGGGGGGGCAGTCACCAATGCTATTCCACAGGGCCCATAAGCAATGCACCCTCTAAGCTGTGGAATCTTGTGAGCAAAAATTCTACCTTGTGAGCTACTGGCATTAAAATTGTGAGCAAGTAATTTGGCTATGGCATAATTTAGTTTGCTCTGGAGTCATCCTTCCTGAACTAAGACAAAAATGTGTGAGCTGAAGGCTAAAAAACTGTGAGCTAGCTCACACTAACTCAGCTTAGAGGGAACACTGCCCATAAGGCAGAGATGTTCCGTCAGACTTTTGGTTAAGAACAGCAATGGTTCCATCATAGCCGGCACCCTCCTCTTTTTTTCTTTTCTCCATCTTCGCTTCGGCCCTCTCCTTACCTGTCCGCAAGACAGTGATGCAGTCCAGAGTAGAGTAACAAAGGAATGTTTGGTGCCATCTGAGATAATGTGGCCAGTTTTGGGGTTTTGTTTTTAATTTTTTTAATGGTTGAACATCACCTAGAGCCTTACATTGTGGTGTAGTGGTTAAGTACCAGTTTGGTGTAGTGGTTAAGTGCCCGGACTCTAATCTGGGAGAACCGGGTTTGATTCCCTACTCCTCCACTTGCACCTGCTGGATGACCTTGGGCAAGCCATAGTTCTTTCAGAGCTGTTCTCTCAAGGACAGTTCTCTCAAGAGCTCTCTCAGCCCCACCTACCTCAAAGGGAGGGGAGGGAAAAGGAGTTTGTAAGCCGCTCTGAGACTCCGAGTGAAGGGTGGGGTATAAATCCAGTCTCTTCTTCTTCTTCTCCTTCTTCTTCTAGGCGATACATAAATTGAATATATAAATAAATAAAATAAATAAGCACAGCCCCGTACAGCACAACCCACTGCTCCCCTTGCCAGCTCTAGAGTTGGCAATTCCAGGTTAGGAAATTCCTGGAGGGTTGGGGTGCTGCCTGGGGAGGGTGGGGTTTGGGGGAGGGAAGGGAGATCAACAGGGTATAATGCCACAGAACCCACTGTCCAGACAGGGTTGCCAACCTCCAGGTGAAGCCTGGACACCTCCCAGAATTACTTTGGCTCTCCAAACGACAGAGTTTAGTTCCCCTGGAGAAAACAGTCGCTTCAGAGGACAGACTCGATGGCATGGCATCACACTCCTCTGCGGTCCTTCCCCTCCTCAAACCCTGCCTTCCCCAGGTTCACCCCCAAATCTTCAGGAATCTCCCAACTTGGAGTTGGCAACCCTACTAAAAAAGCAGCCATTTTTTTCCCAGGGAAACTGATCTCTGCGGTCTGGCGATGTTGTTATTCTGGAAGATCTCTAGGCCCCACCTGAAGGCTTCAGTCCACAGTCCCATTGCCCAAAGAGGAATCGGGGTAGATTTGATATAGGATCTGTGCCAGTGCCTCCCTCCCCCCTCCCTTCTTGGCACATGGGGCAGGACAGAGGTATGTTGGCCAGCAATGAGAGGGTCAGAGCAGCTACGCAACAGGGTGAGTGAGTCAGCAAGGGCGTAGGCAGTGTCTCTCCCTTCCACACTGGGAAACGGAACTGCACTGCAGTGCAGGCAAAGGGTGAGGGCAACAAAACAGTAGCGACAAAGGGCAAGGGCAAACTTGCGCAGCCCAGCCTGGTAAAAGGGGCCTGCCCCAGAAGGGTTGCCAACCTCCAGGTGGGGTCTGGAGATCTCCTGGCATTACCACTGATCTCCAAACTACAGAAATCAATTGCCCTGGAGAAAATGGCTGCTTTGGAGGATGGATTCTATGGCAGTATATCTGGCTGAGGTCCCTCCCTTCCCCAGAACCCACCTTCCCCAGGCTCTGCCCCCCCAAATCTCCAGGTATTTTCTAACCCGCAGTTGGCAACCCTCAGCAGAGTACCAAGGGCAGCTGCCCTGGTTGCCCTGTAGCTAAGATTGCCAGGGGGAAGATGTCTCTGTGTGTGCGCTAGGCCTTCCATTCTGGCTTGGCCGGGCTGGGCCACTTGCAATAGTAACAACAGCAGCAGCAGCAACATTTGCCCCCCAACCCTGCCTACCTACTAGGGTTACCAACCTCCATGTGGTAGCTGGAGATCTCTCACTATTACAACTGATCTCCAGGCAACAGAGATCAGTTTCCTGGGGTGGGGAATGGCTGCTTTGGAGGGTGGACGCTATGGTATTGAACCCTGCTGAGGTCTTTCCCCTCCCCAACCTCTGCCCTCTTCAGGCTTCACCCTCAAAATCCCCAGGTATTTCCCAACATCCTGGCAACCGTACTATCTACACAGTGTTAGAGATGCCTCCCCATTCTTCTCCCTCCTCTTTCCCCCTCACCCCTTCTGACCACCATAAACTCTAAGTCAGGCAGCAAAGGGACAGAATGAGAAAGAGATATTAATATTAGCTAATATTTAAAAGGTCATGAATTGTTTAATTTGGAAGTTATTGAAAAATATGTCCCTTTCCATTAATTATATGGTTGTTATTGTCCAAATGGATGTGGAGTGGTATGGTATTGGCCAATCTCATCAGATCTCAGAAGCTAAGCAGGGTTGGTACTTGAAAGGGGGGGGGGCACCAAGGAAGACTCTGCAGACGGAGGTGATGGCAAACTGCCCCTGCTTCTCACTTGCCTGGAAAACCCCTTGCTGGGGTAGGTTGTGCCTGGCTGGCACTTATGTATGCAATCTCCAAATGCACGTCTGTTAACTTGCATTTCCCACTCAGGGCTAGATTACCCTGCGTACCACTCATTTTAGTAATGCTAGAATGCTGAAGAATTTGCCACCATCTCTTTAGGGAGAATCTTTTTTTTAAGGGTCAGTTATTCCCGCAGAACATTTTCATTTGGTTCTTTTTGCAGAACCATGAATGGGAACAGGCTGCATTTCCAAACAGGCTGCCAGCACCAGCTTGGGAAATCCCTGGATATTTGGGACTGGAGCCTGGAGAGGGACCTCAGCTGAGTATAATGCCAGAGAGTCCCCCCTCCAAAGCAGCCATGTCCCCCAGAGGAGCTGATCCTTTTTGTCTGGAGATTTGTTGTAATTCTGGGAGGTCTCCAGGCCCCACCTGGAGCTTGGCAACCCTCATTTCTTTGTGGTCCAGCTAATGGCCTGACCCATTGCTCCAGGTGTGACCCGGTTGGACTAACACAGTTGCAAAGCCAGAGGCGGATGCCCTGTCACCCTATGCCCATGTGATGGAACAGTCCGCCTTGGAACTCCCCACCCTTCCCTCCTTTGCAGATCATTTCCATTTGTCTTGGCTGTCCTGTGAGAATCTCTAGTTTACCCCACCTCATTTGCATGATTTATGCAAAGTGTATTAAGTGTTCCTGGGAAGTTTAATCAATGTGCTGGCTGGGTGGATTATTTACTGCCTGCCTGTGACAGCCCAGTCAGCACAAGGCAAGGAGGTGCCATGTGGGGGGGGGGGGGGGGGGGGGGGAAGGCAGCCAGTGAGTCAGTGAGTTGGAATAAAAAAAAGATATTTTCTCATCTGCCCAGGCTGCACCCCCGCCCCCCATACTGCAGGAAAAACAAAGGATTTGAGCTCATGAGTGAATGGAAGGGAATGCGATGGGAATGCTGGCTTTTTGTCCTTGGTGTGGATCACCTGCCCCAGAAATGGGAGAAGGGAAGAGGCCTGTCTGAGATGATATGCACAACACTGGGCTACCAAATGTGCCAGGCTGCACATGGAACCTGAAGGGCTCGCAGTTCCGCCAAACGGGCTAACACTGAGCTTCCCTCTGTCTGACTCTTGGATACTTCAGTGTCCCCCTGTCCTTAAGCTTCCCTCTTGCCCATATCTTCTGCACCTGACTCCTGGCCCCAGCCCCAAAGAGTTTGCAACCTAAAATGATTGTGGGCAGGCCTGCATGGCTAGGGTTGCTAACCTCCCACGGGTGGCTGGAGATCTCCTGGCATTACAACTAGTCTCCAGACAACAGACATCAATTCCCTTAGAGAAAATGGCTGCTTTGGACATTGGACTCTATGGCATTATAACGTGATGAGGTGCTTCCCCTCCTCAAGCCCACTCTCCCCAGGTTCCACCACCCAAATCTCCAGGAATTTCCCAACATGGAGCTGGCAACCCTATGGCCCAGGTGAGCCCAGTCATGCCAGGTCTTGGAAGTTAAGCAAGGATGGCCTTGG
This sequence comes from Gekko japonicus, assembly GCF_001447785.1. Lineage (NCBI taxonomy): Eukaryota > Metazoa > Chordata > Lepidosauria > Squamata > Gekkonidae > Gekko > Gekko japonicus. The sequence continues at coordinate 805,501 of NW_015164670.1, forward strand.
TTAGTGTTTAGATGGCAGACCAGAAGTTGGTGGCTACAAGAGTTGCCAGGTCCCTCCTGGCCACCGGCAGGGGATTTGTGGGAGGAAGGGCTACCAGATCTAGGGTGGGAAATTCCTGGAGATTTGGTGGTGGGGCCTGGGGAGGACAGGGACATCTGTGGGGCACAGTGCCACGGAGTCCACCCTCCACAGCATCCATTTTCTCCAGGGGAACTGACCTCCGTAGTCTAGAGAGGAGATGTGATTCCGGGGGATCCCCAGGTCCCACCTGGAGGCTGGCACTCGTAGTTGCTACACAGAGGCATGGCAAAACATTTCTGTTTGTCTCTTGCCATGAAAACCCTACGGGGTTGCCATAAGTTGGCTGTGACTTGATGGTACTTTCCACCCCCAGGAGGAAAGCCACTTGGGTCTGGCCCCAGGATTCTGCCTTCACGGACTGTCCAGGAAGTCTCAGTGGCCAGCCTGGTGCAGCGTGTCAGCCTGGGACCTGGGGCCACCAGGTTTTAAATCCCCACGCTGCCACGGAAGCTCGCCAGGTGTCCTTGTACCCATCAGAATCTTTCAGTTTAGTCTACCTTACAGGGCTGTTGCTGTGAGGGTGGGGTGGAGGACAGGAGAATGATGCGACAGGCCATTTAAGGGGGGGGCATTTAAGGGGGGGACATAAATAAAAAATAACAAATAAAGATGTGTTTGACATCAGGTGAAGACGTCCCAGATATTAAATGCTACATAGCAAATTCCCTGAGAGGCCAAGTTCCTCGCTGGGAGACTTCACACTTCTCTGATGTTCAGCCTAATCAAGGGAGAACTTTAAAAAAAATATTTTTTTTCCCCTTTGGGGGAAACAGGAGCATTATTACAGCCCTTGTCATCAGTTGTCCTGACAGCGAAGGCTTCCGTCAAGATCCTATTAACATGACCTCATTAGTTCCTGAATCTAAACATATAAGCTAGTATTGCAGTCAGAGCCAATCACACTAATTGCACCCAGCCCCATTTGCATATTCATGAGCCACTGCTTGGTTTATGGACAGGAAAAAACAAACACCATGTGTCTTTAATATTTTTAAGTGGGTCACTTTCAGGACTGTATTTCTTTTAAATAAATTACCATATTCTTAGGGGGCCTTCGTCACTAGCTGTCTCTCGCTCTCTTTTTTTTTTAGTACTGCAAATGTTGTGTCTGTGATCTGTGCCGTTCTGGGCTCAGAAAGCAGCATTGTTTTCTTGAAATAATCCTTCTCCAAAGGAATCTCCAAGGGGGGTGAGTCAACTAGACTGGATTCAGGCAGACCTATGAGTTGAGCAAGGCTGAATAAACAGTGCGTTCCCTCTAGCACCTTTCTGTTCTACCCTTTCTTCCTTGAACCAGCTCAGAGCAGCACGTCTGATTCTCCCTTCCTCATTTTATCCTCGCAATATCACTGCAAGGAAGGTTAGCGTGAGCATTTGTCATCTCCAGAGCCACGGCTAGTCCAATAGAGCCCACCCACATATATTTACATGTACGGCCATCTCCAGGGGGAGGACGAGGAAAAGAGGAGGCTGTATATGAGACAGCGGCAAGAGAGCACTGGGGAGGGGGTGAACAGAAGGATGGCAAAGACAGGGAGACACCAGGAACAGGAGTTGGGGGTCTAATGTGGGAGGACTTACAGAGTGGATGGCTTCAGAGAGGAGATGGAGATAGAGGGTAGGCAAGGGAGATCAACCAGTACCTGGGCTGCGTTAGAATGGCACAGGAAGAGGGAGTGTCATGAGAAAGATGGGGAAGGATGGCTTACGTATCTGTGTATGTGCTGTCAAGTCACAACTAACATATGGTGACCCCAGCAAGGGGCTTTCAAGGCAAGTGAGAAGCCGTGGTGGTGTGCTATCGCTTTCCCCTGCAGAGTCTTCCTTGGTGGTCTCCCTTCCAAGTACTGCTTCTGAGATCTGATGAGATTGGGCTATACTGTGCTGCCTTCCCCCCAGGTGACACTGGTAGATCTCCAGCTATTACACTTGATCTCCAGATGACCAAGATCAGTTCCCCTGGAGAAAATGACTGCTTTGGGAGGTGGATCATACAGCATTGTACCCTGCTGAGGTCCCTCCCCTCCCCTCCCCTCCCCTCCCCTCCCCTCCTGAGGCTCCAGCCCCAAAATCTCCAGGTTATTTCCCAACCCAGAGCTGGCAAACCTACTTCCCTCCCAAGGATAGTTTGGGTGAGGGTTTTCTCCAGAGTAGGGTTCTGAGTGAGGAGAAAGAAAGAGCCAAAGCCAGATGGAAGGCAGAAAGAGAGAGACAGAGACCAAGTGAAAACGAAAAGAAGTGGAGGAGAGTTGAATCATAGTTGCCTGACTCTGCCAGCATAGACTGGGTGCAGTTTCATGGTAGTTGAGAGCAGTTTGGGGATAAGATTGAACCTAATTTGCTAGTTTTTAACAGTGGCCTTTTACACTTCTAAATTCAGATTTTTTTTCTGGTCATGTGATGCTAAGAAGATGGGTAGGAACGATCTCATCAAGGGTTACTGGGTGGGTTCCTGGAGAGGCTCCTAGCTTTGCAAATCAACCCAGGATGTTTGGGTATTCCTTTGGATGTTGGCCAAATATTCAGGGATGTCTCTTCAAGGCTCACAAGCACACAGAGAGGGGCTTATGCCGTTTCCTGGTCACCTCATCACAAGACGACCTTTTATTGGATATTATTTCCTTGAAGGAGTTCAAGAACCATGGTGACTGAGCTGTAGTCCGCAAGCTATGTCTGGGCTGCCACCCTCCAGGTGGCACCTGGTGATCTCCCATTATTACAGTTGATCTCTAGACAACCAAGGTAAGTTTTCCTGGAGAAAACTGGTGTTGTGAAGGGTGGATTCTATGGCATTATACCCTGCAGCATTCCCTCCCCTCCCAACCCCGCCCTCCACAGGCTCCACCCTCCAAATCTCCAGGCATGTTCCCAACCCAGAGCTGGCAACCCAATGCTGCCAGTGCCTTCTCAGGATTCTGGAATAAGGGTGTCAAGGTAACACAGGGCTGCTGAGGCAGTAGTATGGCTGTCAAGCAGTGAGTCTTTTCTTTTTTCAAATACGAAAGCATAATGTCTGAACAGAGGCAGTGGCTTCTGAATACAGAATCTGATCAGTGTAAATTTTGTTTGCCCCATCTACTCAAGAGTCAAATAGTGTCACAGTCCAAGAACGGGAGCACAGATGACAAAACCCTGAAGGCACAACATACCATGCAACGGGGGAAAGTTTGGGAAGTTGTCAGTTTCTGACATATTCTCGATTGAGTGCTGAAGGAAAGTCTCTAATGTTAAAGTTTACCTTTTGACTGTAGCCCATGAAGTCCATCTGAACTGTGCCAGCTGAAGGGAAGTCCACTTCTGATACTGAAATGTGCTCTTATTTGTGCAGCATGTCTCAGAGTTACTGCAAACAATTCCACTAAACTCTATCATATCAGAATGTTTACAAGTCTAGATACCTCTGGGAAATCAATGGCATTAATTTTTTTTTGTGCTTTGTCTGTTTAAAGGGAGACTAGAAAGAAAGCTGCATTGACAAAGGGAACGCTTTTCATCTCCTATCTAAAGTACTTGAATTATAAATATAAAAGGAATGTTACACGCTGTAATAATCTTAACACCATTTCATTGCTAAAAGCATACACCAGAGAAAACAAATCACAACTGTAATGGATTCTAGCACAGGCTGGTGTAAAAAAATTTCCAGAGGAAAAGATTCTTTGGCAATGATTCGTTTCACGGGAGAGGCCAGTTTGCTGGAGGTATTTTATTCTGCATGGGAATAAGACATTGCACAACCCCATGCAGAGATGCAACAGCAGAGAAGGATATATTTTTTTGGTAGCATTTTTATGCCACCTTTCTACCTGATTAGGGTCCGTAAGGCAGCAAACATGAAAACATTTGAACATTAAAAATAGCATTTAAAATTATTAAATAAGCAAAAAGCCCACATAAACCATACAACAGTAACACCAGGGAGGAGGGCCAATAACAGTTACTGGGAGTTACTGGGAGTATGCCATATGAAACAAAAAAAGTCTTTACTCGCTGGTGGAAGACACCAATTGAGGTAGGGAGGGACTCTCATGTTGAAAACTATATTGAATCTTTGAGTATCACTAGGTTAGGGTTTCAGATGGGTAACCATGCAGGTCTGCAGTAGAAAAGCAAGACTCGAGTCCAGTAGCATCCTAAAGACCAGCAAGATTTCCAGGGTATAAGCTTTTGAGAGTCAAAGGGAGCATTTTTGTATTTGTGTGCCTGTGCCTGTGCCTGTGCCTGTAAGTGTGACCTCTGGTGACTCTTACTGGGACATGGAGGATATTCAGAGAAGTAGCTTGATAGCCTGCCTCTGCCTCCCGGCCCTGGTATTTTCTGGCAGTCTCCCATCCAAGTACTTGCCAGGGTCGGCCCTGCTTAGCTTCTAAGATCTGACGAGATTGGGCTTGGCTGGGCTATCCAGGTCGGGATGGAGCTGTGACTCTTGAAAACTTATACCCTGGAAATCTTGGTGGTTTTTAAGGGGCTACGGGACTTGAATCTTTGGGGTTTCCAGCTCCAGGTTGGGATTGATTACCTGGAGATTTTTGGGGTGGAGCCTGAGGAAGGCAGGATTTGGGGAGGGGGAGGATCTTCAATGGGGTATAATGTCATAGAGTCCACCTTCCAAAGTGGCCATTTTCTCCAGGTGAACTGATCTCTCTCCTCTGGACATCAGTTGTAGTCTTGCTCTACTAGGGTCGCGTATAACACTGGGACTCAGAATACCAAAATTTGAATCCCTCCTGGCCATGAAATTCACTGAATGAATTTCACTCAAGCCAGTCTTTCTTTCTCAGCTTTACCTACCACGCTGGGAGGCTGTGAAGATTCAATGGAAGTGGGAAGAACCATGTAAGTGGCCCTCTTCTCTGTGAAGGAAGGGCAGGATAGATAAATCAACAAATGCCCAAGTAAAGGAAACCTGAAGGGCAGAAAAATTAAAAAAAAAACAGCCCGGAGAGATTGCTCAACAGTTATGACTTCTGCATGAAAATGGAGCAGCAGGTAAATGTCAGCTATCAGTTCCCGTCAACGGACATCCAGGCAGCTACATATGCCCAGTTTCTTTTCCCAAAGAAGGCGAGGAGTATTATTTCTGAGGGAATTAATGCTTCCCTCCCACTGAAAGCTTGTGTTCATTTGTCCCATCTAATGCATAGTTGAGCTTATGAATTCTTAGAAGTTAAAATCTTGGGCTCACATCAGGAAAGCAAAACGCTTTTTGATGACAGAGATAAAGTCCCTGTATTGAACGTGTAAGGTTGCAGATTAAAGAGGACTGGGAAAGGACTTGGAAGGCTGTAAGTGTCAATATAAGCTCATACCCTGCCGCAAATTCTGTTAGCCTTTAAGGTGCTACTGGACTCTTGGTCTTTTCTAGGCTGAACAGTTTGCTTGGAAATTCAAGCGTTCATTTCAGAAATTTTACCTCATAACGCTGACCATGATGTTGAGACCTAGAATGATAGCCCTTCAACCCTGAAGCATTACTTTCCCATCCTGCACTATTACATTTGATCTTTTTACTTCATTTGCATCCAGACTGACTCCCAGTATGTCCACAGTTATTCAGCTGATGCAGGGGTGTTAAACATAGGGGCCGTGGGCCGGAACCAGCCCGTCCAGAGCTCTTATGCGGCCTGCAAGCAACTAGTGCAAGGGAGGGAAAAGGAAACTGCTCAGGGGAGGGAGCAGAGCCACTCCAATTGTGGCTTCAGCATGGTGGAACAACCTCATCTGCAGCGGTCAAGCAGCGTGGGAGCATCTGCCCAGTGCTGCACCGCAGGCTCTCCAGTCCGCCCATATAGGTTTTTCTCTGCCCCCCCCCTCCCAGCCCATGAGGTCTTGCAGTGAGGACACACCCAACTTGGAGCTTACCAGCAGTTGTCCTTCATACAGTTTATATCTCCAGTACCTGGCATTACATTTTATGGCACACATGGCCTGTCCCGACAAAGCAACATTTATGCCAGATCCGGCCCTCGTAAGAAATGAGTTCGACACCTCTGAGCTAATGCTGTATGACTGGGATTTCTTTCAAGAAAGGTTGTGCAAACTTGATCACTGGCATTGCAAAATGCATTAAAGTAGGTTTGTGGAGGCAAGGGAGCCCAGCCCTCCCTTCCTGTCAGGTCACTTCCTCCCACCAAAAGTAAGCTTTTAATTTAAATTTCCTGCCTCGTATAACTTCCTCCTGCTCCCCCCCCCCCACCTTACATCACTTGCAGGCTTCTGTATGTCATACTTGTTGGCAGAGTTTATGTATTCAAAGGAAGTGGAGCACTGACTGTTTATAGAAAAATAAGTAGGTTTATTAAAGGAGAACAAACTGTTACAGAGCATAGAGGAGAGAGAACCATAACTGTCTAACCTAACTGCTGAAGGAGGAATAACAACAACAGAAGCTCTGCAGGAGCAGGAAGTCTCCAGAAGAGCCAATCAGGAGACAGCAGGGACATTATCTGAAAATGTGGGAGGTCCCTAATCTAGCTATGTTATCAGTTCTTCAGCTGTCCCCCTGTAGGGTGATCTTCTGATCTTCTTCATAAGGCTGCACTATAGACCTTGTATATTCTAACAATACTAATCCTTTGATCCTAAATATTTGTGTTGGCATAACTGGCTGGTATCCAGGGATTTTGCACCATATCAAAATTCTCTTCAGGATTTTCTCCCTGTTCAAAAGAAAAATCCAGTCTGAAGACCTGTAGAAGGATGCCAGCCAAACAGCAGATCCATCCCTCTTTCAGTCCCCAACCAGCCTCTGGCATTCAGTGTTTTTATAGGTGACAATCAGTTTCTCTATGGTATACCATAGGAGAAGTGGAAGGCCTAGAGCATCCACCTTCTGTAGTCACTCCAGGACTTCCATTTCTCCTAGTCTGTATGATATATCTAGAAATGAATGGTACACCCACAGAGTAGACCCTTCAAAGCTGCCATTTCTTCCAGGATCACTTGTAATCCCGGGGAACTCCAGGCCCTACCTTGAGGTTATTAGCCTACAAGCAGTTCTTCCTGTTTTAAGCACATCTCTGAAGGAGGCACTGGAAAATGAGTCTCTCTATGTAGGCTGCGGTCACACAGAGCATTAGCCACGCTACAGAGACGGAAGATAGGCGGATTTTCCAGGCGTGATCACACGCCAACATCTGGGAAGCGTAGTGCTCCCGTGGCTAACCCGAGGCTTCCCACCGAAGATGCGGCGTAAAAAACTAGTACCTCCGAGGTACTAGTTTCCGGAAACCGCAGGGCAAGGACGGGCGTCGGATTGCGTTTCCGGTGGTAGTTTGTGGCATCTGGCGCCCGCCCATGTCCCATCGCTAAAAGGTCCCCCCCCCAAGTCTCCACAGGATGCGCACAAGCACCCAACGGCGCATGCGCACACTTCGGTTTTAAAAAACCCACAACCCCGTTTGCCACGGCAGCGGCGCCTAGCCATTGCTGCTGTGATCACTCTGCCACGCTGCAAGATTGTTGTGTGATCGGCACCTCCCCCCGAAACACGGGACGTCAGCGGGACGTGTGATCTGGTAGCCGCGCATTAGTTTGCTCCGGGGCAAATAGCCCCCCCCCCGCATTTTCCGGCCCGTGTGACCAGGGATCTTCCTGATTGCGTTTCCAGTGGTAGTTCGTGGCATCTGGCGCCCGCCCATGTCCCATCGCTAAAAGGTTCCCCCCAAGTCTCCACAGGATGCACACAAGCACCCAACGGCGCATGCGCACACTTCGGTTTTAAAAACCCCACAACCCCGTTTCCCACGGCAGCGGCGCCTAGCCATTGCTGCTGTGATTGCTCTGCGCTGCTTCTTTGCAACGCTGCAGGATTGTTGTGTGATCGGCACCTCCCCCGGAACCACGGGACATCGGCAGGACGTGTGATCCGGTGGCCGCGCATTAGTTTGCTCCGGGGCAAACAGCCCCCCCCCCCCGCATTTTCCGGCCCATGTGACCAGGGATCTTCCTGATTCCTAGAGGGATTTTTCAGGTCAAGAATGCTGAACTGTTCTTTTTGGGCGGTTGTCACTGCAGTGTTCACAAATGAAGAAGAAGAGGAAGAGGAAGAAGAGGATTTATACCCCATCCCTCACTACCTGGAGTCTCAGAGTGGTTTACAATCTCCTTTCCCTTTCCTTCTCCACAACAGACACCCTGTGAGCAGTGTTCCCTCTAAGCTGAGCTAGTGTGAGCCAGCTCACAGTTTTTTAGCCTCCAGCTCACACATTTTTGTCTCAGCTCAGGAAGGGTGCCTCCAGAGCAAACTAATTTATGCAGTAGCTAAATCACTCACTCACAACTTTAATGCCAGTAGTTCACAAAGTAGAATTTTTGCTCACAAGACTTCACAGTTTAGAGGGAGCATTGCCTGTGAGGTAGGTGGGGCTGAGAGAGCTCTTTTGAGAACTGCTCCTGAGAGAACAGCTCTGAAAGAACTTGTAACTGACCTAAGATTACACCAGCTGCTGCATGTGGAGGAGTGGGGAATCAAACCAGGTACTCCCAGATTATAGTCCGCACTTTTAACCACGACACCAAACTGGCTGCTGGGATAGGATGAAGCTGCTGTTTTCTGAGTCAGTCAGACCACTATCCATTTAAGTTCAGTGCAATCTGTTCTGACTGGAAGGGCCTTCCCAGGGTCTGGTGCACGCATCTTTTCCATCCCATACTTCTGAAATGCCACAGGTTGAACCTGGGTCCAGCAGGTGCTATACTATTGAGATGTCCCTCCTCTCCAGCACGACTTGCTTTCTTTTTCATTGGTTCCACGGATGACCTTGAAAGAAGGCACTCACTAGATTGGCATGAGGGTAGGGGTAGTGAAAAAGCCAGTTCATGAGTGTTGGCAGCAATGTGTTTGTCATGTGCCACAGGAGGGAGAAGAGTTTCACATCTTTACATGACCTGAGTAGCTGGAATGCCAGCTGGATTAAGTTCATTGGCACAGGGAAATTGCCCCAATTGCTTTGGGTCTCCCTTTTTAACCAGCAAAACAGAGTAGCCAGTTTTGTTTTGAGCTTGACTGAGGAGAGGAAGGCTGGAATATCTGTATTTTCAGTTTTCCATACAATTGGGTGCACAAAGAGGACTTGGAGCAGTTGACACCACATCCTACAAGCTGTCACTGTTGGTGCTCTGTTTCAGGCTCCCTTCTGGGGAGAATGACCTCAGCTAAATATGGCCTGATGCTGCATCCACACATGATGGTTAATGAAGATTCCCCCCACCCCACCCCGAGTGGCAAAAGACTAATCAGACATGTAGGTTTGCCAACCTCCAGGTGGCACCTGAATATTGCCTGCTATTACAATTGATCTCCAGACAACCAAGATCAAGTCACCCACTTTGGAGAGTGGACGCTATGACATTATACCCTGTTGAGTATAATGTCCCTCCCTCCCCAAACTCTGCCCTCCCCAGCAATACTCCCTCTAAGCTGTGGAGTCTTGTGAGCAAAAATTCTACTTTGTGAGCTACTGGCATTAAAGTTGTGAGCGAGCAATTTGGCTGTTGCATAAATTAGTTTGCTCTGGAGCCATCCTTCCTCAGCGAAGACAAAAATCTGTGAGCCGGAGGCTAAAAAACTCAGCTTAGAGGGGACACTGCTCCCCAGGCTCCACCCCCCACATCTGCAGGTTTTTCCCAGCCAAGATCTATCTGGGGGATAATCAGAATGATCTCAGAGGGATTGCTTAGGCCTGCAGGCACTGTCCAACTCAGTGAGTCCAGCACATATCCTAGAAAGTAAAGAGGGAGGGGGAAACACAAGAAACTGCTCAGCCAGGCAAAGATCTTCCCTCCCTGCAAGAATTCAGTACTGGCAGGGCCAGACTCATAACTGTGGTTGCCAAATTTAGCATTTTCCTCCCTCTCCATATGGTGTAAGGAATGCCTTCCTGGGTGCCGATTGGCAGCAAGGAGCCCGTACCATCATTGGCAGAAGGAAGTCGCAAAGGGTGTGTGAATATAATTGAACAAAACCCCACCGGCCTCCTCAGCACTGGAAACATTTACATAATGGTTCCAAGAGGCTGCTCTCCGCTGTACCTGTTTACACTCTTCCCTTTTGTGTTTCCCCCACAATCAATCTTTGGAGAGCTCTTCTGCATCCTTCACACACCCTTTATTGTGAGGAAGAGAAAGGCCTGTGAATGAATCACAGGGAAAACATCCTATAGCAAACTGGTCTTTTAATGAGGGTCACCCTTGTGTGTGTCTGTAGTCAAGGGTGGGGTGAGGAAGGGAGGGAAAGAGAGAGATTTGTTTTGTTGGAAAACTGTTTGGGAGAGACAATAGGGGAGGAGAGGGCCAGACACCAGGCCTCTGTGTGCAAATTTCCCAGCAAAGCGAAGCCACTGTTTACAACTTAATTAAGTAGGTCTAGAGCCTGCCTAACAAGCTGCAATTCTTCATGAATGAGAGACTTGTCCCTGGCTGTGAGGCAGGGGTCCAAAAGATGTCAACTGCAATTATGAGCAACTCTGGCCATTTCCACGACTTGTCACTCAGTCAGGGGGAGCTAGGAAGGAAGGGACACAACGCCCTGGGATTCCTTCCACACCTAACCCAACCTGTTCTCTTTGTGTGTGCGTGTTATGTGGTGCTAAGTAATTTCCATTTTATGGTGACCCTATGAATTAATGACCTCAAAAACGTCCTATCGTTAACAGCCTCATTCAGGTAAATTCAATTCAATTCTTTGTTACAGAACCAGGCCAGCAAATCAGTAACATCATATGAAACCCATATAACCAATTTGTTAAAATACAAATATACAAATAGAAAAACCATGGTCTAAAAGATTTGAGGGGTTAAATAATCTTTTCTTTGTGGATACTCATTCAGGTCCTGCAAGCTGAGGACTGTGGCTTTCTTGATTGGGTCAATCCATCTCATGTTGGTCCTTCCTCTTTTCCAGCCGCCTTCCACTTTTCCTAGGATGATTGTGTTTTCCAGTGAGTCTTGTCTTCTCATGATGTGACCAAAATACGATAGCTTCAGTTTAGTTATTTAGCTTTCAGGGGGAGAGCAGGCTTGATTTGGTCTAGAACCCACTTATTTGTCTTTTTGGTGATGCATGGTATCCATAAACCTATCCTTCAGCACCACATTTCAAATGAACGAACTTTCTATCAGCTTTCTTCATTGCCCAACTTCACACCCATACATAGTAATGGGGAATCCTATAGCATGAATTATTTTAGTCTTGGTCACCAGAAACACATCCTTACACTCAAGGATCTTTTCTTGCTCCTTCATGGCTTCCTTTGCCATTCTCAAACTTCTTCTGATTTCTTGGTTGCAGTCTCCCTTTTGACTGATGATAGAGCCAAGGAATAGAACATCTTTAACAATTTCAATTTCTTCATTGTCAACCTAAAAGTTGTGTAATTCAGCTGTAGTCATTACTTTTGTTTTCTTGATGTTCAACTGTAATCCTGGTTTGGAACTTCCTGTTTTAATCTTCAAGTCTTCATTGTTTTCTGCCAATAATGTGGTATCTTTGACCTGGATAGCCCAGGCTACCCCAGACTTGTCAGATTTTGGAAGGTAAGCAGGGTTGGCCCCAACTATTATTTGGATGTGAGACATCCAAGGAATACCAGGATCGCTATGTAAAGGCAGGCAATGGTAAACCACCTCTGAACATCTCTTGCCTTGAAAACACCACAGTGTCGCCATGAATTAGCTGTGACTTGACAGCAAAACAGGGGTGTCATGTGCATATCTCAAATTGTTCCACTAATTTTCATTCCACCTTCATCTAAATCTAATTCAGTTTTCCCTGTGATATGTTCTGCATATAAACTGAACAGGGAGATAAAATACATTCTTGTCTGACACCTTTGCCAACTGGAAACCATTCTGTCCTAAGAGTAACCTCTTGTCCAGAGTACAGGTTGTATATCAGAACCATCAGATTTGTGGCACATCCATTTCTTTTAAAACCAGACATAGTTTTTCATGATCCACAGTCAAAAGCTTTGCTGTAACCTATGAAATACTCTGATTTGCTACTGAAATTCTCTTGTATGCTCCAGTAACCAATATAAATTTGCAATATGATCTCTAGTGCCTCTCCCTTATCTGAATCCAGCTTGAACACCTGGCATTTCTCATTCAACAAAATCTTACAACGTCTTTGTTGTAAGATTTTGAGCATCACTTTGCATGCATGAGAAGTTAATGTGATTGTTCGATAGTTGCTGCAGTCTTTGACATCTCCTTTTTGGAACTGGAATGTAGATAGAGTGTTTCCAGTCTGTCAGCCATTGTTTTGTTTTCCATATTTGTTGGCATATTCTTGGTAAGATTTTAATGCACTCCATAAATAACTCTATTGATATCCCATCTACTCCTGGTGATTTGTGTCTCCCAATTGCTTTGAGTGCAGCTTTCACTTCACTTTCTAAAATTGCAGCTTCTTCTTAAAAACATTTTCTTTAAAATCACTCTTTAATCACTTCTGTATAGTTTGCTAGTGTATTGTTCACATCTTTTCTTTATTTTGTCCTGCTCAGTTAATGTATTTCCATGTTGATGTTTCAGCATGCCTAACCATGCTTTAAATTTCCCTTTGATTTCTTGGATCTTCTGGAACAGATCTCTTCTTTTTTTGTTGTTCTCTTATATTTATTTGTGCTGGTTATTATAATAGTTTTCTTTATCACTGCGTGCCCATCACTGGACTGCTACATTTAGACTTCTGATTCTATTTCTGTCTACTTTTGCTTTTCATCTATCTTTAGCAAAGTTGAAAGTTTTAATCATTCATCCATTGAGGTTTTGCATTTCTTTTTGCTACAGGAACAGTACTTGTACATTCTTCCTTGATACTATCTCTGATTTCAACCTATAGTTCTTCAGTTTCACATTCACGTGAACTTAGTAATGAAAATCTGTTCTTTACATGATCTTTACACTCTTCAGGAATGGTGCTTGTTATAATATTTTGGCACTGTGAATAATGTTATTCTTCAGCTGTATTCTCTTGATATAACAACTTATGGCCTGTACCACAAGTAGCTCCTGGTCTTGTTTTAGCAGAGAAAATAGAGCCTCTCTGTCTTCTGCTTCTGATTATGTGATCTATTTGATTTCTGTATTGGTCATCCAGTGATGTCCCTCTATACAATCATCTGTTCAGTTGCTCAAAACATGTTCACATGAACAATTTATTGGCTTCACAAAATTTTATGAGTCACTCTCCTGCTTCCTTTTATACTCCTAGCTCAAATTTTATGACAATATTTGATTCTGCTTTGTTTTCTACTTTTGTGTTCCAGTCACCTATGATTATCAGCACATCTTGTTTAGGAGCGATTTCCACAAGCAGCTGTGCCGTCCTCGCTCTCCCCTTTCCCCCAATTGTATTCATCAATTTCCCACTACTTGCTGCGCGGACGCATTTTGACTCACAGTATCCCCTGATTCTAGATCCTTGTTTTTTGAGATCGAGAAGGTGCGGGGAAAATCGGGGATGCTGCGGGTCAAAATGCGGCCGTGCAGTAAGTAGTGGGAAATTGATGAATACAATTGGGGGAAGGGAAGAGCGAGGGCAGTGCAGCTGCTTGTGGGAAATCAGTCTAGGTGTATGATCGATTTCTTCCTGGACCCTTACATAAAAACTTTCAATTTCTTCCTCATCAAAAACTGTAGTTGGAGCAGAAACTTGAACAATGGTTATGTTGATAGGCTTTCCATGAAGTCTGCTCAATATTATTCGGTCAGACTTTGCATTATAGCCCCTGACTGCTTGTGCTACAGCTTGCCTCACTAATAGTGGTCTCTTCGGGAGCCACTTATGCAGTCAGGGGAAATTGTTGGTCTCATAGCCTGGAAGAAAGGAGGAAATGTGCCACCTAGCCTAGGTATGGATCCTGAGGGAGAGAGCCTCCAAGCTCTTCTGTCCCCTCATTCCAGTATTCTGTCCCAATTGATGCAGTCCATTTGACTCTGAGAACTACATTTCCTGCCTTTCTCCCTGATGGGAGTGCAACACATCTCCTCTGTCTTGTCTGGATTAAGAACATAAGAGAAGCCATGTTGTATCAGGCCAATGGCCCATCTAGGCCAACACTGTGTCACACAGTGGCCAAAAACCCAGATGCCACCAGGAGATCCACCAGTGTGGCCAGAACTCCAGAAGCCCTCCCACTGTTGCCCCCCCATGCACCGAGAATACAGAGCATCACTGCCCCAGACAGAGTGTTCCATCTATACCTTGTGACTAATAGCCACAGATGGACCTCTGCACCACATGTTCATTCAATCCCCTCTTGAAGGTGTCTATGCTTGTAGCCACCATCACTTTATTGTGACAGTGAACTCCATGTGTCAATTACTGTAAGAACAGTTTAAGCTTGTTCACCATCAGTCACTTGACCACTGGGGTACCAGGCCAGCAACACAGGCTGCCTCTTCTGTAGGATTATGAAGGATGTGACACCAAACCCAGAACCTCTGGTTGATCTCCTCTAACTTCACCAGCATGGGCAAAGGGACAGGTCCCAGGCCACTATGCTAGGCATGGAAGGCCAGTTGCCCTAGCACTGGGCAAGCTATTCCAAGTTGACTGGTTTCCACTCTCATAATTGATGAGAGGTAAATATGCACAGAGTAGGGTTGCCAGCTCCAAGCTGGGAAATTCCTGGAGATTTGGGGCTGGAGGCTGTGGAGGCTGGGGTTTGGAGAGGGGAGGGACCTCACTGGGTTACAATACCATAGAGTCCACCCTCCAAAGCTGTAGCCTGGAGATCAGTTGTAACTCTGGGAGACCTCCAAGGCCCCACCTGGAGGCTGGCAACTCTAGCATAGAGGCATGAAACCAAGATATTAATTTTTATTTTACCTACGATTTCCAGTTATTCTGGATGATTCGTCAGTTTGGAAATATGATCCATAAGATTAGCTTGGATATAAGGTTTCGTTATTATTCTTAGGCATGCAGGTCCCTGTCTTCTTGTGGCTTTGGGGTATTATTGAGTAATTAAGCGCTGCTTTCCCTTAAACCAAGAGGAAGAGAAAGAATCCAGCAACCATTGCTTAACCACTAGTGGTCTCATGATTAGCTAGGCCTTATACAGAGGACCATTGTATGGAAAGCAGGGAAAAGGGAAGAGTACCTGCTGTCAGTCATTTGCGGCAGGAAATCCAGAGTTCTTTATTTGAGGCACCATTCCTGTTGCCTAGATATGCTTAGTCCTGGCATTAACTGCTGGATAAAGTGCAGTTCTTTGACCAGAGAGTGCAAACACTGCTAATGTATATAAAGAGATCGGGGCACCCTCATCAGTGCCCGTTTCATTGATTGATAGATTAAAATATTTGCATCCTGGCTTATCAGCCACTCAGGTCCTTAAGGTGGCTAGCAACACACAAAAGTACAAGAAAATACCCTATTGAGAATTCAATTTCAATAACGTAGAAAGCAAAACCATTAATAAGATGATTTTATGCAGAGTTACTCCAGTCTATGCTGACTGAAATCAGTATCTGGAAGACCCCAGTTCGAATCCCCACTTGTGTCATGGAAGCTCGCTGGGTGACCTTGGGCCAGTCACACTCTCTCAGCTTAACCTACCTCACAGGGTTGCTGTGAGGATAAAATGGAGGAAAGGAGAATGATGTAAGCTGCTTTGGGTCTCCATTAGAGAGAAAGGTGGGGTATAAATGAATAAAATTAAATTAAAAGTTAATCTGATCAACTGTCCCATATTAAATTAAAAGTTAATCTGATCAACTGTCCCATATAGGGATGTCATTCCCCAGGTCCGGGTGGGGAATCCCCCGGTTTTGGGGGCTTCTGCCTGCCGCTGGCCAGATGGCCAGTGGTGGAAACCCTGCCCACAAACAGCAATGTCCCCGATGTGATGATGTCACCTGGAAGTCACAGTGACGCTCTGGTTTGGGGCCAAAACTCTATGGTTTGACTCCGATTTTACCATAGAGTTTTGCCTCAAAACAAGAGTGTCGCTCAAATGTGATGACGTTACTTCTGTGTGATGTCAGCACATCAGGGACGTCCCTTCCCACTCCTGGAACACCTCCCAGATCCCACTGCCTGCAAGATGAGGGGGCCTGGCAACCCTAGTCTCATTTAGCTAGAGCTAAAAGCTTGGTAAAGCATGAAAAACTTAACTTGTCTCTAAAACACGACAGGGGGTGGCACCATTTGATGAAGATGATTCCAGAATATCAGTGGTGCCACTACTGAGAGGGTCCTGTGCCTTGTTACGTGCTGCCACCCACTGGATTCAAAAGATGATTGGAGTGAACAGGGAAATTCCTATGCAGGGAGGTGGGTGCTGTGGTGAGAAGGTCACAGGCTTTTTAAAGGAGTTTAAGGTTAAAAACCAGCTCTTTGCAGTGGGCCTGTAGACAAACTGGGCTGAAATGCAGGTGTTTCAAAATGGGGACTGATATAATTTAGACGGGTAACTATCGCTACCTACCAACAAGTCGGGTAGCCACATTTTGAAGAAGCTGCAGTTTCTGGATACTTTTGGAGGACAGCCCCAGGTAGGGCAGATTTCAGTCATCCACTGGAGATGACCAGACCAAGAGTAACTGTAATCAGATCCTTTCTGTACTGGACAGGATGCAGCTGGCAAAGATGTCACATGTTTAGAGTTGCCAGGGCCAATTTTTTGTAGTTAAAAAAAAAATGATATTTCCTTGTTGAGTATGGGTAACCGTACACGGGCAATGTAACTGCCATACTCCACCACAATAGTGCTGTCCCTTGATCCCCCAAGCAGAGTGAGGACTGTGCACCACACTATTCATTTCACAGAAAATATGAGATTTGCTGCAACTTATTCAATAAGCAGTTTGCAAAGAAAAATCCCTTGTAAATATATTTCTCTTGCTTCTGCAAGTTCTATCTCAGCATGTTATCAGACCTAGCTGTGATTGTAGAGGTTCGTGATTGTAGAGGGTTATCTTAGAGTATCTGGTAATTCCTAGAGCTACCATATGTCACTTCCGGGTTTTCAGTGGACAGGATGTAATAGCACATGTGCTGTCATGCTCCCCCATGTTCCTGCCTCCAAACCTCAGCAGTCTCATAGGGATCCTGTCCTATGTTTTAATCGCTGGGTCTGTGTTTTTACAGATATCTTTTACTTTTGGTTTCAATTAATTCTGTAATATGTTTTCTGGTGCTCTGCTTTTCACTGTTCGCTGCCTTGGTGGCCCTGATTGGGCAGAAAGGCAGAATACGCATTTTGTAATTAAAATAGTAAAAAAATTAAAACAAAAATGCTGAGATACCGTTACTAGAACTGTACATGTTTTTTTCCAAATGCAAACCCGCCATTGCTCTATACAAGGGCATAACAATATTGACTGTCATTATATAAAATGATAGATTGAGCAGAAAATGGCCTTTCTGAAGTGGGAGATGGTAGCTGTAATGTTATGAATGATAGCTAATAGATGCTACGACATTTGAACATTATTAACTGCACAGACCATTGTGACAGGCATTCTAACTGACCAAGGAGATTGTGGGACTTACATTTTCCCAGAAGCAAAAACATGCATTGTAACTGCTGTGTGTTTTTTATAAAATGTATGCCCGTATACATGCACAAGGTAAAGCCACAGACATTGGCTGGAAAAAATAGCATGCAAATGAGCAGTGGAATGCCAGTCACTTTGTGTCTCTGCTTGTTCCCTTGTCCATTTTCTAGGGTGACAATTAATCAATTATTTGAAATTACATCTTTTGCATTGCTCACCATGGCATCCCTGAATGAGGCCACTGACTCTGCAGCTACCAGCTAACCTTGAAGCAACCGGATTTCTTTAAAAATGTGCAGGCCCTGGAGTTTCCCCCCCTTAATATAATCTGTTTAATCAAGAGAAGGTTGTGGTGTCTTAGGGAAATAAACTATGGTTAGCTTATATTGGTGTTTCCAATAGAGAAGCTACCACAGAAGTTCTTTCTGCAGTTCTAGGCACTGTCTCCTCCTGCTTTTGAGATACTCTGCTGACCACATGACTCTTCAGATTAATATAATATAATATAAAAGCTCTGCTGGATCACAGTAGTCGTTCATCTAGTGCAGCATCCTGTTTCATGTAGTGGAAGAGAGACCCTGATGTTCTAGAGTTGCCAACCACCAAGTGATGGCTGGAGATCTCTTGGAATGACATCTGATCTCCACTGCCCACCTCCACTGCCCACCAGGGCTCAGCTGAGCAGCAATAGGAAACTGGTCAGCCAAATGGTGGGGGGGAGGGCATGAATGTAATCCATGTGTGCTAAAGGAACTTCTGGTGTGATCTGGAAGTGATATCGTTGTGCTCTAGCACTCACCCAAAACTCTATGGTTTCCATATAAGGTTATCCTCTCCTCCTCCTTCTCCGCTGCCTCTTTGGCCAAGCAACCTTGCTATACCTCCCTGATCTTCACTAGTTCTAAGAATCCTTTGTGTCTGTTCCTCACCTCTGATGCCTGTTCTCCGTCACCTTTACTCTCTTTCTCTCTTTCTCTCCACTTAAGGATTTACCTCTTTCTTTGATGATTTAATTGAAATGATCAGCTCTCATCCTACCTTCTTCCAACCCCTCCACATACTCTCTTGATCAGTTCAAGGCATTCTGCTATCCCAATAAGTCTGCTGTCCATTGCCTCCTCATGTCAGAGCAAGTGAAACTGCAGTGGTGGCATGGGCCCAGGGGGCAATGAGAGCCACTGTCTCAGTCCAACGTTCCCTGCTCTGGGTTGGGAAATATGTGGAGATTTTGGGGGTGGAGCCTCAGGAGGATGGGGTTTGGGGAAAGGAGGGACTTCAGTGGGGCCTAATGCCACAGAGTCCACCTTCCAAAGCAGCCATTTTCTCCAGGCAGACTGAGCTCTGTCACCTGCAGAGCAGCTGTAATCCCAGGAGATCTCCAGCTACCACCTGGAGGCTGGTAACCAGTGTTCCCTCTAAGCTGAGTTAGTGTGAGCTAGCTCACAGTTTTTTAGCCTCCATCTCACACATTTTGGTCTCAGCTCAGGAAGGATGGCTTCAGAACAAACTAATGTGTGCAGTAGCCAAATTGCTGACTCACAGCTTTAATGCCAGTAGCTCACAAAGTAGAATTTTTGCTCACAAGACTCCACAGCTTAGAGGGAACATTGCTGGTAACCCTAATTGCCTCCCATGCTGTTTAATTTCTATACCTCCCATATGACCCTGCCTCTTAGAAACTCTGCTACTGGGCTTCTAGCAGGGACAGGATGCTTTCTATTGTGTGTAAATATATTAAAATATTTGGGGGGAGGCTAAAGAACCATAGAGAGATCTCCATCTGCAGCTTCCAGAACTCCCTCACACAAATATTTGGCAGAGGCTCAGTTAAGTTCTCGTCTCTTGGCTGGCTGCCAGTTCTTTCCATCTGCCCATCTTCTAGCAGCAGTGCTTCAGCATAGGGTTTACAGTTCAGCAGAAGGACAGACTGTACATATAGACAACCCCAGGTTCAGTCCTCAGTGCCGCCAGCTAATCGGACTCAAGGAGCAAGGCCGAGAGGCAACATGGGCCTCACTCAGTATTAGGGAAGCTAGCTGATGCCATGAGATGGCTTGTTATTCCCACCCCCACCCCGATATTTTAAATAATTCAATATTTCAAGGGGTTTTTTGAAAACCAGACAAAAAAGAAAATGATATTTCAGCTGTTACTCAACTCCAGCAGTATGGATTTATTTAATGATTTCCTTGCAATCTGTTCCCTTCTCGGTCACCTGCAGGACCATGTTTCCCAATCGGCCCTATACCCCCCCCGCCCCCGGTCTCAGGGGACACAGAACGTTTGGTCCCTCTCCTTGCCCTCCCCCTGGGCCAGGGCTGCTCTGCCAGGAGAAGGTGTGAGAGGCATTGAGGGGGACGTGGTGGAGTGGCAGACGGGCCTGCTCAGAGCCCTGTCAGGCAAGAATGATTAATGAGCACCTGCTCTGGCTGAGGGTAACCTTTGGAGAGCCAAGCAGGACATCTGCACAACTGTCAAAGCTGTGACAAGGACAGAGCTGAACAACCAATTATTCCACCATCACTAAGGTGGGCTGTCAGTTCAATCCCAGCTATTCACTTAGGCAAGGACAGGGAGATTTCTCCTTTGCCACTACGGTGGCAGTCTTAACCCTTTCAGAGTTTCTGGGTGGAGAGGTCAGGGGCACCAGCATGTGGGTGTTGTGGGTGTGGGCAGGACAGCCTATAGTTGCAAACCTCCAGGCAGGGCCTGGAGATCTCCCGGAATTACAACTGATCTCCAGATTACAGAGATCAATTCCCCTGGAGAAAATGGTGACTTTGGAGTGTGGACCCCACTGAGGTCCCTCCTTTCCTGAAACCCCGCCCTCCCAGGCTCCACTACCAAATTCCCAGGAATTTACCAGCCCAGAGGTGGCAAGCCTACCCCAGCCAGTGCTGCCGTGTGGTGCTCAATGAGAGGTTACCATTAACATGGCGGTGAAAGGAAGAGCACACCCTCAAAACGTGGTAAAAAATGTATTGGACACCAATTTTGAAAACCCACATCCAGGCCAATGACAAGCTCTTCTTTCGGGCAACATATTCCAGAAAGGACATAATTTCCCCATCTCCAGCCTCCATTGTTTAAAAACAAACAGGCTCCACCCACTCAACAGGAAGAAGGTGCCATCGAGCTGCAGTCAATTCATGGTAACCCCAACCATGGGACGTTCCAGGCAAGAGACAAGCAGATATGGTTGGCCATTACCTTCCTTTGCACAGCAATCCCAGTTTTCTTTGGTGGTTTCCCATCCAAGTACTGATCATGGCCAATCCAGTTTAGCGCCCAAGGTTTAACAAACTCAGGCTAATCCAGGCTAATCAGGCTGTTCCACCCAACCCAAAGCAGGGATGGAAATAGGGTTGCCAGCTCTGGGTTGGGAAATATCTGGAGGTTTTGGGGGTGGAGCCTATGGAGGGTGGTGTTTGGGGAGGGGAGGAACTTCAATTGGGCATAATACCATAGAGTCCACATTCCATAGCAGCCATTTTCTCCAGGTGATCTGATCTCTGTCTCCTGGAGATCATGCATCCAGTCCTATCAGCTTCTCAAATTAGACTGGATGGCCCGTCTTCTAACGTGCTATGAGGCCAGAAGGAAATTAGTCAATTCAGATTTTACAGCAGGATCACTTGATATAGGGTTCTTTAGATTACACCTTGCTGCATGTGTTAAACAGGGTAGAATTCTAACCAGAAATGAGATGATAAATGAGTTCTAGCCTTTCTATTAGGACAACGTTGCAAGGAACCTGTTTCCGAGGACAGCAACATCTTGAGTACCTTCCCCATCCCGTTTTAGCCAGGGAACTATTTGCTTGCTTAAGGGCGAAGGGGCAAAGGAGGAAATGAGGACACCGTGCAGTTGTGAACCAAGCAGATTTATCTCTGCACTGAGCCCCTCCACCTGAGCTAGCCCATGTTTAATGCTTCAGTTCCAGCTTTAGACAGCAAATGCTGGACAGATACTTTGGAGGCTGGTTTCTTCGGCTCACTGAACCAAAGCCTTTAAGAAGAACATGTGTGAAGCTGCCTTCTATGGAATTGGACAAGTGGTCTGACTAGCCAAATACTGTCTGCTCTGACTGACAGCAACACTTCTGGGCACGGAGCAGGGGATCTTTCCCAGAACCACTGCCTGATATTATGTGGAGTTGCCAGACATCAGCCCTGGAGGCTTCTGCATGTAAAACACTGAGCCAATGGCCCCCTCTCCCAAAGGAGCGGAGGCATTAAAGTTCTCCACTCAGACGTTGTAGATTTAGCACAGCTGCAAGCAACCAACAGGAATTTTCACTTTCACTCAAAAAGAAAAAAAGAAAAAAGCCACATGCAATTTACATCCAGCATATTTCAGTGGCCCCAATCTTGATGGCCCAGGCTAGCCTGATCTCATCAGATCTCAGAAGCTAAGCTGGGTTGGCTCCAGTTAGTGATTGGATGGGAGACCACCAAGGAAGGCTGGGGTTGCTATGCAGAAGGAGGCAATGGCAAACCACACCTGAACCTCTCTTGCCTTGAAATCCCTACAGGGTCACCATATGTTGGCTGTGACTTGATGTTACTTTCCACCACCACATTTCACTGACTGGCATGTTATAGCAATATCTGCAGTAGAAAGCAATGCCATCTTGCTAGCCCCAGGCAGAGCTATTTCTCCCTAAACCATGACATTGTTAGCTTTTGAGCATGTCATCTAACAACAGGGTCTAGCATTTAGGAAGTAGTTGTTCAACCCAGCCCTTATCTCAGTGACACCAGATGGCCTTCTTCCTATGGGGAGTGTGCCAGGGGAGAACAGTAGATGGCATAAGCAGGGTCGGACTCATGTGTGTGAGCAGGTACAGTTCCATCTTCAGGTGGGGTTGCCAACTCCAGGTTGGGAAATACCTGGAGATTTTGGGTGTGGAGCCTCAGGAGGGTGGGGATTCAGGAGGGGAGGGAGTTCAATGTGATATAATGCCATAGTGTCCACCTTCCAAAGCAGACATTTTTTACAGGTGAAGTGATCTCTGTCACATGGAGATCAGTTGTAATCCCAGATCTCCAGCCACCACCTGGAGGTTAGCAACAAAAGTGAGATACACGGATAAGTGAATTTTTTTTAAAAAGGAAAAATCCTCCATATAAATAAACCTCCAAAAATACTCAAAGACACTACACATGATACTTACAAATTATTTACATAATCAGCAATGACAAACATACAAATAATTTAGATTCAAATTTCGAAATTCATATAAATAAATTGTGCAAATAGGGAAGGAAAGATCCAAGTTCATGAGTCACAGAACAAAGGATTCAAATGCAAATTACAAATTCAAAAATCCACTCAATACAGCAGTGGTACTTCAGGTGAGTTCCTGAAGACTTAAAGTTCTGCTCATATAGCAGCTCTGCAAGCTTAGAGGAACATTCTTGGGCAGGAATGGGAAGCTATTGGCAGAGTGGTGTGGTCTGCTAGATAAACTATGGCAAGGCCAGCATAATCCACGAACAGAAAAATGTGTGTGACCAGATGATGGCTTCAGACCATGAAAGCAGCAAGGCAAGCCACACACCACCTGGCCAATATATATCTATATATCTAATAGCAAAGGTGCTCCCTGAGTGCGGATATCTAAATCCGCACATCGGGGGCACTTGGGGGGCAGGGAGATTTTCCTGCACACTTGGGGCAGTCCCCAGGTATGCACAAAAATCTAAAAAGTTGGAAAAAATATAGGGGGGATATTTAAATCCCCCCCAAAGTAAAAGAGCCTTCCCTGCGCATGCGCAGGGAACGCTCTGGGAACTCTGCAGCGGGCTGGCGGTTGGAAGTCGCTCAGGCCTCGCCGCAGGAGCAGGGGGAGGGAGGAGGAGATTGGTGGCAGTGGAGGAGACCGCTGGAGCCGAGGGGCAGGAGGAGATCAGCAGCGGTGGCGGCGGAGGAGATCGCTGGAGCGGGGGGGGG
>NW_015164670.1:829114-865884 GCF_001447785.1 Gekko japonicus
GGATGGTGGTGGAGGGGGGGTGGAGGAGACCGGGGACGGGGGGCGGAATCGGTGGGCTTGGTGGCTGGCAGCCGCTCAGGCCGTGCCGCCGGTGTCCGAGGATGGGGGGGGGAGGCTTACCTCCTGCTGCTCCTTCCTCCTCCTGCTCTTCATGGAGCTCTTCTTTCCCCCGCGAGTATTGCGGGTCCCCTTTCTTGTATCTTATATATCTATAGCCTATTTATCTAATTCTGAACATTGCCCCGGATTGCAAAAACACCTGCACAATGGGACCATGTAAAGAGAGGGGGATTTTTCTACAAAACTGGGACATCCCCTAGATTTGCAGATAAATCTGTTGTGTGGTGGGAATGCTAAATGAATTTTAACCCACCCATACATTGTTGAAGCTGAGACCTAAGGGTGCCAATTCTAAGTTGGGAATAGGGTTGCCAGCCTCCAGGTGGGGCCTGGAGTCCTCCTGCTTTTACAACTGATCTCCAGCTGACAAGAGATCTGCTCCCCTGGAGAAAATTGCTGCTTTGAATGGCGAACTCTATGGCATTGTACCATGCCCTCCCCTCCCCAAACCCCGCCCTCTCCTGGCTTCACCCCCAAAGTCTCCAGGTATTTTCCAACCCAGACCTGGCAACCCTAGTTAGGAAATTCTTGGAGATTTGGAGGTGGAGACTGGAGACGTTAGGGTTTGGGGAGGGGAGGGACTTCAGTGAGGTAGAATGCCACATAGTCCACCCTCCAAAGCAGCCGTTTTCTCCAGGGGAACTGACCTTTGTCGCCTGGAGATCAATTGTAATTCTGGGACATCTCCAGGTTTAACCTGGAAGTTGGCAACTCTACTTCAATCTCACAATGGTGCTGCATGAGATCTCATCTGCCCTGTTTTGGGAGTTGCCTGGCAACCCCATAAAAATATTGCAGGGAAGGGGAAGGAGGTGGTGGCAGGGAAGAACAGAAGAGGAAAGAAGAGCAATCAAGGAAGAAAAGGGGGCAGGAAGTTTGTGGAGAGAAAAAGAAGAAGAGGCAGAGGTGAAAGAGGAGAAGGCGCAGTGGGGTTCTGAGAGCAAAAATGATGGCAGGGGTGGGGTGGGAGGGTGAGGGAAATGGTGGCAGGAAGATGCAGTGGCAATGGGAGAGCAAGGGACAAAAAGGCAGTGACTGGGTGGGGAAAGAAGCCAGAGAAGAAATTGAGGACCAGTTCGGGGGGTGGGATTTCCCCTCCCGTGCCAGCTCCTTGTGGGTCCCCAGTGGTGTTTGTGTGCACGCATTATATGTAGCCTGTTACAGACCATAAACTAGGAAGGTATCCACCTAAAACTCTATAGAGTGGCCAATAATCACTAATCACAGTAGACCCTTTAAAACATGAATGTTCACAAAGAGCTAATAAAAGATATCAATAAAATCTGCAGTGATATAAAACTGGTGATAAAGAATGTCAGTCTACAGTAAAATAGAACCAAATGTGATTCAGGCCAGGAGTCAGTTTTCAACACCCAGGAAACACCCTTGAGTATATGGATCCGAGAACATCTCAGCCAGGTGCTTTCACTTAATTACTGACCAAGTACAGTTTCCCTACCTCCTCTCAGCCTGAGAATTCAACAAGTTGCCTCTGAGCACATTCGGTAAAAGACCTCTAGGGGTCGCCAGTCAAGGGCTTGCAACCCTTGGTAGCTTCTGGGTGGGCACATGTTGTCACATGCTCCACTGCAATGTAGGGTTGCCAGGTTCACCTGGCCTATGGTTGCCAACACCCCCCCCCCCCCCGTGGAGGCAGCCATGAAAGCGAGCAAACCCCTGCCCCCGTCGGGGGAATGGGAATCCTAATACCAGGTCACGTGGGCAGTGACCTAGAATTGTTGCTGCATGTCAGCTGGGCCTTCTTTATGCTTCATGTCAGTGTTCCCTCTAAGCTGAGTTAGTATGAGCTAGCTCACAGTTTTCTAGCCTCCAGCTCACAGATTTTTTTCTTAGTTGAGGAAGGATGGCTCCAGAGCAAACTAATTTATGCAGCAGCCAAATAGCTTGTTCACAACTTTAATGTGAGTAGCTCACAAAGTAGAATTTTTGCTCACAAGACTTCGCAGCTTAGAGGGAGCATTGCTCCTGGTATGTCCCTCCATCCCCTGCCATTTGCCAGGGGGGACCTGGCAACCCTACCCCGGCCATCATTGGGGGCAGGGGGTAAGGTTGCCAGCTCCAGGTTGGGAATCTCCTAGAGATTTGGGGTTGAAGCCTGAGGAGGACAGGGACTTCAGTGGGGCACAACGCCATAAAGTCTACAGTCCAAAGCATTCATTTTTTCCCCAGAGGAAGTGACCTGTGTCTGGAGATGAGCTGTAATTCCGGAAGTTCTCCAGGCCCCACCGGGAGGCTGGCATCCCTACTGCAGTGTCCATTATGGTTGTGCCACTGGAAGCAAAGCCACTGGAAGGACTCTAGCAATTCCTCCAAACTCTATTGTAAAAGCATAGAGTTTGGGGAAATTCCTGGAGCATTGTGGTGACATGTGATGTCATTTCTGGTTATGCAGCTGGAAGTGAAATTGTGCTGTTCCCATGAGGCCCCTTCTTCACCATGCAGCAGCAGGGCACTAGACCTGGGGGAAGGGGGATGAGGTCTTCCACTATAGCACTATAACCTGGTCCCCCTATCCAGAACTCACAATCTGGCCCTCGCTTCTCAATCCAGGGTGTCACATATACACTTGCTTCCTCCAGCTTCCTGTCCCTACAGCCCAAATCTCAAAATAAAGATTTATTGTTCCCTTTTCAAAAGAAAAACTAACTTCGCAGCACAGTGGCAGAAAGTACTTATTTTTTCAAAGTCCCTCTCTCGTCTCCATTTTTCCCAATCTCAGCAGGCCAAGGCAAGCAGAAAGAACCAATAATAAAAGCATCTAATTTGCATTTGAAACTGAGGCTTTGTCGAGGAGAGAGCAGAATAAAAAATACAATCAGCAATCACATTTAAAAGAATACCTTCCATGCCAATTTCTTGACTTGCCTCAGTGAGAATTTACAGGTATGTGATCCAAAATTACAGTTTTTGGCTTCACTGAAAATCAAAAAGACAGGAATGGGTTTAAGAATACAAATATTTATATACAAGTGTGGGAGACCGTTTCTTTGTATGCCTCCTTGCTCTATGGTTGCTAACCCTCCAGGTGGGGCCTGGG
Source organism: Gekko japonicus (assembly GCF_001447785.1). Taxonomy (NCBI): domain Eukaryota; kingdom Metazoa; phylum Chordata; class Lepidosauria; order Squamata; family Gekkonidae; genus Gekko; species Gekko japonicus. The sequence continues at coordinate 832,293 of NW_015164670.1, forward strand.
GATAACCTTGAATTACAGTTCATCTCTGAACTACAGAGATTAATTCCCCGGGAGAAAATGGATGCTTTGGAGGGTGGACTCTGTGGCATTGCACCCCACCCGGGTTCCTGTCCTCCCCAGGCTCCACCCCAACGTGGAGCTGGCAACTAGGGTTGCCAACCTCCAGGTGGTGGCTGGAGATCTCCTAGGATTACCATTTATCTCCAGACAATAGAGATCAGTTCCCCAGGAGGAAATGGCTGCTTTGAAGGCTGAACTCTTGGCATTATATCCCACTGAAATCCCTCCCCAGCTCAAAACCCACCCTCCTCAGTAGAGATGCCAGCCTCCAGGTAGGACCTCGGGACCCCCCAGAATTACAGCTCATTTCCAGACTACAGAGATCAGTTCCCCGGGGGAAATGGCTGCTTTGGAGGGTGGACTCTGTGGCATTGTACTTCACTGAGGTCACGGTCCTCCCCAGGCTCTATTCCCAAATCTCCAGGTTTCCCAACCTGGATCTGGCAATCCTACTCTCCCATCTCCCACCAGTAGCCAGGGGGGACCTGGCAGCACTACTCCTCAGGCTCCACCCCCAAAATATCTAGGTATTTCCCAACCTGGAGCTGGTAACCTTATGCCTCGACTCCCATCATTGGTCAAGGGGAACCTGGTGGTAACCCTACTCCAGGTGGGCTTCGAGACCTCCCAGAAGTACAGCTGATCTCCAGATGGAGACCCGTTCCCTTGGAGAAAATGGCTGATTTGGAGGGTGGACTCTATGGCATTATACCCCTCTGAAGTCCCTCCCCTCCCCAAACCGCTCCTTCCCCAGGCTCCTCCCCCAAATCTCCAGGAATTTTCCAGCCCAGAGTTGCCAGCCCTACATGGGTTGTGCTGTGGGCTGGAGGTATGCCACAGCAGTTGGTGGCTTTACTCCCCTATCCAAGCCAGGCCAGGGCTCTTTTTGTAGCAGGAACTCCTTTGCATATTAGGCGACACGAAGAGTTCTGTAAGCTCTTGGAGGATTGGCTACATTAGGGGTGTGTCACCTAATATGCAAAGGAGTTCCTGCTACAAAAAGAGCCCTGCCAAGCACCATTGGCTGAGGGGGCATGGTGAATTTAGGGTTGCCAGCTCTAGGCTGGGAAGTTCCTGGATATCTAGGAGGTGAAGTCTGGGAATGGCAGGGTTTGGGGAGAGGAGGGACTTCAGTAGGGTATAAATAATGCCATAAAGTCCACCTTCCAAAGTGGCCATTTTCTCCAGGGGGACTGATCTCTTTCACCAGGAGATCTCCAGCTGGAGGATGACAGCTCCATGAAAGGATGAGGTTGCCTTGGTCTGTCAAGGGGCCTGTGCCTTTCAAAGCTGCTCAGATGGACCACAGGTTAACAGGTAGAGCTGAGCTTATTGCCACATGCCCATGATTGGGGCAATGGTGGTGGCCAGGCAACTATTACGGGAGCTTTTTGCAAACACTTGGGAGCTGTACTTCTCCAGTGGCAATGGAATCTGCATAGCAGCCATGTGGATGCAAACCGTGCTTTCTGCTATTGGTTGTGTAGTCAGCTCTGGAGATGGTTTGCGCTGCACTGCAGAGAGGCTCTGTTGGACTACTGCCTGCAAAAGAGGGGACAAGGTTCTCTTTTGTTTTTCAGTAACATAATATTTTATTATTGGATGGGAGTTGACAACCTATAGTCTCATGGATTCAATATAAAACTTGCAACTAAAGCCTCTAAACATAAACAACTCAGAGCCCAAACATAGGAAACAAATTGCCCTTGGGGATGCGTGTCTCCCAAAACATTTTGGGGGTCCTAAATTATTAGCTGCCCTGACCTGGATGGCTCAGACTAGCCCGATCTCATCAGATCTCCAAAGATAAGCAGCCCTGGTCAGTAATTGGAAGGGAGACCACTAGGGTTGCCAGGCAGTCCCTCCTGTCCAGTGGCAGGGGGTGGGGAGGTAGGGTTGCCAGCTCCAGTTTGGGAAACTCCTTGAGATTTGAGGGTGGAGCCTGGGGAGGATACCTCAGTGTGGTGGTGCAATGCCATACAGTCTACCCCTCAAAGCATCCACTTTCTCCAGAGGAACTGATCTCTGGATAGGAGATGTAATTTCAGGGGATCCCCAGGTCTCAAGTGGAGATTGGTATCCCTAGAGACCATCAAGGAATACCAGGGCTGCTGCACAGAGGCAGGCAGGGCTGGATAACAACAAGTTAAAACAACCATTGAATATCTCTTGCCTTGAAAACCACATGGGGGTTGCCATAAATCAGCTGTGACTGGGTAATAACAACAAGAAGAAGAACAAGAACAAGAACAACAGCAGCAGCAGCAGCAGCAGCAGCAGCTAATCTTTGAACAGTAAGTTACCATTGGAACATAATTCTGAAGCAATTTTCTTCTCTGTCTGAAGATATAGGTTAAGACGGAATGGATTTCCAAATTCAAGACCATTGTTTCAGTTCTAGTTAAAATGTTTATTGCAATTTTTGACTTTCATTTTGCTAATATTTTTATTCTGTTTTTTTTTTGGGGGGGGGGTAGGGCTGCCAGATCCCGGCTGGGGAACTCCTGGAGATCCAGCGATGGAGCTGGGGCAGGACAGGGACCCCAGTGGGGTGCAATGCCAGAGAGTCCCCCCTCCACAGCATCCACCTGCCATTTGTTCTCTGTTTAGTTGCCTGGATTTGGGCGACATGTCTACTTTGCAGTGCCCACCTAGTGTGCATGTGCACCCTTTGATGACTCCCCTGCTCACCTGTTATGCTGCCTGTGCAAAGCACCCAAGGGAGCCACCTAAGATCCGCCAAGTCAGGGTGGGGACTCTGAGGAAGGTTTTAAAGGAGAAAGAGGTCTCAATGTCTTCAGTCCATCTATTGGTCACCGGCCCCCTGGGTGTGTTGCTCACAAAGATCCTTGTGATTTGATTAAATCATTCCCATAAAGTTTAGAGCCTCATTTATGAAAATGTAAGTTTTTGCTGTGCTTTGGCCTTCTGTATGTAAATTGCTGATGGGAATTATTTCTGTCGCATTCTGCAGCTCGGGGGGTAGAGAACAGGTAGGAAGAAAAGCCTTCTGCTTCCGTCAAAGGGAAAATTACTGAAATTTCTTTGAAGTCTCTTAGCATAAGTGTTCATAAAACTTTGAAGAATAGGAATCCTCGCTCTCTTGAATATTTATCCCCAGCTCCAAAGTTGCATTAGAGACAAGCCGAGGCTGAGGCAAACCCCATTTGCAGAGGAAAAACTCCCTGTTAATTCAGCTGGAGACTGTGAACAGAAGACAGCAAAGAGAGCTGCACTGGCAGGTTGAAGAGACCATTTGCTTATTTCTCAGTAGTTTATGCTTTTATAGGGTTGCCAGGTCCAGGCTTGGAAATTTCTGGTGATTTGGGGGTGGAGCCTGGGGAGGGAAGGGTTCGGGGAGGGGAGGGCGCTCAGCAGGCTGTGAGGCCATGGAGCCCACCCACCAAAGCAGCCATTTTCTCCATGGGGGGGGAAAGCTGATCTGTGTCATCTAGGGTTGCCAGGTCCACCCTGGCCTCTGGTGGGGGATGCCAGATCTAGGTCGGGAAACCCCTGGAGATTTGGGGATGGAGACTGGGGAGGACAGGGATCTCGGAGGGGTACAATGCCACAGAGTCCACCCTAAATAGTATCTATTTTCATCCAGGGTGCTGAGCTCTGTAGTCTGGAGATGAGCTCTAATTCCAGGGGATCCCCAGGTCTCACCTGGAGGCTGGCATCCCTAGACCTGGAGATTTGTTGTAATTCTGTGAGATCTCCAGGCTCCACCTGGAGGCTGGCAAACTTACTCATGATGGTATCATTGATGGTAGAAACAAAGAGCCAAAAATGTGACTCTCAGGCTGGCTCATTAAAGCTCTCCCAAGAGATGGCAAGATCTTGGTGCTCTGGGCAGCACAGAGGCCCAGTTTAGGCAACACTCACTGGAGGAGACTGCAGTTTTGGGTTTGGTTTCTTTCTGTCTGAATCCTAAAAACCCCGAACTGTTTTACAGGGAAATGTTCCTTGGCCTATCTCAAATCACCTTTGAACCTCTGAAGGGTGTACAAGAAGCTCCTTCACACAGGGGCATTCCAACAACAGGCAGAGTTCAGCCTTGCTAGTAATTTCTTTGTTAGAAATAAGGCTCTATTCGAAAGAAGCAAACAATCCCAGCTTTCTGTGAATAAAAGTCCCTTGACCTCCCAGCACTCGAAAGTGAAGGCCTTAGAGAAGACCTTGGTTTAACTCGTCAGTGTTAGAAAAGTGAAGGACTATGCCTAGTCTTCTGTCTCAGACTTCAGGAGATTAATTTATTTGATTTACTTATTATTGGATTTCTAGCCTGCCCTTCCCTGCACATGCAAGGCTCAGGGTGGGATACAACAAGTTAAAACAATATTATAATTATTAAAAGCAATCAATGTTATATCAATCTGAGCTAAAATCAAATGGCACTGTCAGGCACTAATTTATAATTTATCGAGATGAGATTGTACAAGCTGTGCGGTTTCTAATGATGGTACACAATGCAATGGGCAGCAGGGAGGGGGAGGAGCTGGGGGAGGCCAAATTTGTTGGAAAACTTCCCTTTGCTGCCTCAACCATATGCGTAACAGTTCGGATCTCATCTGGTAAGGCGTTCCACCAGGCTGGGGCCAGCGCTATAAAGGCTCTGGCCCTGGTTGAGGCAAACATAATATTTTGGGGGCCGGGGACCATCAGGAAGTTGTTATGCACAGAGTGCAATGCTCTCTGGGAAGTGTACCAAGAGAGACGGTCCCAAACATGTGCTTGTACCAGACTGTGTAGGGCTTTGAAGGTTAAAACCAAAACTTCAACTTGGAGCCAGTGCAGCTGGTGGAGCACACGTTGAATATGGGCTCTAGCTGAAGTGCTTGTAAGCACACACGTAGCTGCATTCTGGACTAGTTGAAGCCGCCCTGAGCCTGCTTGCGGGATGGGCGGGGTATAAATATAATAAATAAATAAATAAATAAATAAAGTTTCTGGGTCTAGCCTAGAGGTGACCGCTGCATGGATCACTGTGGTCAGGACACATAGATTTGGTCAGGAGACACAGAGCATCCTTTCCTTCCAGTTATCTGATCTTGTCCCCTTTGAAGTAGATGGCTATTCTCAAGGATGAGTTTCCTTCCTTCCGGCTTGACACCTCTCTCTCACATGCACACTCTCTTACACACAAAGAACCATCTTTGGAACAACGGAAACAGGACACGTTCTCCCTGCATCCACACCCATCATAGTTAGATAGGTTAGATCCTATCTCTCTCATCTATACTGTGTAGAATGGAGTTCCATATAATAAAGAACTCTTATTAGTTTTAAATCTGACTACTGGCTCTGTGTAACTTTCTAAGCTTGCTAGCACACTCAGTACCAAGGCTTTGCTGTGTGGAAATGCTTTGTGCACTCTACTGCATAGAAGGAGGAGGAGGAGGAGGAAGAGGAGGAGGAGATTGGATTTATACCCTACCCTTCACTACCTGAAGGAGTCTCAGAGTGGCTTACAATCTCCTTTCCCTTCCCCTCTGTAATGTATTGAAATGATTACATGAAGCACCTCATAGGACTCCCATGTTAAGCTTCGAGCCAGACCAGGGCTCCTCTGAGCGAACTTCCTATTGGTCGCTTCGTAACAGCGACCAATCAGAACGATACCATTCCCTAGGAGGGAAAGACTCCCATTGGTCCTTAACTAAGCAATCTCATTGGTTGTTAATTGTAAATAGGCGTGGCTACATTAGCCCGGTTATGTTTAAAAGGAGCATAAGCTCCCACTGTTTTCTGTTCTGGTTTCTTACTGAGTTAGTGCTTGCTCGTTACTTCCAATAAAGCTGAATCACTTGCTGAATCACTCTAAGAGTCCTTTGTTAGCGCGATCTAACAATTGGCGACGAAGGTGGGATGTTAGAGCAGGTAGGCAGCCCTGCGGACATCCACACTTCGGACTCGGAAGAAAGCGGGCAGAGCACAGCAGCCGATCCGGCGGAGGCGCCACCAGCTCCGGTGCCCAAGTCTCCCCCGATGGCTGGAAGCCAGAAGTTCGAGTGCTTCGAACCCTCCTCAGAAGACTGGGACTCCTACCTATCCAGGTTCGAGTTCCATCTGGAAACGCACGACATTACCGACGCGACCAAGAAGCGGGCGTGCCTCCTGAGTTCCTGCGGGAAGGGGACCTTCGACATAGCCAGGTCGTTGGTGGCCCCAACTGATATAAAGACTGTCACCTACGCTGACATCACGGAGAAGCTTAAGGCTCACTATTCTCCACAACCGTCGGAGATCGCCTGCCGGCACGCTTTTTACAAGCGGAACCAGGCCGGAGGCGAGACCATCGCAGATTTCGTGGCGGCCCTTCGCAAAGCCGCACGGCCATGTAATTTCCACAACGTGGAGGAAGCCCTCAGAGACCGTCTCGTCTGCGGTCTCAAAGATGAAAGGCTGCAACAGAGGCTGTTCGCCCGCACCACCCTGACCTGGGCAGTGGCCTACGAAGAGGCCGTGGCCGCGGAAGCAGCGGAGAAGTCCACGAAGGAGGTCCGCCAGCGGGTGGCAGAGCCCAGTATACACGCTCAACGAGACAGCGAGGGCGAAGACGCGGATGATGACGTCAACGCGGTTCGAGGCAAGCGGACCCCAGCGAAGACTACCAACGTCAAGCCTTGCTCCGGTTGTGGCGGGAAACACCAGCGCGACTCCTGTTGGGCTCGTGATGTCGACTGCAGAGCGTGTGGACGGCGTGGTCATCTGGCCAGAGTCTGCAGATCAGCAAAGAAGGATCCCTCAACTAACAACCGGTCAGCGCAGAGGGGCACTCCAGTCAGCACCCAAGGCAAGACCCGTTCCTCAGCATCGGAAGCAAGCTGCCAGTTGACGGCGACCTTGTCGAGCGCATCGGCCGTAAATCGCACCAGCAGCCAGGGCAAGATCACCGTGACTCCACTCCTCGACGGCCGACCCTGTACAATGGAGGTGGACTCAGGATCGTCCGTGACGGTGATTTCTGCCGCGTCCTGGCGCCAGTTGTTCCCGAACCGAAGCCGGCGGCGGCTCCAGCCTGCGGGAACCAGAGTGTCCGACTTCCAGGGCAACCGAATTCCCTTGGCCGGACGGGACTCTGTTACTGTTGAGTATAAGGGGAAATGTGTTAAACTGTCATTCCTGATTGCAGAGGGAGACCGGGTTAACCTGCTAGGGTTAGATTGGTTTGAGCCATTGGGCATTGGTATTTCTGGGATTAACAGGATGTCTGAAAATAAATGGGGCATGCTGTACGACCTGTTCCCTGATGTATTTGCCGAAGGGTTGGGGAGGTACAAGGGCCCCCCGGTTGCGTTTGACTTAGATCCGTCAGTCAAACCTATTAGGTTGAAGTATCGGAAAGTACCTGTGTCTCTCAAACATAAGGTGGAAAAAGAGATTGACAAACTAGTTGAGCAAGGGGTTTTAGAGCCAGTACCATACAGCAAATGGGAGACCCCGATCGTAACCCCTGTCAAATCAGATGGGTCCATACGACTATGCGCCGATTACAAATGTACGATTAACAAGGCGCTGCAGCAACATTCGTACCCGGTCCCGGTAATAAGCCACATTTTGGCTTCCCTGGGGGGTGGCAAGATTTTCGCCAAATTTGACCTGGCCCAGGCATACCAGCAGTTGCCTGTCACCCCGGAGGCTGCCGAGGCCCAAACAATTGTAACCCACCAAGGGGCTTTTAAAGTGAACAGGCTGCAATTCGGGGTCAACGTAGCACCTGGGATTTTTCAGGGCCTCATGGAACGTCTACTAAGGGGGGTACCTGGCACAGTGCCCTATTTTGACGACGTGCTGATTGCGGGCGGGTCTGAACAGGAACTACTGGACCGGGTTAAAGAGGTCCTCAGGCGTTTTCAAAATGCCGGTCTCAGAGTTAAGCGCTCAAAATGCACGCTCGGGGTGGAAAGTGTGGACTTCCTGGGGTTTCGCATTGACGCAGAGGGAGTCCACCCCACGGATGAGAAGGTATCTGCAATCCAAAACGCCCCCAGGCCGGTGAGTAAGAAGGAGCTCCAATCCTTTTTAGGACTCCTGAATTTTTATCATGCGTTTTTACCGCATAAGGCATCAGTGGCGGCCCCTTTGCACGCGCTTTTGCACAAGGAGGCAAAATGGAAGTGGGGGCAGGCCGAGGAAAAGGCTTTTGTGGGAGTCAAGGAGCTGCTGACATCTAATGCCGTACTCACGCATTATGATGAACACAAGCTCCTGGTGTTAGCTGCTGACGCTTCACCTTTTGGAGTAGGCGCAGTTTTAAGCCATCTGATGCCTGATGGGAGCGAAGCGCCTATCGCTTTTTATTCTAGATCACTATCTGCGGCAGAGCGGAACTATGCCCAGATAGACAAGGAGGGTCTGGCGTTGGTAGCGGCTGTCAAAAAGTTCCATGATTTTATTTTTGGCAGACGATTTTTGCTGGTCACTGACCACAAGCCGCTACTGGGGATTTTTGCGCCCGATAAGCAATTGCCAAACATCATGTCCCCACGCATGCTTAGATGGGCGATATTTTTGCAGGCTTATGATTTTGACTTAGAGCACCGGCCTGGGAAAGCGATTGGGCATGCGGATGCCCTCAGCCGGTGCCCGGTGCCGGACATTGGCGCAGACCCTGCCCCCGCCTGTGAGGTCTTGGCAATTGAGGAGCTTCCTCGACCCCCGGTATCATCCAGGGACATTGCAGCACACACGGCCAAGGATAGCGTGCTGTCCCGAGTATTAAACTGGGTTTGGAGGGGGTGGCCGGTTGGAAGCGTTGAACCGGAGTTCGGCCCTTACAAAAGCCGTCAAAATGAACTATCCATTTCTAAGGGCTGTGTATTATGGGGGAACAGGGTGGTGGTTCCTGACAAACTCAGGACGAGAGTGTTAGAGTCGCTGCACGAGGGTCACCCCGGTATGGTACACACCAAAGCGTTGGCCAGAGGGTATGTCTGGTGGCCGGGGCTGGACAAAGAGATCGAAGAATGGGTACGAGGGTGTCCCAAATGCCAGCAAGTCAGACCCGATCCCCCACAAGCTACACCCCAAGGCTGGGAGTCATCTGGTAAACCCTGGGCCAGATTGCATATAGATTTTGCTGGCCCTCTCCAAGGGCAAATGTTCCTAATTGTGGTGGACGCTATGTCCAAATGGCTGGAGGTCGTGCATATGAAATCGACCACATCACTTGCTGTGATCCATGCGCTCCGCCGACTTTTTGCCACCCACGGGTTGCCTGACGTCATCGTCAGTGACAACGGGCCTCAATTTGTGTCTGAGGAATTTAGGCTCTTCCTCACGAGTAATGGCATACGCCAAATGACTTCGGCCCCTTTCCATCCGGCATCTAATGGCCAAGCCGAACGGATGGTCAGGACGGCCAAAGAGGCCCTGGGTAAAATGGACGAAGGGGACTGGAGCCAGAGGCTGGGCTCCTTTCTTTTGCTGCAGCACACCACCCCCTGTAGTGCTACAGGCCGTAGTCCGGCCGAATTGTTAATGGGGCGGAGACTCACGACCCGTTTGAACCGAATGCACCCAGACCTCACTGAAGAGCAATCCGAGCGTACCACGGCGCAACCGAAGGTGCGCATGTTTGAAAAAGGGGACAAGGTTTTCGCACGAAATTATGCAAACGGGCACTTATGGCTTCCTGGGGTTATATCCGACTCTGTGGGTACTCGAATGTATGTGGTGCAGTTAGCTGACGGTCGAATATGGCGGCGCCACATAGATCAGTTAAGGAGACGTTGGGCTAGGGACAGCGCTGACTCTCCGACGGCTGAATCCCCTGATGTCGAGTGGACACCCCCAGAGCAGGCGGTGAGTACCGAAAGGCCCGGTACTGTCCCCGAGTCAGGGCAGAACCCTGTGTGCGGGGCTGAAATCCCAGTCGAGTCTGTGCCTGATCCAGGCTGTAGTGAACCCCACTCTGACCCACAACCTTGTCTGCCCATGGAGCCTGCACCGCTCCGCAGGTCCCAGCGTTCGCGGCAAATGCCGACTTATCTGAAGGACTATGAGTGTAAATACTGTTGGAATAACTGATGTACAAAGGTTGATTGCATGTTTGTAAATAATAAAACAATTGGGATGATGGCTTAACTTAGGGGGGAGGAATTGTAATGTATTGAAATGATTACATGAATCACCTCATAGGACTCCCATGTTAAGCTTCGAGCCAGACCAGGGCTCCTCTGAGCGAACTTCCTATTGGTCGCTTCGTAACAGCGACCAATCAGAACGATACCATTCCCTAGGAGGGAAAGACTCCCATTGGTCTTTATCCTAGCAATCTCATTGGTTGTTATTTGTAAATAGGCGTGGCTACATTAGCCCGGTTATGTTTAAAAGGAGCATAAGCTCCCACTGTTTTCTGTTCTGGTTTCTTACTAAGTTGAGTGCTTGTTCGTTACTTCCAATAAAGCTGAATCACTTGCTGAATCACTCTAAGAGTCCTTTGTTAGCGCGATCTAACACCCTCCCTACAACAGACACCCTGTGAGGTAGGTGGGGCTGAGAGAGCTCTTTCGAGAACTGATCATGAGAGAACAGCTCTGAGAGAACTTGTGACTGGCCCAAGGTCACTCCAGCAGCGACATGTGGAGGGGTGTGGAATGACCACTACACCAAACTGGCTCTTGATAGTGATTCCTGGTTCTACTAAAACAGAGAATCCAGCAGTCAATATCAGTAAGTTGCTTTGGGATACTTTGGGTTGGTTTTTTGGTGCTCTCTGTCTCATTTCATACTCCCTGTATGAAAAGTAATGTCCTTTCCCAGAATATAAGGGAAAAACTCATCCACTTCATTTCTAACTTGCATTCCTCCCCTCCCTCATGCAAGACTGTCATGGAGAGACAAACTGTCAGCTCCAATCTTTCTCCTTTGAGGAAAACTGGCAGATATTGCCATCTGCAAAGAAAGTTCCTCCTTTCCCCCCCTTTCCCCACGTATAGCTTTATTTATTAGAAGAAACAGTGGGAGTTTGCCCTTGCTAAGAGTAGGAAAAGATCTATATTTTTAAGTTTTAAAATAGTCCTGGAGGGATCTTGCCCCCTGTCCCCCCCACATCACCTCCCTCCTACATCCCATCTCTCATAAAACTTCAGGCTGTGTTTCCAAGTCTGCTACTTCTACATGGAGTTTGAGCCTGCATCTTTCAGTCTTCGATTGCAAGCTTTTACACTCCATTGACTGTACACCAGTCAGGCAGCTGAGTATACTTAGAGTTGCCAGCTCTGGGTTGAAAATTCGTGGAAGATTTGGGGATGGAGCCAGGGGAGGGTAGCATTTGGGAAGGGGAGAGACCTCAGCAGGGTATAATGCCATACAGTCCACCCTCCAAGGCAGCCATTTTCTTCAGGGGAACTAATCTCTGTCATCTGGAGATGAGATTAATTCCAGGAAATTTCCAGGTAGGATTGCCAGCTCTGGGTTGGGAAATACCTGGAGATTTGGGGGGTGGAGCCTGAGGAGGGTGGGGTTTGGGGAGGTGAGGGACCTCAGTGGGTTACAAGGCCATAGAGTCCACCCTCCGAGGCAGCCATTTTCTCCAAGGGAACTGATTTCTGTTATCTGGAGTTCTGTTGTAATTCTGGGAGATCACCAGTCCCTGCCTGGAGGTTGGCAACACATATGTAGGATGAAGCAACATCTGGAACACCTCACCCTTTCTTGCAAAGGGTGAAAACTTTGCCACCCACATAAGCTGTTCTAGAGCCTGCTTGCAAATTAAGGCTCACCTGGCAAGAGAAGCTGATGACGTAACAAGAGAATTTCTCACACTTTGCTAGAATTTTTCCAAACACTTGGTCCCATTCCAAGAAGGGCACATCCCAGTGAAGTGGCCAACTCCATTTCAAGTAGGGTTCCTAACTGCATGGAGAAAAAAATGCTCTGCTCCTCTTACAGAGGCTTAATGGGATGTAGCTTATCAGGGGATATTATTTGCTGCTCTGCCATGAAGAGCTTTCACTGCCTATTTCCACGCATTAAGCCTCTGTTTATTTATTTATTTATTTATCAAATTTATACCCCACCCTCCCCCGTAGGGCTGTTAAAGGCACAGGACATTTATCCCCCAGGCCTGTTGACAACCCTAATTACAAGTGGTGGAAAACTCAGGAGAGATGTGACCAACTTCAAGCAAAGTTTGCCTGATATGCCTATTCCTAGAAAGGTGTGTTTTGGCCACAGTGTTTGATGCTCTGATCACATCCAGGCTAGATTATTGCAATGCGTTCTACATGGGGCTGCCCTTGAAGACTGTCTAATGAAAGGGGACATGTCACTTCCCCCAGTTTTGCAAGACAAGCTCTTCGCCAGCTGCAATGCAAAATCTAGGTGCAAATGGGAGACAGCTCTCTTGCCCCCTGAATTTTTTACTCTAGACCAGCCACAGTCCTGAACAACATCAGACTGAAATACCCACTAAACACAATCCCCCCAAATAATTATTGAGGGTAATGACAGCATTTAGCCCCAACTTTCCCACAATTACAGGACTTCACTAAATATGTAATTTATCACTGGGCCATTTAACACAGCATCATAACTCTTTTTCTGCTTACAATAAATTGTAGTGCAGAATTGTTTTTGTTATGCTAATTGCCATCTCTTCATAAATTCTACAGCCTTACATAATTTAGCAGGTATTGTAGTAGGGTTTCCCAAGAATGAAAAAGCAGGTGTCATCAATGCTAATTTAAATAAGAAAAGACAATTTAAGTGGTTCTTCATTCACTAGTAATAGAAATTAATTAGCTTTGCGCTGCTCTGCATGTTCCCTCCTTCCTCCTCCTCTTGCTGGAACTGATTCATAATTGTATGGGAAGCGGTTTAACTTGATAGCATACCTTTAGTGACTGAGGGGGCTGTGCCAGGAGGCAGAGGGACATAAATGGAATGCCAGCCAGAAGAGGGGCAATGGGTTTTAGAGAAGTATCATAGCTTCCTAATGGCCTGATCTTGTCCGAGTCTGGAAGCTAAGCAAGGTCGACCGCAGTTAGCACTTGGATGTGGGACCACCAAGGAAATGTGGAGTGGCTATGCAGAGGAAGGCAATGGCAAACCACCTCTGCTCATCTCTTGCCTTGAAAACCCCATGGTCCTGAGGTTGCAACTTAATGGCACACAATTAGCATTGCTGTGTCGGTTCCCGTTTTCCAAGCATTTCTGTGAGAATCTTGCACAAACATATTAGAAAAGATAATAGCAGCTGGTACTGCACTTTAGGACTAAAACCTCCAAAAGGGGTGGGTGCAGAAATGTTTTAACATTTTAAGATATGTTTTGCTCCTTTAATTGTTTTTAAATCAGAGTTCTCAAACCTGCCCAGATTCTTTATTGGGAAACACACCTTTTATGGGAAACACACCTTCTCAGCTATAACTTTTTGGTTTGGACCCAATTGGACCTTAGAAGGGTATAGCTCTATTTAGTATTGCACTGCTTAAGATTCCTCTTAATCGAATGACTGCCCCAACTGTCAAGGAGTCACCAATTTCACCTTTCTGGGCAAGGTACTTGAGAATGGATGGTGGTGATCCAACGCTACACATTCCTGGATTTCACAGATTGTCTCAACCCAATTCAGTCTCGCTTCTGGCCAGGTTTCAAGACTGAAATTGCCTTGATAATCTGGCTTGATAACCTTCAATGGTGTATTGCTGGGGAACTGCAGCCTTATTGATCTCTTGGAACTCTCAGTGGTTTTTGATACCATCAACTGCTGTCGAGCAGATTGTTTCCTTAAAGTACTGCTCAGGGACTTTGGGTCTGTATTTCAGCATTTGTGCTCAGGGATGCTGCAATTTATTTTAAAAATGTCACACATTTTTTCCTGCCCCATGTTTTTTCTTTGTTCATTTTTAAGTTTTGTTTTTATGTATGTATGTATGTATGTATGTATGTATGTATGTATGTATGTATGTATTACATTCCATTTATTAATCACCTATCCCCACGGTTGTAGGGCTCTAGGCGATGTACAAAATTCTAAATCATAAAAACATAAAAACCATATCCAGCAGTATACAATAATTAAAAGAAAGTGGTGAAAACTTTTGCAGTTCCCTTCTATGTCTGACCTGTGAGTGCTTCACACATATTGGGGGGGGGGAATAATTTCACAAGGGATAGGAGGTTCAGGTAGGGCAGGGTGCCAGCCATGTTGTCAACCATCACTGTCCTCCACTGAACACCTGGTGGAATATTTCTGCCTTACAGGCCCTGCAGAATTGCATAAGATCCCACAGGACCCTGATGTTTTTGGCAGAGAGTTCCACCAGGTTGGGGCCAAGGCTGAAAAAGCCCTGGCCGTGGTCAAGGATAGCCAGATATCTCTAGGGCCGGGGACCACCAGCAAGTTGTTCTGTGCTTATAATGCTCTCCCGAGGATGTAACAGAGGAGGCGGTCCTGCAGATATGTCAGTCCCCGACCAGTCAAGGCCTTAAAGGTCAGAGCCAAAACCTTGTTTTAATGATGTATTTTGTTGGTGGTGGTGGTGGTTAATTTAATGATTTTAAATAATGATTTTACTCTGTACATTTTAATCTGTTAGTTGCCTTGGTGGCCCTTCTGGGGGCAGAAAGGTGGGATATAAATGTGAATTTTTTTAAAAAAAAACAACCAATATTTGAGCTTGTTGTAATCCCAGTGATCAATTTACACCTGAGTTGAGCACCTCCACTGGATCACTGCAATGGTTTGTTGGAAATTAATATTGCCATTTGGAGAAGTTTTGTGCCTGCTCAGTTTGCAGCACTCAGCTTGGCAACTATCCATGTACAGGTTTGGCTTGCTTGCATTTTATATACTCTGTGGTCATAGGGAGGGGGAAGGTGGCATGGAATTGTTGGATATTGTAACTCTGCATGGAAGAGGATCTGGGAGGGAAAGGGTTAAGAGAATTCTCTCACTCAGGTACACTTGGCAGTTGGCCCCACCCTCACAACATTTAGATGTTGAGCCTCTGTGGTCCTTGATTGCCTTCTGTTTTTTTTTTTTGCCTTCTGTTTTCCATCTCATATAGGACCCCTCTTCTCTCTCTTACATGGACATGTAGCTGTACCTACATGAATATGTCATGTTAAGACATAAATAAGTCATGTAAGTAAAAGGCCTTTCTCCTGTTCCTGTTGGAGTCAGATCATCTTTGTAGTTTGTTTGAACAGCACTTTCCCCTTAACTGGGAAACATGGAAAATCAGGAATACCGTGAAAGTAAAGCTTCTGTGCTTCCAAGGCAATTGTTTTTTTGTACATTTATTCAATAGGAATAGCCCCTGGGTTGCCATCCTCCAGGCTGGAGATCTGGGATTACAGCTGGTCTCCAAGCAACAGAGATCAGTTCACCTGGAGAAAATGGCCATTTTGGATTGTGGATTCTATGGCATTTTACCCCACTGAAGTCCCTCCCATTGAAGTTCCTCCCCAAACCCCCACCCCCCAAATCTCCAAGTATTTCTCAGCCCAGAGCAGACAACCCTATAATAGCCTGATCTCATCAGATCTCAAAAGCTAATCTAGGTTGATACTTGGAAGGAAACCACCAAGGAAGACTGTGCAGAGGAAGGCAATGGAACCTGCCCCTGCTTGTCACTTGCCTTGAAAGCCCCTTGTTTGGGTTGCCAAAAGTCGGCTATGACTTGATGGCACTTTACACACACATTGTCATGGGCCAGTTGTGACTCACTGAAAATTGGCTGCAGTTTACCCCCAACAATGATTTTTGTTGGATGCCTGCTGTGGCTTTTCTGGGTCCAGCTAGACATTCTTTAAGGGATCTTTGATCAGATCTCCTGACATTTATTTATTTACTTCATTTATACCCTGCCTTCCTTCCCAGTAAGGACTCAAAGCAGCTTATGTTATTCTCCTCTCCTCCATTTTAAACTCAGAACAACCTTGTGAAATAGGTTACGGTGAGAGTCTGTGACTGGCCCAAGGTCACCCAGCAAGCTTCCGTGACAGAGTGGGGATTCAAATCTGGGTCTTTCAGATCCTAGGCTGACACCACCACAATACACTGTCTCTCCAACTCTAACAAGCAGCCATAGGAACTATGATGGGAATTGGTATTGCAATGCTAAGGGGGGGGGGGTCGGGTCTGTTCACCCTCCATAATCTTTTAAAGAAACCAAACCCCCCCCTCAAGCATGGTGTTCTTGTTTCTTCCTGTGCACCTCTTCAGTGTCATAATAGCCCTCCCATAATAGTGGTAGGGGGTAGTGAAGCCATTTTGGCACTTGATAAGACTTGGGGGAGGGGCAAGAGTGCCTCAGCCTGCTGAGCTACAGGCACAGTCAGGATCTGTCCTTTGTGCCATTTTTAAATCACTTTAAAATGGTGTTGTCATCCCTGTGGTGGCCACAAGGACACCATCACATCTAGTTTGGCTCTTAGATGAACACCAAAGGGTAGGTTTTTATTGAAACACAGCATTTATTGATGTCTGATTTATATGATTTCTGTGTCTATTTACACAATTGCATGCTGAGTGGAGTGGTTACACAGCAAGGATTGGGGGGGGGGGGGGCGGGGGTCAGCTATGCTGCCATGGGGGTTGGGGAGTTCATTCTGTGTCTTGTTAATTGCTAATGCATTCCTATCCCTGCTGTTATACCTTTGCTAAAATGCTTATCTCTACAGATGTAGATGTACAGCTGCGGTGGCTCAAGTGGTTAAGACGCTGAACTGCAGGCTGTGGAAGATCAGTAGTTCAGCAGTTCGAGACCCGGGTGCCGCATGATGGAGTGAGCTCTCGTCTCTAGTTCTAGCTCCTGCCAACCTAGCAGTTCGAAAGCAAGAAATTGCAAGTAGAGTACCACTTCAGTGGGAAGGTAACAGCGTTCCGTGCGCCTTGGTGTTTAGTCATGCCGGCCACATGACCACGGAAACGTCTTCGGACAGCGCTGGCTCTTCGGCTTTGAAACGGAGATGAGCATCGCAACCCTAGAGTCGGATTCGACTGGCTTTCGAGCAAGGGAACCTTTACCTTACAGATGTGCAGGAGAAGGTTGTGTTGTCTGGAGAGCTCCTATGTACCGTGAGAGACTCCGAGTTCTCAGCTTTAGCCACCTAACGGTTGCCTGACTTATCCCACACGCGGGAGGGTGCCTAATTGGCCAATGCCATGGGGGGGGGCATACAAATACCCTATATCCTATTATGCTCTACTGGCTGTGGCCATTCTTAACAGTGCCTGTGTTACTGCATCTATAGCTTTGCAATAAAAGTATAACCGTTCCTGAATGTGTGTACTTCATTGTTAGCTGTGGGTTCTGACATTCTGTTAAGAATACTCTATTCTCTATCTCTGTGCATCTCTCCCCCCAACCGAGATGAGCGATGGAGAGGAGAAACCGATTCCTGACATGGACGACTCCAAGGGAGTCCCGACTCCTGCCACGACCGGTGGGGGGACCCCAACGACCCAGTCGATGGTGCCAGGGACTACAATGCCGCCGATTACGGCAACTGGCACGGGAGCCGTTCCTAAGATGACATCGACTTTGGTGTTCCTGACCCTGACGGGGCTGAGGCGGCTGGGGCCAGCTGGGGCCAGTTTCACCCGGACTTGACTGCAGAGACTTAAATGCTCACGCAAGGGCCACCAAGAGACAGCCGGTTTGACCAGGGATTTTCTATGGGGAGTGGTTTCCCCCCCTTTGGGGCCCAGTTTGAACCATTGCCGGGAGCATGAGTGACGGAGAGGAAGAAGCTGAGAAGTGGCCGTGTGTCTCCAGATGAGGGGCTGGGACTGGCCCAGAGGATGGAGGTAGCGGATCGGGAGAGAAGGCAGATGCAGCGGACTCTGGAGGAGGTCGTCCAGGTGATACCACAGCTGGTGATCCAAGCCATCCGAGAGGAGAGGGATGCCCAACCGGTGGTCCCTGCAGGACCAGTGGTCCCACCGGCCCCGCCACAGCAGGTGCTCTAGCCAGGGGACGTCCCACAACCTGGGCCGGCTGAGGTCCCAGTTCCAGCGCCACGTCCGGGCAGTCCGAGAGAATGGGTGATACCTCACCCGAAAGACCTCATCGAAGTCACCTTCAATGGGAATCCGGAAGAACTCTCGTAGTTTGTGGTCCAAGTGATGAAGTTTGTAGAGAGATTGGGTCACCTGTTCCCAGACGACAGCAGCAGGATGTGGTTGCAGCATGGCTCCGGGGACCTGTGGTGGCTTGGTATGTGGCACTACACAATGCCCAGGGCCCGGAATTGATTAATCTGGACGCTTTTATGTGGGCGTTGTGAGCCCAATTCGAAGACTGGAACGCCGGGCCTAAAGCGAGGGCGTTCCTGCGAACCCTTAAATAAGGTAGGCAATCGGTGAGGGAATACTCGTCGGAATTCAAGCTCCACATGGCCAAAGTGCAGTCTTGGCCTGATCCGGTGTTAGCAGAACGATACCAAGTGGGACTGAACCCGGAGATTCGAGAGACGGTCCTGAGAGCAGTTGATCCTGTATCCCTCCCAGCCTGGATGCAAGAGGTAGAGAGTGCGGAAACCCGCCTGGAAACCCTTCGGCTGGACATCGCGATGGCAGGGGGTCGGCCGACCCCTCAACCAACGAAAGGGAAAGCACCACGGCAAGTGGAGTCGAACCAGGAGCAGCGCATGAGGCAGGGGCTTTGCCTGAAATGTGGGGAGCGGGGCCATTTTGCGACTGATTGTGGCGGATTGGGGCCTGCGAAACAGGGGCCCAGTGAACCAACCCGAGTGCGCCACGCCACGCCAGCGAAGACGGCGACTGGGAAGCCAAAATATGCCAAAGCGTTGCAAGCGGCTCCCAAGGAAGGGGAGGCGGAATCCAGCAGAGATGACCCCGAACCGGCGGGAAACGGATTGGTCCTGCTGTAAGAGGTGCAGAGCAGCAAGACCCAATCCAGGAGGCACCTAATGTGGTGAGCAGTTTTCCCTCCCTCTTTTTCATGACTGTGACTTTGATTAACCCCAGCCTCGGCACACATATACGGGTGAGAGCCCTAATTGACTCAGGGTGTGGGAGGGACCTTATTAACCCCTCTCTGGTTACAGGGTTGGAGGCTGGGGTGGTGAAATTAAAAGACCCCCTGATATTCACCCAAATGGATGGCTCTACAATGAAAGACCCGTGTGAGTACGAGACTATGCCATTGTGGATTGGGGCTGGGGAACACTGGGAGAATAGAGCATTTGTGATCACTTCAACCGCCAGGTTCCCCTTAGTCCTTGGTGCCCCATGGTTGCACGGACATGACCCCTACATCTTGTGGGACGAAGGGAAAGTACAGTTCATTTCTCCGAAGTGCCATAGCCACCAGTGGGACCCGAACTGGGGCCAACAGCCCATAGCGGAGGGTCCTCGTGTGTGCCTGGCTCAGGAAGAGCTGTTAACCATTCCCCCCGAGTATCAGGATTTTGCTAGAGTGTTTGAGGAGGAAGAGGCAGATGAGCTCCCCCCTTACAGACATTCAGACTGTAGCATTGAACTGTTGCCGGGGCAGAAATTGCCAAAGGAGTGCATCTATGCAATGGGACAGGCTGAAAAGGAAGAACTGCGCAAGTTTATTGACAAGAACTTAGCCCAAGGGTTCATCTGACCGGCTTCGTCCCCCTTTGCGGCCCCAGTTCTATTCTGAAAGAAAAAGGATGGGGGGGCTAAGACTCTGCACAAATTACTGGGGTTTAAATGCAGTGTCGTCCCTTTGGCCGCTTCTGCGAGCAAGTCTTTAATAAATGGCATGGGTCTTTATTAAACACAGAATAAAAAATAATATCAGAAATGTAATTAATGTTTTAGAATATTATGAACTGCATCCGGGAAAACCGATGATATTAACACTTTTAGATGCGGAAAAAGCATTTGATAATATAAACTGGGATTATATGTTACAAAAATTTTCTGTTTGGGAATGTGGGAATAACTTTTACACAATGATAAAAGCTATATACAATACCCAAAGTGCTAAAATCTTAGTGAATGGTGAACCCACTCAAAATATTCCAATACAAAAAGGGATGCCCCCTATCTCCTTTACTGTTTATCTTTACTATAGAATCATTAGTGGAAAGGATAAGAAAGAATGAAATGATAAAATGGTTGAATGTAAAAGGTGAACTTTTTAAACTGCAAGCTTTTGCAGATGATTTGATTTTTATATTAGAAGACCCAGAATATTCTTTAAATGACCTATTAGAGGATATTCAGGAATTTGGGAACCTAGCGGGTTTCAGAATCAATATCAAAAAAACTAAAATTATAGTTAAAAATTGTCCACAAAAATTGATACAAAGAATAAAAGAAATATCAAAAATGGAGGTAGTGCAGAAAGCTAAATATTTAGGAATATGGATTGCAAACAACTAATCGACGCTATATGAAAACAACTATCTACAACTTTTAAAAGATATAAACAGAGATTTGAAGCATTGGAATAAAATACATCTCTCTTTACTGGGTAGAATAGCGACAATTAAAATGAATATTCTTCCTAGATTCCTCTTTCTGGCACAGAACCTACCAATACTTAAAAATTATAAGTACTTTAAAGACTTGGAGAAAATTGTAAATGATTTTATATGGCAGTCTAAAAAACCAAGAATAAAAACTAAATATCTTCAGGATAGTAAAAAGAAAGGAGGTTTCGCACTACCAAATTGGCAATTGTATTACTTTGCAGCTTCAATGGTATGGATTAAGGAATGGGCAATGCTAGAAGATACTAGAACATTAGCATTAGAAGGATCGGATTTAGTAATTGGTTGGCATACGTACCTATGGTACAGGAAAGATAAAATTCACTCTAACCTTCATACACACATAATAAGAAGCACCCCTATAAAAGTTTGGAACCTAATAAAATATAAAAATTATAATAAAATACCAACATGGATATCCCCGATAGAGGCATTTCCTAAACCTTCACTAAAAATATGGAAAGTTAAAGAAGTATATGGTAGCCTATTAAATAAAAAGGCTGAATTAAAAACAGATGAGGCTTTATCAAAGCAAAACATAAAACTGTCCTGGTGGGGGAAAAAAGTATTAAAATCAAGATACAATGAAGATTAAAAAACAGGTTTCTATACTAGTTTAAACAAATTTGATAAAATTTAGTTATTGGGCACCCAATAGAAGCAAATCAATGGACTAAACATGGAAATCATTAAAATTTATGAGAGCCACACTGTACAAGGAAAACATATACAAAATGTTCTATAGGTGGCATTGGACTCCTGTCAAAATGGCAAAATGTTTCCCGAAAGCATCGAACATTTGTTGGAGATGTGGGAAAAATGTAGGAACATACCTTCACATATGGTGGAGGTGTGACAAAATCCAGATATTCTGGAAAAAAGTTGCTAAAATCCCGCTAGATGTTACAAAAATAAATATGCCTTTAGCGCCAGAAATATGGCTACTAAATATGATACCGGAAAAAATAAAAATTCATACACAGATAATTGTATATATTTTAACGGAAGCCAGAATTCTGATAGCAAGGCGATGGAAATCAAAAAGGATACCATCTATAAGAGAACTCAAAAATAAGTTGCTTGAGATAGCTGAAATGGATAAATTGAATATAATATTACAAAATAAGCCAGAGGAACTTTTTTGGGACAGATGGAAAATAATCTATGACTGGCTGAAGATGAAAAAGATAAATTAGAACTGAATACACGCTAGTAAGAGACAAGAGATGTCAAATTTGAAAGATGTACTTGTTATTTTGAAATGCATATTAGTTTTAAATGGATATGGTGTTAATTTTTGTTTGTGGTGGAAAATGAAAATAAATGTTCAAAAAAACCAAAACAAAACATGCTTCCCTGTTATCAGGAATGGGAGATGACACATGTTTTGCAAAACTCTTTATACACAGAAATGCCCCCCCCCCAATAAGAACAAGCAACAGGTTGGATTCTAGAAGTGAAGCAATTCACAAAGCAGTTTTCATTGAAATGTCAAGAATAATGCAGCTTTAAATTCAGTACTCCGGTATTTTCAAGAAATCCAACTTCAGAAAACATGGATTATCTCACAAGGACAAACAATGCCTCCCTTATGCCAGAACAATCCATAAGTATTGTCATGTGCATTTGTGTCATGCCACAGGAGAGAGAGGGACCTCCCCCCAGATTATCAAAAGTCCACTGTGTTGCAGGCTGTGGAATGTTTCCCAGGGCCTTGCCCCCCCTTCCTCATCTCTTTAGATAGCTCTCCCTTTTAAAAAATTACACCTTTTAGAGAACGAAATGGCTTCATGTTGCCATCTACCTGAGTTAGAGGTCAAAATGCAAACCCACCCTTGCTATTTTCATTTTAGTCATCTTAACAAGGAACAAAAAGGAACTATTTTGTTACTGACCCCTGAGCACCAGTAACATTTAAACAGAATAGTGTGACAAATCCCTACAGCTCACTGGTAGAGAGACATCTTTCATATTCATGGGGAAAATGCTCTGTATTCCCTAAATAGTGCATGTTTTGTTTTGTAAAGTTCCAAAAACTTGCTTTATTGAAATGCATGTTGTTGCATCGATTTTTCTAAAATACACCTTGTTATCTTTTCTTTGGTAATTGGTGACTAGTAATGACTTTGGCAATTTAACATGTTCTTGAAGACACTTTCTTCATTCCCCCAGATAACTGAAGTCAAGAGAGAGAGCCTGTCTGTCAATCTCAGATCCCTGTCAGCCAGCCTGATTGACAGCTTTTGGTCCCACAATAGAGCCCCTTCCTGCAGCCTCCATTCTGTTATTTCCCTCTTCTTTAACATGTGTGGGGGATGGTGTTTGTTTTAGAGGCCGTGTTTAAAACCCGAGTTGGAAGGAAGCCAGTTCCAGCAAAAAATCACCAAGTCTTGTTAGCTCCGCATCAGGAAAAAATCCTCCAGAGAGGTCCTGAAGCAACTAATTTCTCCTCCAGAATTCACCTCTTCTCCTCAGGGGCTCCACCCAATCCTCTTTCGACCCTTACTAAAAAGCCTGGAGGTCTTTGCCAAGCATGCTTGAAGTTCAGCGTCTGGCAAATACTGTGTGTTCCCTCCTTTATTTGAACTGCCGTGTCATCTTTTCCTGGGAGTAACGGAGGGCAAAAACTAAACACAAATTGTGAGGTACAGCAGGAGCAGCAAGGAAATAGCTGGAAAGATGCTAGCTTGGCCAGAAAAAGAGAAATAAGACAGATCCCTCAAGAGCTTAGGAAAGGATGCAAAACGAGTGCAGATGCAACAGGAAGCTGAAAATGGGGAATGACAAAAATGTGTGTTTGGGAAGGAGTTATTTGGCTTCCATTCCCAATCAGCTTCTGGACTGCCTAATTCTGTGGTGACAAATCCCCCCTCCCCATTGTATTAGGCATGATATTGTCTGTGCCTGGGATGCAACAGTCGCCAGTCTTGATGACCTACAAGCACCAGGAATGCTGAGATCGGATCATGGGTACCACCACAAAATGGCTGCCCCATGGAATGGGATCAGTCATAGTGTGTTGGAAGCTTCCAGAAAGTGGTAGCTCCAAGCCAGGCATCCTCCTCCAACGGAGACAGCTGTTTCTGAATGAGTGCTGCTTATAGACACAAATGGGATATCTCCTGGGCTCTTTTGAAGCACCTCTTCTTCAGTGAGTGGAGGAAAAGCTCTTTGTTTTGAGGGAAGAAATGCTTTGGGGGGAGGGAAGCAAGTGAGCGCCAGAAAACATGTTGGTAGGCACCATGGCAGATACCACAGACCTCCAAAAAGCCAAAGAAGTGGGTTCCAGATCAAATTAAGCCTGAATTCTCCCTAGAAATAAGAAAAACTACACTAAGGCTGTTGTACTTTGGTCTTGGGCAGTGTGGGCAACTGGAGTGCCAGGCAAGAGGAATGCAGACACTGGGGCAGCAATGTGGGAACATGAACCTGCAGCTTCTCCAAAGCCATTCCTGCCAACCTCCTGATACTTCACTAGGTAAAGACACCTATGTGAGACTCATAGGTTTGCTTCCCATTGAGGGGACTGCTGGCAAGATCCCTGCTCAGCACCAAGCCAATCAGCAGCAAAGCAGCAGGGAGACTAGAGTGTACTCTCCACATGACCAGGAGCAATTATGTTCCACTCCGCTGACAGCATGCCCCTGGGGCCAACTAGCACTGTGACAGTATAGTGGTTACACCATTGCCCCTCCACTGTGGTTTCTTACCACTGGTTATGCCAGCATGTACCTAAGATATGCACCTGGGTGGCCCCAATAGGCTAACCTCATTAGATCTCTGAAGCTAAGCAGAGGCAGCCCTTGTTAGTACATGGATGGGAAATCACCAAGGAAGTCCCAGGGAGCAGAGGCAGCCCTTGTTAGTACATGGATGGGAAATCACCAAGGAAGACCCGGAAGCAGGCAATGGCAAACCACCTCTGTCCATCTCTTGCACTGAAGACCCTATGGGGTCATTGTATGTTGGCTGCGTCTTGACAGCACTTTTCACCACTATCAAAGATATGCAGGCATAGGTCTGTGTCACCATCAATGCTCCCTCTAAGCTGTGGAGTCTTGTGAGCAAAAATTCTACTTTGTGAAGTACTGGCATTAAAGTTGTGAGCGAGCAATTTGGCTCCTGCATAAATTATTTTGCTCTGGAGCCATCCTTCCTGAGCTAAGACAAAAATGTGTGAGCGGGAAGCTAAAAAACTGTGTTCTAGCTCACACTGACTCAGCTTAGAGGAAATGGTGGCCTTTGAAGCGTAGGCTTAGGATCAAGCTATTAGGCTAACATGTTAGAAGAGTAATAAACTTACTGCATTAATAGTTGCTTTACACATTTGGATAAGACCCATTATGGACCACCCTTTGGCTTAAAAAGGGGTTCTGCACTCTTGATGTGCTGAAGATGGAAGTGCTCAATGGACTGGCTTGCAGAGGAAAGAAGATGTGAGGGCACTTGGATGCAAGCACAAGGTTGAATCATACAGGCATAGGTGGTGGTGGAACTTATTCAGAAGTTTATTTCAATCAGATCCTGATCGCTGGTAATGCGGGAGGGAAGGCAGCATGGTATAGCCCAATCTTGTCAGACCTTGGAAGCTAAGCAGGGTCAGTACTTGGATGGGAGACCACCATGGAAGGTTCTGCAGAAGAAGGCAACGGCAAACCACCTCTGCTTCTCACTTGCCTTGAAAACCCTTTGCGGGTTTTCATACGTAGCTGGTAATGTCAACTTTTTCTGGATGGCTTCCAAAAAACCTACACTTTGCTTCCAACCCAAGAGTCCCTAATCCAGCCTCCTGGTTCCAACAACAGCCAGCCAGATACTTTTGAGAAACTCTCAAGCTTGGCATGAAGGTAACAACCTCCCCTTTATGTTGTCGAAGGCTTTCACAACTGGAGTTCATTAGTTGTTGTAGGTTTTCTGGGCTGTATGGCTGTGGTCTTGGCATTGTAGTACCTGATGTTTCACCAGCAGCGTGACTGGCATCCTCAAAGGTATAACACAGAAAGGTGGAGTACTCTCTGTGTCAATGTGAGAAGAAAAATGGTAGGAAGCTAATTTATATCTACTCAGGAAGGTGGGGTATGGCTGAGTCATTATCTTGTAGGGGTTTCCCAGGCTGTGACATTCTAATAGAGGAGCTTTCCTGAGGAAGTTCTTTTGCATATGGATTGGCTGTTGAAATTCTAATCTTATCTGTAGTGCTGTTGTATGATGTAGAGCATTTTGTGTTTTTCAGGACAGGAAACCATGCCCTATTTATTCTTAAACTCTCTTCTTTCCTGTTGAAATTGTGTTTCTGTTTATGCATTTCAAAGACTTCCCTTTGTAATCTGACATGGTAATTGGATGTGTTGTCCAGCATTTCAGTGGCAAAACGTCAGGTACTACAATGCCAAGACCACGACCATACAGCCTGGAAAATCTACAACAACTAAAGACTACCCTTTGTTGTTCAGCCTTAGAAGATAGAACACCACAAGACCACCTGAGCACTGAGAAGAGGACCTTTTGCCACCATTGGGCTCCCAGTCCTCCAGCATTGCTGCAAAGATGAAGATGACTAGCTTAGGCTCTTTGCAGTGCCATTTTGAATCACTTTACAAATAAAGATCAGAGTTGTTTTATTTTACATTGTTTGTTATTGAGTTGTAAACCAACTTGGAGGCCATTCATTCATTCATTCATTCATTCATTCATTCATTCATTCATTCTTCCAATCATTAGACCAGTCATAGAGGTCAGTTCCCATTCCTTTAATTAACCACAGAGGTGAGTTCCCATTTTACAATTAAAATTCCAACTTTACAGTATACCAGATAAAAATGATTAAAAATGATTTAAAATTTAAAATCTAATTACAAAATATTTTCCAAGAGAAAATCTAGCTAACTGCTAGGTAATCTTGGGGTCCTTATCAGATAGAAGATAATCAAGTCTAGCTGTTTCAGTGAGAATGAAGATTTTGTCTAATAACGGGGTAATAATCTCAACTCATGCTTCCTTATAATATGAGCAGTTGAAAAACATGTTTGTTATTGAGTTGTAAGCCAACTTGGAGGCCTATATTGGCAGAAAGGCAGGGTACGTACAAAAAAATAAATGCATACCACGTCTCTACATGTAGGTACTATTTAGCTATTGGGGCTAATATCTGAAATTCCTTCAATTAGGGCTCCCGCTCCTGACCTTCGACGGGGCACCTCTGGTGCCAGCTTCGGCGGTTAGGAGCTTGGGAGTGCTCCTGGACCCCGCCTTAACGATGGAGGCCCAGGTGGCGGCCACTGCCAGATTGGCCTTTTATCATCTTGGGCTGATATGGCAGTTGGCTCCTTTCCTCGACCACAATGACCTAGCTACAGTGATCCATGCGATGGTCCCCTCGAGGCTTGACTACTGTAATGCTCTCTACATGGGGTTGCCTCTGTCGCAAATCCGGAAGCTGCAGCTGGTGCAGAATGCTGCGGCCAGGTTGTTGGTGGGCGCCCCTAGGTGGGAGCACACCCGACCTGTGCTGAAAGTGCTGCACTGGCTGCCTATAGCATACCAGATTCGCTTCAAAGTGCTGGTGCTTACTTTTAAAGCCCTACATGGCCAGGGTCCGACATACCTGAGGGACCGCATTTCCCCACATATTCCCCAAAGAGCACTTTGGTCGGGGTCACAACACCAGCTGGTGACCACGGGCCCTAAGGAGGCCAGCCTTGCAGCAACAAGGGCCAGGTCCTTTTCAGTGGCGGCTCCTATCTGGTGGAACGAGCTCCCAGGGGAGATCAAGGCCCTGCGGGACCTTGTGCAGTTCTGCAGGGCCTGTAAGACGCAGCTCTTCCACCAGGCTTTCAGGTAGGAGCCGGCACTACCACTACCACCACCACTCCTTCATAGAGTGATACTGCCGGAGGGCCGGGTAACATCTATCCATGACCCTCGCCCTCCCCCTCTGCTATGCTAGATGTTGGGAGTTTTATACGTGCATCCGATGGAACTGAATTTTAACTGTTTTAGATTTTATGCACTTTGTGCTCTGTTGTAAGCCGCCCTGAGTCTGTTCATGGGGAAGGCGGGGTATAAATGCAATAGAAATAAATAAATAAATAAATAAATATTCTCCAAACACCATTATTTATTTATTTATTATTTGCATTTATATCCTGCCCATCCCGTGAGCGGGCTCAACGCGAGTAACATGATTATAATAAACTAGCAGTAAAGCCCGTTGTGAAAGCAATACAACGAGATCTAGAAAGAGGCTCTGGGGGAGTGCTCTGGCTTTGGGCAAACAGTGTCAATTTGCTGTGGTGACCTCAGCAGGGTATAATGACAGAGTCCACTGTTTTCTCCAGAGGAACTGATCTCTGCTACCTGAAGAGCAGTTGTAATTGTGAGTGATCTGTAGCCCTCACCTGGAGATTGGCAGCAATTGTTACCCAGGACAAAGTGGCTGGTTTGGAGGGTGTAGTCTATGGCATTCTACCTGTCTGAGGTCCCACCCCTCTGCAAACCCCACCCTCTCCAGGCTCCACCCCTCAAATCCCCAGGAATTTGTCAGCATGTAGTTGGCAACCCCATCTCCTTCCCAGCTAGCCACCAACCTACCATTATCTGCCCCTTTGACTTCAGCTGACTTCTGCCCTCCCTTCTGCAGAGCAGTTGTAATTCTGAGTGCTCTCCAGCCCTCACCTGGAGATTGGCAACAATGGTTCCCTATGTGGGACTGACTGGTTTGGAGGGTGGAGTCTATGGCAGTGTACCTGTCTGAGGTCCCACCACTCCTCAAACCTCACCCTCTTCAGGCTCCATCCCTCAAATCTCCAGGAATTTCCCATCTGAAGTTGGCAACCCTATCAGGACTGGCCCCAATGTGTTTTCTCCCAAAGGCCAAAGTAGGTGACAGGACCAAGCTTAGTTGCCTACCAACAGGCACTGAGGGGAATGTAGGGTTGCCAGCTCTAAGGAGGGAAATACCTGGAGGTTTGGGGGGTGGATTCTGTAGAGGGCCGGGCGACGGAGGCATCGGCCTTCTGTCGCCCGCCTTGCCCCCCCAATCTCGGCCCGGGCGACTGCGTCCCCCGCCAGCGGCCGCCCGACTCCAGACCCCCCCGCGGCCACTCCAGCCAGGCAACGGAGGCATCGGCCTTCCATCGCCTGCCTCGCCCCCACCCCCCCAATCTCGGCCGGGCGACGGAGGCATCGGCCTTCCGTGTGGAATGCAGTGAAGTCCAATCAGCTTCCATATGCAAAAGACCTTGAAGGTTCCATATGCAACTGACATTCCAACTGCCTTGCGGGGAGGGGGGTGAGTTTGAGGTGTGGAATGCAGTGAAGTCCAATCAGCTTCCATATGCAAAAGACCTTGAAGGTTCCATATGCAACTGACATTCCAACTGCCTTGCGGGGAGGGGGGTGAGTTTGAGGTGTGGAATGCAGTGAAGTCCAATCAGCTTCCATATGCAAAAGACCTTGAAACGCTGGGCGGGACTGCACAAAGCAGCCAGTCAACCCAGCCAGCGTCTTCTGACTGACAGTTCAAGCGTCCATACACTAAAGGAGTGCATTTTAGAACTTTGGCACCCACTACTCAATTATATATAATAATAAATAGAATTTCAATTTAAAACATGATAAAACATTATAACAATTAAAACAATGGGTACAGCTTGAAACAGCGTCAGTTGGCTATAAATACTGTTAAGTATTTCAGCTACTATAGCACCTTCATTAATAGAGTGGCCAGCTCTGGGTTGGGAAAAACCTGGAGATTTTGGGGTGGAACCTCAGAAGGGCAAGGTTTAGGGAAGGGCGAGACCTCATCAGGGTACAATGCCATAGAGTCCGCCCTCCAAAGCAGCCATTTTCTCCAGGGGAACTGATCTCTATCATCTGGAGATCAACTGTAATCCTGGGAGATCTCCAAGCCCCACCTGAATGCTGGCAACCCTAGGTCAAGCTTTGTACCATTTTAGAATTAGAAACATGTTTAGGGTTTTTTATGCAGTTTTTAGAAAGTTTTTAGAAAGAATGCTCTAATTTAGAGGAAGACTGCAGGAAGTTGCACTAATCCAAAGCAAACTCCAAAAACAAAGGCTGCATAATACCTTTTATTAATAGGGTTGCCAGCTCCAGGTTGGGAAATACTTAAAGGAAATTTTGGGGGTGGAGCCTGGGGAGGGCAGGGTTTGGGGAGGGGAGGGACTTCAATGTGGTACAGTGCCACAGAGTCCACCTTCTCGTTAGATCTCGGAAGCTAAGCAGGGTCATAAGAACATAAGAGAAGCCAATATTGGATCACGTCAATGGCCCATTCAGTCTAACATTCTGTCACACATTAGCCAAAAATACCAGGTGCCACCAGGAGGTCCATCAGTGGGGCCAGGACACTAGAAGTCCTCTGGATTGAAGACCTCTTTGAAATACCAGAGGCAGGAGGTGGGGCAGATTTGAGGGATGGAGCCAGAAGAAGGTGGGGTTTGGGGAAGGGAAGGACTTCAGTGGGGTATGGTGCCATAGAGTCCACCTTCCAAAGTGGCCATTTTATCCAGGTGAACTGAACTCTTTTTGCCTAGAGATCAGTTGTTATCCCAGGAAATCTTCAGCTACCACCTGGAGTTTGGCAACCCAACATGGAGATCAGCTGTGATTCTGGGAGCTCTCCAGGCCCGACCTGGTGGTGGTAGCCCTACTTTTGGGGGGTGGGGGTGAGAGGAGCAACAGTCACTGAAAGCACCTGGCCTACTCACTGTAGCCCCTTAACCGTACACAGGGGTCTTGTTGTAGAAAAAGAGCTGCCGGAGCTCATTAGAATAACTCATTAGCATAACTTATTTGCATATGCCACGCCCCCTGACATCACCGGAAGTGACAGAAGGCCACACCCCCTGACATCACCGGAAGTGTGTCAGAAGGCCCGGCTACTTACCCTCCTGCTTCATCCTCATTCCCAAACGGAATGAGGATCGAAGCAGAGGGCGGGGTAAAGAAGGGGGCGGGGCTTCACCACGTGACCGCCCCGCCCCCTAGAGGTTCTCTTCCGGAGCTCCGTACCTGAGAGCCCCCCCCCGACTAGAGCCCTGACCGTACAATTCTAAATGGATTTACATCCTCCAAAATCCCTTAACCCTGTTTAGGATTGCACTGCTAATGGCAGTTTTAATTAATGAGCCATTCTTTTCCCGCTCCCTTTTAATCCAAAGCCTTCTTGTTTCAGATCTCAGATTAATTAAGTAACAGTTCTTTCTAAAAGTAGTATATGGATTTTAGGGAAGGGCTGGACAAGAAAATATACTGCTGGACCTTGCCAGACCTTTAAAAGTATCTGTAATTCTGCCAGCCCCAAAGAAAGAAGAAAGGGAGGAGGAGGAGAAACAGCAGCAGCAGCTGTTGAATCACAACAACCAACGCATGGCCACCCCATCCACAGGCCATAGGGATGCCAGCCTCCAGAAGGGTCCTGGGCCTCCTCCGGAATTACAGCTCATCTCCAGAGATCAATTTCTCTGGAGAAAATAGATGCTTTGGAGGGTGATCTCTATGACAGTGTACCCCACTGAAGTCCATCCCAAAATCTCCAGGAGTTTCCCAGCTTGGATTTGGCAATCCTACCCCCACATCCCCCCGTTGGTGACCAGAGGGAGACCTGGCAACTAGTGTTCCCTCTAAGGTGGTTTGCTGGCAACCCTAACAGGGCATTCTAGGCAAGAGATGAGCAGGGGTGGTTTGCCTTTGCCTTCATTTGTGTAGCAAACCCGGTGTCCTTTTGGCACTCTCCCATCCTTTGGGGAACCAAGGGGCAGATTCCGTTATTCTGCTTAATAAAACAGATTGGCTTAACTGTATATTTTGAGAAATTCCAAACACGAAATAAATGTCTGGTTCTTTTCACATAGGGAGGTCGCCTTGGGAAGTTGCAAGCTTTGGGGACAGCTCTACCACTGTGGCCAGAAGGGGAAACCATCAGCTGTAAGTAGAAAAGCCCCAAGGCAAAACTTGTGTGATACTTTTCCTTAGAGCCAAAAATAACACGAAGCAGTTTGCAGAATTCTGAGTTCTCCAGAACTATTAATGAAACTCACACATCAGAAGGGGGATGTGTTCAAGCCATGAAGTCTGCATAGACTTGCCAGCTCCAGGTTGGGAAACACCAGGAGATTTTGGGATGGAGCTTGAGGAGGGCAGGGGGTTTGGGGAGGGGAGGGACTTCCAACACATGCTGTGCCCCAGGTATCTTAGAGGAACCTCTGCTTCCTGCAGTTATAGAGGGTGGATTTTCACCTTCATGGGCAGTAGAAAACTCATGCCTGGAAGGGGAAAAAATGTCCATAGGACATTGTGCTTAGGGTTGCCAACCTCCAGGTCAGACCTGGAGATCTCCTGCTTTCCCAACTGATCACCAAGTGACAGAGATCACTTCCTCTGGAGAAAATGGCTGCTTTGGAGGGTGGTCTCTATAGCATTGTACAATGCTGAGGTACTTCCCCTCCCCAAACCCCACTCTCTACCACCCAAATCTTCAGGTATTTCCCAACCCAGGTTTGGCATCCTTAGGTGCTTGCTCTGAGAGTGACTTGTGACATTCCCCACTTCTTCACATGTAGCTGCTGGGTGACCTTGGGTCAGTCACAGTTCTCTCAGAGCTGTTCTCTCAAGAGCAATTCTCTCAGAGCTCTCTCAGCCCCACCTACCTCACAGGGTGTCTGTTGTGGGTAGAGGAAGATAAGGAAATTGTAAGGCACTCTGAGACTCCAAGTTAAGGGCAGGATATAAATCCAATTTCTTCTTATTCTTCCTCTTCTTCTTTGTTGTCGTCATCGTCATTGTTGTTGTCTCCATTTAAAAAACAAGCCAACTTTGATGAGGTTGAAAGGGGATTGTGAGTAGTGGCTGGAGGATGTGTCCATGTGGACACTTTCAAAAAAGCCACCCCTTTCTGCTCTGACCCTTTAAAGGGCCTTTTTTCTACTTTCCCCGCCAAGCCGTGCTGTGCTCATCTGGGAAAGGGGAAGGGAGGTGAAAAGAGCCTTTTCAAGGCTGTGGGGGAGCAGAGCCCCATTGTTATGCTTTTGTGCAGTAGGTAAGAGAGGGAAAGGGGGATAGCAACAGCTGTATTTGCCAACCTCCAGGTAGGACCTGGAGATCTTCCAGAATTACAACTCATCTCCAGACCACCGTGGTCAGCTCCCATGGAGAAAGTGGCTGTTTAGAGGGTGGCCTCTACTGCATTATACCTGCTGAGTTCCCTCCCTCCCCTTGCAAATCTTTTGGGATTTCCCAACCTGAACCTGGAAACCCTGCACCCTTGAGATGGGCTCTCCTTGCCAATGAGGCCAGTGCCCTTTCCATGCTCCTCCCCAAAGCTCTCAGTTTCCCAGGGCACCAAGTAGGAAGAAGGGAAGCCTGAAATCAATTAAAACAGAGACATGATTGTTTGGCCACCACTCAGATGAATGAAACCCCCCCCCTTTTTATAAAGAAATTTTAATTTTTGTAATGAACAAAAACAAACAAACAAATATAAATACATACAAGTTGGGGGATTCCATTATATCCTTGTTATGTCTAATATGTTACCTCATATATTGTCTACTTGTATCTTATCCATTTTTACCACCATGTATTTTGTGTAAATATTTGCATCATATTTAAAAATATAGTTCGTACTTTCTTCTAATACAGTTATATGACCATACTGTTTACTTATTGTAGTATTCCAACCATTTGTAAAATCTTGACCATGTATTTTCAAAGCTTCCTTCATCTTGCCCTTGAGGAGTCGAGGAAGAAGACTTTTCTGAACCTGTGTCTGATCCAGCTAAGCAGCTTTTCAGAGGATTCCATTGCAATATGCCAAGAAGAACAGTGCTCCAGGTTGGGAAATACCTGGAGATTTTGGGTGTGGAACCTGAGGAGGGCAGGGTTTGGGTAGAAGAGGGACCTCAGTGGGGTATAATGCCATAGAGTCCACTTTCCAGAGCTGCCATTTTCTCCAGAGGAACCGATCTCTGTCGCCTAGAGATCAGTTGTAATAGCAGGAATCTCCAGCCACCACCTGGAGGTTGGCAAGCCCCATGTGGATGCCATTCTCACCTCTTTC